>NC_079168.1:24307745-24622745 GCF_947568905.1 Ostrea edulis
TTTGAGGAGCCAATCTACTTGTAAATCCAGGCTGGTGTTATATGTAGTCCTTTGTGAGTGTATTCTTTATATCAACAGTATATTATGACGTAAATCAGTGAGATTATATTTGCTAATGAATTTTCCACCGCTGATTCAACAATTAAAGATGTAATATATTTGGAATAAGCATTCTCATTAAATAAACAAGTATTTCCCTAGCTAAAACAATTCAAAGTGTATAATTCTATTTCACTAACCAATAACAAGACTTGGGGTCCTCTCCTGCGAGGCATGTTTATGATAGAACTGATTGTGAACTGTCACGGTTACATTGGACAGAGTCCAGGATCTTTCCTTCACTGTGTGGTGTAAATGTCTCCCAAACATGTGTATATCTAGAGCACAGTCATTAAGTAGGTATCCCAGCTCCTTAGTAAAGAAAATATACATTATAAAGAAAATATACATTATAAAAAATATATATATCATAAAGGAAATGTACATTATAAAGGAAATATACATTATAAAGAAAATATACATTATAAAAAATACATACATTATAAAGAAAATATATATCATAAAGAAAATATACATTATAAAGAAAATATACATTATAAAGAAAATATATTACATTATAAAGAAAATATGCATTGTAAAGAAAATATACATTGTCACAGAAAATATACATTATAAAGAAAATATACATTATAAAGAAAATATGCATTGTAAAGAAAATATACATTGTCACAGAAAATATACATTGTAAAGAAAATATACATTATAAAGGAAATATACATTATTAAGAAAATATACATTGTCACAGAAAATATACATTTAAAGAAAATATACATCGTAAAGAAAATATACATACATGTAATAAAGAAAATATACATTATAAAGGAAATATACACTATAAAGAAAATATGTACATCGTAAAGAAAATATACATACATGTAATAAAGAAAATATACATTATAAAGGAAATATACACTATAAAGAAAATATGTACATCGTAAAGAAAATATACATACATGTAATAAAGAAAATATACATTATAAAGGAAATATACACTATAAAGAAAATATACATTGTAAAGAAAATAGACATTATAAAGGAAATACACATTATAAAAAAAATATACATTATAAAGAAAATATACATTGTCACAGAAAATATACATTATAAAGAAAATATACATCATAAAGAAAATATACATACATGTAATAAAGAAAATATACATTGTAAAGAAAATATACACTATAAAGAAATACATCATAAAGAAATATACATTATAAAGAAAATAGACATTGTAAAGAAAATATACATTATAAAAAAAACAAACATTATAAAGAAATACATCATAAAGAAAATATACATTATAAAGAAAATACACATTATAAAGAAATACATCATAAAGAAAATATACATTATAAAGAAAATACACATTATAAAGAAATACATCATAAAGAAAATATACATTATTAGTTACACTGTATATGGATTCTTGGCAGGGTATGTTTATAGGTTATAGACTTTGTATGGGAAAGTATGACGACCGAGTTTTTTGGCGCGTAGACGGACCGAGCTTGCGAGGTCCGTCCGCGACAAAAAACGAGGTCGTCATATTTCCCATATAAAGTCTATAACCTTTTTATTATATACTTTCAATTTCATTTAGAAACTAACAATAATTTATTTTTTACAATTTCTTTATTGGTTTAACTGAGTAAAAGATGAAAAACACGAAAAATTTGAAAATTAATGACGTAGTAATTTGCGTGTGTATTGATTGTGACGTAATGTTTGCGGGCTGGAATGTTTCCGGGCATATATCGTGTGATATATGCCCGCAATCTTTTAAAGAAAAAAGAAGAGAAGAAATTGAAAGTATATAATAAGGACTCATATTTCCTGTCAAAGTTTATATTCTAACAGCTTAAGTTCGGTCCATATACCCTGCCAAGAATCCATATAACGGATATGTCCTACTGCAGAGCGATCAAATAATATTTATTTTACAAAGCAATAATATAGATCTATCAAAGCCATTTCGTATCCTATCTATTCTTGGTGGAGTACATGACCTCATATTCCTGGCTTTCTGTCCAATCAAATGCCTGATTTTTTTCTGCAGTAGGACATTGTCTATTTTTACAATTATTGACATTTTTCAGGTCAATAACATATCTGAGCTATCATAGAAGAAGCACAATATTTACCGAGCCCAGAGGGCAAAGTGAAAATTGCTCTTTGAGGGTAGCTAAAGCATCATAAAGACCGAGAAAAAGTCAATAACTGTTTTATTATATGATTGAATAATTTAAAACATCAGAACTAGATACTAAGGCCTACAAAAGTTTATCAAACGATACCTGGTTGGCCATCTTTGTATATACAATGTAGCTAGACTGCAAAACTTTGTCGAACGTGATTAAATTCAGATGGGAGTTTTGTAGAATTACACAAACAATACCTGATCTGTCAGTTTTAAATAAAGTTCGATGTTACTATAACTCAACAATTGAACGATTAATTATACAGGAAGATAGCCAAAAGTGAGTAGAGATACAGGTTTTTATTGAGGGACCAAAACCAAATTTATTTTCGAAATTCCCAATTCATTTTTGGCTTGATGTTGGAGAAATTAATGTTAATTCATTCTGAAGGCATGTTCAGGAGAACACAACATGTTCTTAAGTTGACAGATCATCTCAGCCAAATGGAAAGTAAATGTACGTAATCATTCGATCACATAATATGTATGTAATTATTTGATCGCATAATAATATGTATGTAATTATTCGATCACATAATAATATGTATGTAATTATTTGATCACATAATATGTATATAATTATTCGATCACATAATAATATGTATATAATTATTCGATCACATAATATGTATATAATTATTCGATCACATAATAATATGTATATAATTATTCGATCACATAATATGTATATAATTATTCGATCACATAATATGTATATAATTATTCGATCACATAATAATATGTATATAATTATTCGATCACATAATGATATGTATGTAGTTATTAGATCACATGATAATATGTATATACGTAATTATTCGATCACATAACATGATTTTATAGTTCTAAGATAAGTTTGCATGACATCAAATGATCATTCACATATCAATGTAATTATTGAAATTGCTTTATATACTACATTACACAAGCAATGAATTCCATAATTTTAGATCATTGTCATTGAGATGTTTTACTTTGAATACGGGAATAAGTTCCACTTCTTTTTCAACTCCAACGATATCTATGTTGATTTGGTTGTCATGGTGATTGATCACATTCTGAACTGAAAAAAAAACCTAAACACTTTTATGCTTATTACAACCAGGTAATTAATTTTTAACTGCAAACAATAATTTAACTAAAATCAAACATACTTAAAAGACAAACTAATACGTACCCCAAGAAATTTTTTACATGAAAATGTATTTAGACAATTTCATCAATATTGTCAATGTGCTGTTAAGCAGATAAAGTACTGGTTTACATTTAGTTTCAATAATAATTTGAGAGAAAATGTCATTTGCATACACACATCAAAATACATGTAGATGGATTTTTTTAAAATTTGTCTAATTCTAATTGGAGAACATCATGCATGGCTGTGCATGCACCAATAAACCAAGTTCACCTTATGAATAAAATGACCCGTTTTAAAAATGTGGAGATCGTGACATCAAAATTTTATTTAATATCTTGTTAAAGCATCTCATAATGATATGATTTCACCATCAAAGGAGTGATACAAGCTCTCAAGTATTTTATAGATTTTTTTGTTTTTTCCAGAATGATAACAAAAGGTGTTTTGTTTGCGAGTAAGAGATGATTTTAAAATCCAAATGTTGCAGTGATTTGATGCATGATATGGATATCTAACCAAACAAGAAAATGTGATAAGTATAGACATTTTAAATTTTTAGATATAAAATTATCTATGAAATCTCCAAGTGGTCATGATTTGAATAAACATTAATCTTCATAATATACATGTACATATAAGGGGCTTTTATGGAAGTTCTTATTTTCTGAACGAGTGATTCTTGGGAAGAAATTATATCTTATTTCTAAATATCCCGATTTACTTTCACTATTTCTCAATTATCTTCCCTTAATTTGAATAAATTTAAACACCATTCATGCTAGGAAAAATTGGCAAAGGTTTGGTAAAATTGGCAAAGTAGTTCTAGAGAAGAAATAAAAATGTGAAAAGTTTACAACAATGACAACAAACACACGGGTCATGGTAGCTCAGTGGTAGATTGTCAGACCTAAGAAGACATCAAATCAGTAATTATTCCTCCTTACCCAAATGCTCGGCATATAAAAGTGAGATTAACAGGTTTTCCAGATAGAGGTCCTGTGTCAGGGCAGGCTTGTCAAAGAACCCCGATAGCTACAGCCCTAAGTGCCGTGCAAAAGATCTAATTTGTGGCACTTCATCTTCAGCTAGTGACATCTTTTCAAAATTCACCGGATTGATGACATCACAGAGCAAAATTGTTTGATCATCATTTTTGCCATAAATAACTTAAAATAGCTAATTAAGAATATGTAGAATATGTTTCCTTAACTTCATCTCCAATAGGGCAGACTTGAGCCCTTAGTGCACCTTGACATTTACATGTTACTTAATAAATAATTGTACACATAATTAAGTTCAACACACTACATGTACCATTGAGCAAGTATTTGATAATGTAGAACGTTGTCAGGGGCCACTGTAGGAGGACAGCTACAGGAGAAGACCAGTCCAGCCCTCTACACCTGTAATACGAACTCCAATCCACAACAGACGAACACGAATCCACAGGAACAGGGTCATCTAAAACACAGGACTCCACAGGAAGAACATAAGGATTATCTAAATCCAGGTGTTTACCTGAAAGATATTAACAAGTTAAAAATAGATGTTTACCTGTACAAAGATATTAACAAGATAAGACCAGGTGTTTACCTGTAAAATATTAACGAGATAAGAAAAGGTGTTTACTGGTAAGATATTAACAAGATAAGAAAAGGTGTTTACCGGTAAGATATTAACAAGATAAGAAAAGGTGTTTACCTGTGAAATATCAACGAAGATAAAACCAAATTACTTCGAATATGTTTTACTAGTTCTTTTTAAAAACTGTTTACGAACTTGGAATAATAATAAGGCTTGCAATTTCATAAAATCTTGAGTTCTTGTTTAGAGTAAGAATGATTATCTATGTAAGAATGATTATCTATGTAAATTTGTTTGTAAAAGCTATTACCCGGTACATAAAACTGTAGAATATGAATTGCAGTATTTATGTGATTTTGTTTGTAGAAGGCAGTCATAATGACATTACAAAGTAATTGAACCATTCATGCCATTTGTTTGAACAAGAGCAACATTCATACTGCAACTACACCTGTGCAATGCATTCAGTAATGCAGTATTAATTAAAAAAAGGACTGATATTCAACTAAACCATATTCTTTGATAAAAAAAAAAAAGGAGGGGGGGGGGGGGGGGGGGGGGTTCTGACAGTGTTCTATCAACACTTTCTCTGATATCGGAAAGAATTAACAAAATGCTAGTGCAAATAATTTTACTACATAGCTATTTTTAAGAAAGATTTCATTCATTTTTACTTTTCAAAATATACTGGCACTAACATCATGGGGAACATGTACACCAAGTTTGATGATCCTAGTTTTATTAGTATAGCTTTCTGTCATGATTACCTAAGTTTGACATTGAGAAATATCCGACATTTCTCCCTCACCATGGGGAACATGTGTACCAGGTTTGATGATCCTAGCTTTCTTAGTATTGCTTTCTGTCAAGATTACCTAAGTTTGACCTTGAGAAATATCCGACATTTCTCCCTCACCATGGGGAACATGTCTACCAGGTGTGATTATCCTAGCTTTCTTAGTACTCTCTTTATCCTCCCCACAAGGTGCTGATGGATGACTAATGACAAACTGCACCATTCAAGAAGAGAACTCATATATGATGCTTGAATATAATATGTGTATCAAATCTTATTATCTTAGCTTTATTTATGTTGTGCCTATAAAATTACACATGTATATTTGATCTTAACCTTTGACCTTTAAAAAACCCATAGGCTTCTTCCTTTCATCATTGGGAACACATTTGATGATTCTCGCCTTATATTATAAGTACTGATGGGTGTATAAAAAGACAGTCAGTCCCTAGAAAATAATTCTATGATTGATCTGATTTGATTTGTAGAACCTGGTCTTTAGAAAGTAATTTAAGTATTTATGTGAATCCAGCACTTTAACGTGTAAAGAACATGTGCATTGATAACTGACTCTGGTGGCCAGGGTGATTGTTTTGAAAAAAAGAAAGTCTCAAACCTGACATTTAACAGAGGCAGTGACTGTCCCAGGGTCCAGTTGCATGAAGATGAGTTAAGTTTAACTGACATTAAACGTCTAGTTAACACTATATAAATGTCAGAGTTAATGGGAAGTTAACGGTCTGTTAAACTTTGCTAAACCATCATGCAACAGGGCCCTGGCTTGGATTTCTTGCAAAAATCTCAAACTTTAGTTCGAGTTTTCTTCTATTTGATCAGTCAAAATTTGAGCAAAATCTCCAACTTAAGTCAAAGTTTTTTTTCGAGAAATCCAGACCTGAATTATAGGTGAAAGTCACGGACCTGTCAGATACAACCTACAGAAAGTCACAGACCTGTCAGATACAACCTACAGAAAGTCACGGATCTGTCAGATACAACCTACAGAAAGTCACGGATCTGTCAGATACAACCTACAGAAAGTCACGGATCTGTCAGATACAACCTACAGAAAGTCACGGATCTGTCAGATACAACCTACAGAAAGTCACGGATCTGTCAGATACAACCTACAGAAAGTCACGGATCTGTCAGATACAACCTACAGAAAGTCACGGATCTGTCAGATACAACCTACAGAAAGTCACGGATCTGTCAGATACAACCTACAGGAAGTCACGGATCTGTCAGATACAACCTACAGAAAGTCACGGATCTGTCAGATACAACCTACAGAAAGTCACGGATCTGTCAGATACAACCTACAGAAAGTCACGGACCTGTCAGATACAACCTACAGAAAGTCACGGATTTGTCAGATACAACCTACAGAAAGTCACGGATCTGTCAGATACAACCTACAGAAAGTCACGGATCTGTCAGATACAACCTACAGAAAGTCACGGATCTGTCAGATACAACCTACAGAAAGTCACGGATCTGTCAGATACAACCTACAGGAAAGAAACGCCTGTCATGTTAGCGTGATAAATTTAAACAACGAACATTGACTTCTACAACCTTGAGCATTGTGCATAGAGCAAAATTCATTGTACTCTATCTACAGCTGGTGATGTCTCTACATGAGTGTAATACTTAAGATATAAAATTCATTTTTTAAAATACATGAACTGTGATGCTTTACGCCAGCATGTTAGCACTTTGTGAAAACTTTGCCGGCATGAAGTGTTGCTGTTCATACCCTTAATGTACGTATTTTCAAAAATGAAATTTATTTCTTATATTTACATTTAACTCTTCATTTCTGTCAGAATATTCTCAGCCGTTAAAATATTTGTACTATATATATCAAGATTCATATGCACATTGTTCACATTCATGAGGAATTGGCTATCATTTCAATTGGTTAAAGATATTGAAGACAAAAACATTAGAAATGTAAATATTCTCTAATGGGACGTAAAAAACATATAAACAAACTAAACTGTTAGAGAAGCTTAGAAATCAAGTACATGAATCAATATAGCAATGAAATATCTGTAATATTTTACCATAGCGATAAGTTTGTACTTCATCCATAGGAAGACATCCTTCTCTCGACCAACATCCTTCTCCAAATACACCCTTATCCTTCAGAAATGCTCTGTATCGGGTCTCATCAAAATCTGATGAGCAAGTCTCTACAATAAAATATATTTACTTCATTTGAAGTTCAGTTTCTTTGAACTAAAAAAAAAAAGTTTTTGAACACAGTAAAAGAAAGGTAACTCTTGTCATTGTAACAGGAAGGGAGAAACTGCATGGACCAGACCGGAATTTGAACACGGCCCCCCTGAATCTCTAGTTAGGAACTCTAGCAAAGTCTGAACTATCTGGCCACCGGCGATCAAACCCGACTGACTGCTACATCAATAACCCATTTTATCTATCGTACCTTGTGAAAATTCAAAAGGGAATTTGGAAATGGTTGTTGTATCATTCATGTAGGAGTGGAACTTTGGGCACCAGAAGCCATGAGACTGACTAGAGCAGCCCTGTGTGTCCTGACTCTGACATTCTGATGAGCAGTAGAGGACAGCACGACACAGCGGACTGGAATTAAGAATAGGGATTATTACACATGTAATCAGTAACCACAGCTTTAATTATACAACTACACATCAGTTCTGCACTTTTATTGCAATCTTTCAGCTGCTGTTTTAACTTTTTAGCTATTGAGATGATGCCCTCATTTAACATTTATGGTAGGTTTTTCATCACATTGTAGAAACACGAAATCCGATAATAGCAGATTTACTCATCACATTATAGAAACATGAATACTGATAATAGCAGATTTACTCATCACATTATAGAAACACGAAATCTGATAATAGCAGATTTACTCATCTGATCACATTATAGAAACACGAAATCTGATAATAGCAGATTTACTGATCACATTATACAAACACAAATACTGATAATAGCAGATTTACTCATTACACACCAGAAGAATAGAAGTCGTTGATCTGCACGCATGTGACAAAAATGGCATTCCCTCCATCTGATATTATGTTCTAATGAAATTGTAGCAGTGGAACCTACCAGTGCTACACCAAAGTGGTGAAATTTTTCTGATAAATAAGGATCTTTGGTGAACCTATAAAGAACATCAATGGCAAGGAATTTTATATAAATAAGACCTACATCATTAATTAAATGTACATCTTTCTTGATGCATCATCATTTTACACTGAAAATAAATCAAGACTGCAAAAATACAGTAATACAAAAAATGTTCAAAAACAACATTTAAAAGTTAGGCTATCAGTGTTTTAAAAAATCAGGTCTTTAAATGAATAAGTTAAGATGTGTTGGATTACTATAGTTGCTTTCTTTGTACGATATTGTTGACATTATTCAACTGAGTTCAATTTACTGTTCAACCTTACCGATCCAGTTTTTCACTCCGGAGAACAACATGTCTTGGCCGACGTGCAGGGGCTTTACATGGCAGTAAACAAGTTTTCACAAAACAATGGAGAACGTCATCTGGTAAATGACCTGTAACATCTTGGTGACTTTGTCCAATTTCTTTAGAATGTTTATCAACAACCCGCAAATAACCCTCCCCATCTACAAAATAGATCAAGTAATTTTTTTTTGTTTATGACTCACTATAGTCAACTTCTGTTTTTTCTTTACAAAATTCCTTGAAACAACCACTTTTCTAATTATCTTAATCAAATTATTCAAAGTAAAAGTTCTATAATTTTATACCATTAACAATTAATGCATATAATATCTATAATTTCTGCATCTCAGCATATCATTTCTTTTCTGAACACCAGAATTCGAACCTAGGCCCCCTGAATCTTTAGTCAGGTGCTCTACCAACTCAATCTGAACTATCTGGCCACCAGCAATCGAACCCGTCTGTCCACCACATAGGAGAGGGGGGAGGGGGGGGGGGGGGCTCCTTAAATGTTTTCACACTAGAAGACATCAACTCTTTATCCCCTGGCAGGCATTTTCACCTGTAAGTTCCAGGGGCTGGTCTACGACACCAAATGTAACAGGGAGAAACTGCAATGGACCAGACCAAGACTCGAACCCTGGCCACCTGAATCTTTAGTCAGGTGCTCTACCAACTCAATCTGAACTATCTGGCCACCAGCAATCGAACCCGTCTGTCCACCACATAGGAGAGGGGGGAGGGGGGGGGGGGCTCCTTAAATGTTTTCACACTAGAAGACATCAACTCTTTATCCCCTGGCAGGCATTTTCACCTGTAAGTTCCAGGGGCTGGTCTACGACACCAAATGTAACAGGGAGAAACTGCAATGGACCAGACCAAGACTCGAACCCTGGCCACCTGAACCTTTAGTCAGGTGCTCTACCAACTGAGCTATCTGGTCACCAGTGATCGAACACGGTTGACCACTACGTGATAAATGCTTTTGATTTCATCATGATTAGAAGGAAAAATTGCTTTTTATTAATGATCATCTTTAAAACAAAATTTAAATGAAATATGCAGCACAAAACATGAAAGTTGATTCACTACATTAATGGCACTAAGCTATAGTTATAAAAAAAAAATCTGTTACTTCAAAGGGCATATATTATCTTAATAATATTTGCATTCCAGATATTTTGATAATTCTACTATTTCAAAACAATGAAATGTAGATCTCCTGCCACTTTCTACAGGTCCAGTCCAAAGACTATTTCTACCTACGTAGCTACTTATAGCTACATAGGTATTTAAACCTACTGCAGGTAGCTATTTTTACCTACTTTTTCCTTTACTTGCATTTCGGGGCCAAACGCAGGAACGGCGCACTATGGTGTGTACCAGATTTCTTGATTCACTTACACTGATGATGAATACCACAAAAATATTGGGCAAAAATGACTACTTTCTAACCTTTCAAATTTGCATCAATAACAACATCAGTTCCATTTTCTAGGAGCTTACTAGGATCAAAGCTACGTGATAAAAAGTCTAGAATGTCTTACAAATCGGTATTAAATTTAAAGTTTACCTTCATGCATTTTTACATTAAAGGTTTTTGGGGCGAATTATCATGCATTTCCTCTGCATTCTCCACCCTCGTAAAGTATTCAAATTTACACTCCGAATTTTGCCGTGCACAGGGTACTAACTAACAGGGTACCGCCGTGCACATGCACAACATGATACATAAAACGACTGACCTGTTTAAAAGATGCACCTTTATTATTAATATTATTTATCTATATTTTCCAAAACAGGTAAATGTACGTAGAAGTAGCTAATTTAAGTAGGTTTAAATACCTAGGTAGCTATTAATAGCTACGTAGGTAGAAATAGTCTTTGGACTGGACCGGTTCTACAGCTGTTAGTCCCAAGGAGAAAATATTTGAAGTTTGAACTTGACAGTTTTCACACTAGAAATTTCTCAGAGTAACACTGTGTAATAAATGAATTGTATCCTTTAAAATACGGTTGATTATGAAAGCTCTATCATATATAATATATCATTCATGTCTAACGTAACGTAGAGAAAAACATAAAGTGGCACTTAACTGATGAACTGATGAAGTTTATCGAGCCCTAATCAGCGCAATTACACGACCTCTACTAGGCATATAATTTACACATTAACTCTCATATCGTACCGTCCATAATCCTTTCTATAAACCATACGGTGTCCTCGCAAGGAAGGTTTTTAACAGTTTCTTCTTCCATATCCATTAAGGTTAAAGGGAAAATGAAAGTATCCATCGGAATAACCTCATTTTTTTGCTAATGTTAATGGAAATATCCGACAGTTTACGATTGTATAAGTCCGAACCCGATTGGAAAGAAGAATGGTGTCTCATAGGTGCTTTTAAAGGTTACCAAACAAATTCCACACATAGTAAAAATCACGTGCACGTACCCACACTAAATATCAGTATTGAAATGTGTTGATATTTAGTGTTGGTGTGTGGTTTTCATTCTGATTTCCGTATTATTTCAAACACCCGCAGGTATAATGGAAAGATGTATTTGCGGCGCTTTGAATTTCGACGTTATATTGCATACTGATAATGAAAATGTGACATTAATATAGCGATCTTATAATATAGGATCACTATATTAATCATATCATGGTACAATGGGTGTATCAAAATTGATGGAAAAAGTGTATACTATGGAAACTGATTTGAAAGGGGTATAAGATGCATAAGTGATTTTATTTCCAACTAATGGTCAAATTATGAGCTATGAATTAAGACTTTTGTAAGACTTATGACATTGCGACTCCTTTCACTTCATTTTAGGGCATAGCAAATATTCTTTACCAACTTGATATTATGCATAATGAAGAGCAAGTTGCAAGTAACTCGCCAAAATATTTGAAAATTATTCGCAACAAAAATGTCAAGGGTTCAAGTGATATTTATAATGTTTTTATATATGACACATATATGGAAAAAATCAAAAGTTGAAACCAAGTGGGAATTAAACTGTATTACATGTAGATCTCAATGTGGATCAAAAGTGGTGGTCATGGCATAATAAGCTCATCTTTAGGTTGATCAAAGATGGTTTCGGTACAGATTAACTCAAAGAATTCCACAAGCACCAATAGAGTCCCGTACAAAATTCAAGTTGTTGATACAGAGTCGTGCACTTTTTGTATCATTCACCCTGCATCACTGACCCACCAGTTTTGGGAGTGCATTTATGTGGATAAATTGGTGTAGTATTATGAAATGGATTAACATCACTTTAGACATTTTAAAATGTTGATGCTTCACAATTTGATGTAATTTTTGGTATAGATGTGCAAATAAATATATTTTAAACCTCATTCCCTGTAATGAAAAAGGTATATTTACAGAAGAAGATGTCATAAACAGCTACCATATTATGAGGCTGCAAAACGAGAAATTTTGTATTACAGAAAGTTGGAAAAATATATGTATCATTCTGGGAAATTTTGAAAAGATGGGGGATTCTATTACTTGGAATAATGTGTCAGCAACGAATTGGAGACAGTCGTTTACACCTAGGATTTGCTTTTCAGATGATCCTTCAACTGCAGCACGTGCTTCAAACTTCTGGATTTCGGAATACGAGGAGCAAAACCCAAGACTGTACAAAGAATCTACAAGGAATCGTGATCCATAAAGGCGATGCATTTGGACTCCTAATCCTAGTTGCAGGGGACAAATCAATGCTCGCTGTCGTGTTTCTTGTATAATTGCTTGTCCTATGGACGCAGTTTTTAAGTTGGATGACTTCTCTTTCACTATTGATCTTAAAAAGAACTGTAGACTTTCAGGCACTATTTCTAAATTCTTTTGAAGCTGTAATATTTCTGCAGCAGCTGGATAAATATTTTTATCAAGTTCGAGGGCACAGATGTCATTCCTTATAAGTTCTGCTGCAGTTTTTATTATCTTCATTTTCTCTTCCTCCTCGCTTTCATTATTTAAGCCTTTTAGATACAAACTGTGCAAGATACTTGAAACCGTTTTGCGAAATGTTATAACATCTTTCCGTCCTTGTTTGTCTGACATAACAATGCGATCACCATAGTGTTCCCTCAACTTCTGTTTCATCCATTTTGTCGTGTAAGCCTTTTCTCCACAAAGTGATTGCATTTTGATGACTAAGTCATTGACAGTTACTTGCTCCTCGTAAGAATCATTCAAAAAGCTAATCATGTCATCAAATTCTGATTGCAGTGTTGAGGGTCTACCGCTTTCATTCTGCTCACATGTACTTTTATCTGCAGAGAATTTTTTTGGCATTGCTTTCGAGGTTCTAAAATTGGTACTGCATACATGGTGGTAGACTGCATCTGCTGCGTGCAGATCACTGACTGATGCTATTCGACCCTTTACTATCCTTCCCCAGTCATTGTTTCGCTTTTCACAAACTTTCAAAAGCGTGGTTTGAAATTCTAGTGTCCGAACTGGATACCACTTTGTTCTAGATCCTTTTCTAACAACTTGCTGGCCGCAAAACAAACAATCATCACGAAAATCAAATGAATAGTTTGACCTCAGTTTTGATGGTGTCGCTTCACACTCACTAGAAAATAACAAGTGTGCACTCTTTCGTTTAACAGTCTCTTTTTCGATGTAGTGAGCATGGATGAATTCACAGCGACATTTTTCATGAACTTTTTGCATTGGTTTGGTGAACAGTTCTTTGCCTCGTTCTCGGCTGGCAAGATTAATGTTTTCGCTACCTTTTGTAGTGAGAACAACAGCATCTTCTGGCTTCACGGTTCCACAGCAAATCACACAATTAATCCCGTTGGTAGGCGTTTGGTTACTGAAATTAAATGGAATGAGCAATATAAATTTCATAATCAACTGAGAATTAATGGATTCGATAAAATTATATGACGATAACAATATTATATACGTGAAAGTGATACAGACCTAAAACAAAGTAATTAAACAATAATTAAATGTAAATTTGAAAATCGCTTGAAAAAGACATATAGGCCTAGTCTATGTACAAAACTCAAATGATCCATTATTTCCAATTAAAATGGAAATTGTACTCTTTGAAACGGAGTTCCAAGGAAATTTAACAACAAAATAATAAATGAAATGCAATTATTCATATTGTTTTTAACCGGTTTTTTTTTTAAAAGATAAAATAATTTTTTAAAAATACGAATTTCTCGCCCGAACTGGTTTCCATACTTTAAAAATTCGTCTGCAGAGGGATGACGTCATTAGCATTTTTATCAGAGAAAATTCGCAATAAGCCTATATTATGCATTAATCGTCACGAATTTAAGCATTCAATTGATATTATGAAATTATATAATATATACGGGGTGGAAAAGGCAAGTAGATATCACCATTTGCTTGTTTTATCATTCAAATTATCTAATCGTGGAAAGCCATTATATTTAGAGCTTAACTGCAAAACATCAATCAATACAGTAATAAAGTGGGAAATGACTGATAGTAAACTTACCTCATGTTGATTAGAATCCGAAAAATGATGAGAAAAAATATCAGCATATTGAAAAGATGAAAAGATTAGATTGCAGTATATCCATTATGCATATGACGTCATACTGATTCACCAAAACAAATAGTACGACAGCCCAACAGTACCATTGTCAAATTCCGTTTTTAAAAAAAATTCATCAATATTTTTTTCATATCTGTGCAATGAGTTGAGATTTCAGGTTTTCATATAATGTTTACTTTGAAAAGATCTACAATATAAAGTTGAATTTATTTCTGTTGCAATTTCTTCAATGTTTATTTTCAAATTGACTAGGCTAATAGCTTCACATTTCCCATATACGATATGATTTTAGAACAAATGATATGGATTCATGTAAAATATTTTTTATACTATATGAAATATTCTATTAGATATGTAACCATCTGTGTATGCGGTTTGAATGAAATTTATAACAAGTAAAATATGTTTCATGAAAATTATTAGATAGATCATGGATGTTCAGTTAGTTGATGACGATTACAGGGCCCCAGACTCGCATTCTACATACTGGCGACGCCACCTAGGCAGTCCTCAACATGATTTTATATTTTTTATTTTTATATACTTAGTGCTGTTACATACAGCTCTTACAGTGCTGTTAAAAAACAAACCCTGTAGTTTGTTATTATACCTATGTGTCCTTTCTATGTATTTAATTATTCCCAAGGGCTCTTTTAAGTTGTTTCATATGTTATTAGGGTAATCATATCATTACATTAGGCGCTATATATTAATGATAATTATGCATTTTAATTCTGCCACTATGAATATTTTATTCACATGTATGTGCACATCGATTTTATATTATCTTTTTTTTCACATTTGTAAATTCTAGCGCTTTAGAGAACTAATGTTGATAGGGCGCTATATAAATCTTTTAATTACAATTACAATATGGCAGACATAATTTTAATGTAAAGGGCTTAAGAAATAGAATACGCATTTTCATGGGTGTTGCATCCATATACAGCTACAAACTAGGACACTTCATGACGTCATGGCAAAAAAAAAAGTAAGATTGTAGAGTCTACTATTTTGAAGTATTTATATATAAATTGATGTTGATGGGTTATATCCATGCGACGTGATTATCTGATCTACTCTGAATACACAGTCCAACAGAACTACAGACACGTGCAATGGGGTCAACTATAAGTAATTGTCTGTGCATCGCCATATTTGTTTGCAGTATATATATATATATATATATATATATATATATATATATATATATATGACACGTGAAGAAAACGAACAGTGATCAATCTCATAAATCTCATAAACAATACAAAATAGATAGTAGGACAAACACTTTGTTTGTAAGTAGCTTGCCTCGATTTTAAAAACTGGCCATGCATACGCAGAACAAGCTCTTGCGTATCGAATCAGTTGAGAGATATAAACTCCATATGCAGCCTGCGATAATGGAATATTGGTACATAAATATGGGAAGTTGACGATGGAGAAACTGAAATCATCCCGTTTGTCAGAAAGTTGAGTTGTTAGTTTGCCGTTAATATTTACTTCAATAAAATATCTAAGTATGAAGCAGATGTGGACGACTCTGTGGTGTCTTGTATTTCGAGATCGCAGGGATTGATCGAATCGACATCTGGATGATAGGTGAAGATAACGAACAGTGATCAATTTCATAACTCCTACAAGCAATACAAAATAGATAGTTGGGCAAACACGGACCCCTGGACACACCAGAGGTGGGATCAGGTGCCTAGGAGGAGTAAGCATCCCCTGTCGACCGGTCACACCTGCCGTGAGCCCTATATCCTGTTCAGGTAAACGGAGTTATCCGCAGTCAAAATCAGTGTGCCAAGAACGGCTTAACAATCGGTATGAAACACGTCAGACAGCATTTGACCCAATGATGGGTTGTATTGACGAACTAGATCGTTATAACGACCATAAAATTTGCGAAATGCTGACTTCAATCGAGACTGTTGAAACCCCTGTACCATCAACTTGTTTGTCAGTAGCTTACCTCGATTTAAAAACTGACTATACACAGAACAAGCTCTTGCATATCGAATCAGTTGAATGAAAGTTATTATTGTTAATAGATAAAACGTCGTCGATATATCTAAATGTCGAATTGAAGGCCACAGCAAGATATTTTTTCTTCTCACGTAGACGTTTTTGAATAAAATCTGCTTCATATGAATATAAAAACAGGTCTTATACTGAATTCCTAAACTGAAAATAAAAACACATTACAAACATAGATGCATTACTGGATCCTGTGAATGTTCTACCAATCCCCTATTTTTTATCCTAACGAAAATATTAACGATAACGGCTAACTAATTTTGTATCCCATGAAGGAAAAGGCGAAGACAACGAACAGCGATCAATCTCACAACTCGATGAGGAATACAAAATTAAGAGTTGGACAAACACGGTCCCCCGGATATAACAGAGGTGGGGGTGGGTGCCTAGGAGGAGTAAGCATCCCCTGTTGACCGGTCACACCGCTGTGAGCCCTATATCCTGTTCAGGTAAACGGAGTTATCCGCAGTCAAAATCAGTGTGTAAAGATCGGCCTAACAATTGGTATGAAACACGTCAGACAACATTTGACCCAATGATAGGTGGCATTGGCAAACTAGATCGTTATAACGACCATAGAATTTGCGAAATGCTGACTTTAAACGAGACTGTTGAAACCCTGTAACATCAACTTGTTTGTCAGTAGCCTGTAGTAGTAGTTATGAAGCGGATAACTGTTTGTCACACTCACTTCTTTATAATGAATATGATGGATTGAAAATGATCTATAATACAAGTATCATAACAGTATTAAAGTCAAACTGGAATGGAAAGTTACTTTTTTTCCATTTCAGAATTGTCTGTTTGATGCGAAATCTTTTGAACTTTGGAAGCGAATGTATTGACGAATTGAAAAGATACACAAGTACTACGGAATAGTATATATTAGTCGATAGTCAACTTCCAATATTTATGTAGCGGTGTTCCGTTGCCACTTGCAAATGGTGTTTAAGTCTCTCAGTTGATTGGGTGCGCGAGAGCATGTTCAGCGTGTGGTCTACTGGCTATTGACAAATTATTTAAAGTTAAAGTGATTCAACAGTCTCGTTTGAAGTCAGAATTTCGCAAACTATGTGGTTCTTATGATAATTTTATTTACAGACAGCCTGCCGCTGGGTCGAATGTCGGATGGCATGTTCCGTGCCTGGTCCATTCTTTGTAAGTTGGTTTTGACTACGGATTGCTCGGTTTGCCTGTTCGAGATAAACGGATCGCGGCAGGTGTGCCCTGTCGAAAGGGGATACTTACTCCTGCAAGGCACCTGATCCCATCTCCAGTGTGCCAAGGGGTCTGTATTTGTCCTGCTCTTGTTTTTGTATTTTCTATGGAATTGAGAGATTGACCGCTGTTCGTAATTTTCACTTTTTATTGGAACTCGTTTTCTTTTTCTTTGCTTATTTGTTTGCATGTGGTGTACGTTCTACTCGAGAATATTGTCACCCATGCAATGGAATTATCTAATTGTTTTAAGGTCAGATCCATAAGACCCGTGATTTTCGCTTCGCTTGGAAAACAGTCCCCACCTATTTCAACGTCGTAGGTTTTACGCGGTGATGGGATCTGTAATGCAAACCGGAACTTGTGAAGTATTTTTTTGTTACACTGCTACGTTTCCACAACCCATTGTCTTGAACTACTCACTTGTTAATAATACACTATTTCATTAAATTTTCTGATTTATTTCCATATTTACAAAACATAAAAAACTAAACCTCAGATCATATAGTTTCACACATTCATACAACAAATAAATTATACAAATGAAAGACTTGCATACTCAAATACGCAAATGGAGGGAAGGAGAATACTCATTGTGAGTAGATACAATCAGCAGTAATACAA
The DNA here is from genome assembly GCF_947568905.1 of Ostrea edulis. NCBI lineage: Eukaryota > Metazoa > Mollusca > Bivalvia > Ostreida > Ostreidae > Ostrea > Ostrea edulis. Next base: position 24,326,443 of record NC_079168.1, read on the forward strand.
ATTTCAAATACGTTTTTCAAAACAAAATAGCAACTTTGAATATTTTACATGTACATGTACTTGAATTAAGTAATACATATGTAAACAAGCTCTTTTGAATGAGATCAGTTAATTTGGAGGTGTTTCTCAAAGAGATAACAATTCTAATTGCTATACAACAAATTATTACCTTAATAAAACCTTAGCTTTCGAAAATCTTTACACAATATTTCCACAATTTTCTTAAAAGATTCATTGTTCAAAACTTCATTAAAATGACTCGTTCGAAAAACTTTATAAAGCTAATCTTGGATTTATCACAGTTTTGATCCCCAAGGCCAGGAATTTTGATGATCACATACAAATGTAATTGGTAAAGATTTACTCTGACATCCGGGTTCCATTCTTTCCCTCACATTCCAAGCATTTGTTACCGCGCCTCCATAGGTTGAACTAAACATAAGCGGTGACCTTGATGACATTCGAAAGCTCCCTGAACAAGCTTTGTAGGATTCACGATGTTGGCTATAGACGGGACAAGCAGGTCGACAAATGCGCCCACAAGTGTCATAAGCTGTAAGGATAACTTCAGAGTCAGAATCCAAAGGCTTTTTAAATCCAATATACGTCATGGCTGACGTCACCGGTTGTCTTTCGTCAACAATTGCATAATCCTTGTAAGTTCCAGCGTAATTGAGTCCACTAGACTGGACAAAGACCTTAGCTGCACCTGAGCCTGAAGGCACACATTGATGCGTGTATTTAACCTGATTTTGTAGGCCTATTTTCTGTGCAGCCTTTTTAAAGTTTTCTGGATCATACATATCTCTTTGTGTTGCTCTTGGTGATGTCGTATGGAAGTTGAAACCCTTTGGTCTTTCGTACAACACTCTGATTGGAACGTAAGCCCATGCATCTTCATCAATTTTTCCGTTAATCATGAATGTGTTTTGGTATGGTTTGTTAAGTGTCGACAAGGCAGCTTCGTTTGATTGGATTAAGTTGGTTGTGTTTGGATTGACATTTTCATCTGCTAGCTGATCCTCCTTAGCGCCGACACTTCGCTTTCCTCTGAAGATTATTGGTTGTCGTCTGTTGGATGATGGAACGCACACACCTCGCAGACACCTGAAGTAACCGCTGCCTCCACAGTTTGGACATCTCGGCATGGGGGCGTATCGTACGATTCGGTCATATCTGTTAGAAAACCCTTCCAAATTTGTCATCCGTCTCATGAAAGGCATGAAATTCATTCTCTGGTAGAATTCATGACCTCGTGGGACTCTGATACCTCTAGGGTAATCCCTCTCTGGGTTGATGCCGCTGGCTCTTTGTCCGTTTCTAAAGGCAACCCACAGAAGTTGGAAGAAGGAGTGGATGAACCAGAAAACTGGGTCCCAGGAGGCGGTGTTCAGTCCGGACATGTAACCGTCAATCCAATTGTGAACGCCATTGTGATGAACTTCTATGGAGAATATGCTCTGAGCATGTTGGGGTTCGGTGATCTCGAATGTTCTTCTTCTGGATAGCATAGCTCTAATACCGGCTTTTCTTGCCAAAGACGCACCACCTTAAAAATCATTACAAAGGTGTAAAAATCTTGTGGTAATTTGCATTATTATTTCATTACAGCAACGTTATGATGAAAGGTGAAGATAGGTGTAGTAATGAATATTTTCATATTGAAAGGCAAAGTACCTGATCCAATGTTTCTTATTATTGGAGAACCAGTAGGTGTTCTGAATCGTCCAAAAGGCCCTGTCAAAACGGGACCGTTTCCAGGACCGAAGAAGAGATCAGACCAGACAATAGATCGAGTTGGGTCCATCATTTCACTGTCAGTGGTCATATCCCAGTATGGAAGGGGTGTGCGACAAGCTGTCTCCATCCTGTATGATACATTATGAAAAGGTTAAGATAATGGACAGTGGTCATTATCAAATCATGTTACATGTATATCATAAAAGATATATCATATATATATATATATATATATATATATATATATATATATATATATACTGATGATAACTTACAGAAGTACGTAAAGCATGTGACGGGGTAAGAATCCAGGACCGTTGTGCATCATTCTAGCAGCTTGTCCGGAGTGGAGGGAAGCTATAAGATCGTATGTGCTCATTCCTCGGTCAATTGACTGTAAAACATAAAATTCACGAATGAGTTTTAGATTCATAATCTAAAAGTTGCTAATGTAGGTATTTGAAATTGTGGATCTTCGGGCGATAAAATTCCGCACACCCAGTGTATTAAATCAATCCTATAATGAACTTAAAATTATTATCTAAAGCAGTTCGGCGAAGTATTTTCCTGTTTATCATAGATGTTTGTGACGAATCTATTAAGGAACATATTAAGTGATAAAATGCATATATATACAACTGTACTTTAAATTAATCTGTAGGTGTGATTATTATTCAATTTCATGATAAAAATGATGAGGTAAATATGTAGATTTGCGGTTCCTGAATCTATTTGATCGGGTTTTTGTATAGGTAAATTATCAATGAGTAATAGAAATGTTGCTGAACCATATTATCATTGTTAATTAATTAATGTCACTAGTTACTTAAGGAACTGATTATTAATCAAGAAATCAATATGTTTTGCAGTAGGTTCATGAGAATTTCATTTGTAATTCTCCTTTTCACAATAATGCAAACAATGAACAGAGAATGAGTTAATTGATAAAAGTATAAATTATAATTGAAACCGACGTAAAATATCACCTGAATACAACTGCATGTTCATTATTATCTTTATATAATTGTAGATAACGGGAAAATTAAATGAACGTGTCAATTTGTGGGGGCCTTGTTTATATCAGTTAAAAGAAAATATATATCATAAATAAGAAAGGAAAAAAAGAAGATATAGGATTATGATTCTTACATAATCGCCTTTAAGTCTTCTGAAACACCGGAAAACCCTGTTTCGTTCGGCGGGAGAAAGAGTTCGAATCTCCCTCCGGTACCTCCAGGTTTCCAGTTGCCTTTTCCCTCTCTTCTGTTCGCGCACCTCAGACTCCAGCTGCCGAAAAAGGGACTTTAAGTATTGTACTCCTTCCGTAGTGATGTTTTTGGCAAAATTCTCTTTACTGCTTTGGGTATCTAGGGTGTATTTTCGGATACAGAAATCTTGGATGATTCGTCCTGATACTTCTCCAATGGACGTGTTTTGAGACTTGTATATCAAGCATTCTAGGATGTCACGTGGTGTTTTCATTTCTTCGATTAATCCGAAAGATGACGGCAAGACTACCACTGCTACAAAGCAGACGGTAAGGTTGATTTGTCCTTTCCGCATCTAAATAATACAAAATAGAAATATAGTTTTCGACACATCAAATTTGTTTGATATTTACTACATTATTTACTTGCAATAAAATGTAATAAGTATAAATTTAAACATGCATTAATTGGGATAATTTAAATTAAGTTCTAGATAATTTATAGTTTGAATTGAAGGCTTCTGTATTTGTCCATAATGTTAACAAGACAGTAAGATATTCGTCCACATAAAAATTAATGACATAAAAAATACATTTGCTGAAACCCCAGATCATAAACCCATCATGCTTCAAATGAATACACAAGCTCCAATAAAAGTGCCATTGAGACAACACTAAAAAAGAAGGTCGAGAAGGACTAGACAACGCACCTTGGATTCTAGAGTGTCGGGAGCCGGTGTCTTGATTCTGCAGCGTAGGAATGCTTTTATACACCTGGCGTACGTGCGGAGATCAGTGATTGGTGTGACGGAAACCTCTGTACAACACCTTAGTGTGACAGACTGTTAACCATCCTGTTGTGAATTACCTGTCAAAACAATCAATCAAATATTTTTCGTTTTGAAAATGATCATTAGAATTTTATGACATGACTAACAATTCTTAAGAATTACTCAGAAATATTAGAATTCTTTGTTTTAGTTATTAAGATGATTAAAAGTTTCCACCTATTTAGAGTTTATAAATAGACCTGGGCATTGTTTTGACTTACAATTTCCGAGTCATGATCACTCCGCACTCCATGACTTGAACTATGTATGGAAGTTTTGAAAAAAATATCAATCCGTAGTCGAAATCAGTGTGTCAAGAACGGTCTAACAATCGAATTGAAACACGCCAGCCAACATTTGACCCAATGATAGTTTGTATTGGCAAACTAGGTCATCATAACGACCATAGAATTTGCAAAATGCTGACTTTATACGTGGCTGTTGAAACCCCTGTAACATCAACTTGTTTGTCATAAGCAATTTTATCATTTCTAGGATAAGTTTGGGTTTTTTTTTTTACAAAAACAATATTCATGATCGTCTTAAGAGCTTATATAGTACTTTCTGCTCCTGACCAATCAGTTTATGTATACTATAATATTATAATGTCGATTAAAGTCAATGAAATGAATCGTATGCTGTTAGTATCGACAGTAAATTAAATTTGAAAGAATATAACTGTTAGCAAACCAATCCAAAGGAATTTCAATAATTTAAGATAAACACAGTTAATCTTGCTGACAACGGAAAATCGAATATTCATTAATTACACCTATTTTTATGTCAATTATTCCCATCTTTGGAAGATGGATACACATGAAAATCAGATGTACAGCTGAATAATAGATAAGTAGAACTGAATTAAAGATAAGAACAATTAAATTAAAGATAAGTACAGTTGAATTAGAGATAAGTACAGTTGATGTAGAGATAAGTACAGTTGATGTAGAGATAAGAACATTTTAATTAAAGGTAAGTAGCGTTGAATTACAGATAGGTACAGTTGAATTAGTAATAATTACAGATGAATTGAAGAACAATAAAATTGAATACAAGATTATTATTGTATTTAAGATAGCTTTACCTGAATTAAAGATGAAGATAACGAACATTGATCAATCATCACAACTCTTACATGCTATACAAAATAAAGAGGTGGGCAAACACGGACCCCTGGACATGTCTAGGAGGGGTAACCATTCCCCTGTCGACCGGTCACACAGATAAATTCAATTGATTTCGATATATGTACAGTTGAATCAAAGATAGGGATAACTGAATTAAAGATATATAGAGTTGAAGAAAACATCGGTACAGGTGAATTAAAGATAGGTGTTATTAAATAGTAAGCATGTTTGACTTAATAAAACATCGATACAGGTGAATTAAAGATAGGTGTTATTGAATAGTAAGCATGTTTGACTTAATAAAACATCGATACAGGTGAATTAAAGATGGTGTTATTGAATAGTAAGCATGTTTGACTTAATAAAACATCAGTACAGATGAATTAAAGATAGGTGTTGTTGAATAGTGAGCATGTTTGACTTAAGAGTATGATTGAATTCGAGATATGTGTAATTAAATCAAAGTTAATTTTAATTGAATAACAGATTCAATGGACTGAAGGATAAGTGTAAATAAATTAAAGATGAAAATGTGATCAATCTTATAAGCCCTATAAAGAATACGTAATTAAGAGCAGGTAAAATACAATAGAAAGATCAGAAAGTGTGAAATGATGGTATACAGGTAAAATCGACTTAGACAAGATTAAGAAAAGAAAGAGGATAATTAAAAAGGAAGAGTGTAATTATTAATTAAGAAAAACATGTGAACAAATGTTCAATTTCAAAAACATTACCGAATGAATTATGGAAATTATGAAATACCCGTAAACGTCATATCAAGAGAGGGTTTACTTTGATATATCGATAAATTAATTACGGAACGACATTAAGAATCGAGGCATCCCAAAACTTTATAAGAACATAGTATTCTTTGTTTCATAGAAATAAACATCATAACGGTATTCAAACAAAACTTGGATAAAACAAGGTTGTGAATATTAGGAATGGTATTCTAATTAGTGGCAGTTGAATGGATAATGAGAGTAGACTAGACGGAGGAGAAAAGGAAATAAGACGACAGCTCACAACGAGACTCAAAGATCTTAGATTCTTTCGTTATACTGTCGTAGAACATTCAAAAATGCGTGCAAAATCAACAACAATAAGACTACATTTCAGTCAGAACGGAGCAGAAATAGCACAAAGAACGGAGCAGAAGTAGCACAAAGAACGGAGCAGAAGTAGCACAAAGAACGGAGGAGAAGTAGCACAAAGAACAAAGAACGGAGCAGAAATAGCACAAAAAGCTGAATCAATGAAATGGAGGTCATTCAAATACACCCATAAATGAAATTTCAAAATATGGAAATATTTACGCAATTTTTTGTCGCAGTAATTACACAATGTTTTTTTTTTTTTTTTTATTTGGTTTGAAAAACAATTATATAACATAAACAACAAATCATGAAAATAGGAGATAATTTCATAAGTTAGTGAAGAAAAGATGAATTGCAAATATGAAAAGGAAATTCGTCGGATCAATTGGGAGCTTAGGAAGTAGTGGGAACTGCGGTTGCTGATTGGAAAAGTCGTCGGTGAACTGTGTGGCCACGCCTGGAGATGTATGAATAATTAGACCTATGTTTAACGGAAACTGGAAAAAATCTTATAAATGGGTACTATTTTAAAGCTAACAAATTTAAACATGGATCCACTTAGTATTATATACATATTTGATTTTTTCTCACCAATATTTTGTTAGGGCTATAATATGAATACATGTGTTGTCTGCGAAGACGTTAGAGACTAAAGTATAGTTCAAACGACCCTCACAGAAGGAACTCGCAAGTTAGATATCAGTCCTTGTCTTTCAATAGCACTGAACCTTCATGGGAAATATCTACACCTGTCATAAGATAGACAATTTCTCTCTCCATAAAATAAATCTACATAAGAAACTCTAAAATTGCATGCTAATCAAGATGATGACAGGTTTTAACAACTGTTTCTCATATCAAAGAACCTTCACTCCATCTTTTATTAGTGAACCTATAAATGTTAGGGTAAATAATGTATATATGGCTTAAACTTCATCTTCTAAGTGACGTGATGACAAACTGCTTGTGATTAAAGTATAGCGTCCCAGGTATAGCAGCATGGCAATTATAATTCTACGGAATTTTCCCGCGTAGAGTCAGGTCATCATTTTCAAATATGTCCTTGATAACAAGCTATGTCTTCTGACGTGAACACTTATGTAGCTATATTAAAAGGTTATCAGATTAATATATTAACGTACATACAGATTTTGACTACGGAAAACTCCGTTTACCTGCCAAGGATATAGGACTCACGGCGAGTGTGACCGGTCGACAGGGGATGCTTACTCCTCCTAGGTACTTAATCCCACCTCTGGTGTGTCCAGGGGTCCGTGTTTGCCCAACTAATTTGTACATGTATTGCTTATAGGAGTTATGCGATTGGTCGCTTGTTCGTTATCTTCACCTTTCATACAGTAATAAAGTACATATTGAAATTGACATTACTTTCATCTTAGACAATGAATACATGTTTGTATCACATTAGTTCGATCCGGTTCTATAGTACCATCTATCCGCGTAGTCATTACCAAAAAAGGAACGTCATCAAGGTCAAAGGTTGCATTGGCTGTTCCGTTTAGCGTAACAAATGGATCAACGATGTGATATTTTAGTACTTCAATCTAGTTTCCCTTTTTATAAAATTTACAAGATACTAGTACCCAAAAAAATCCATTTAAGATTGTTCACAATACACTGAGTATTATTTTTGTAAGAATTAATTCATAGCATCATAAAAATACCCCTCAACTACGTTACCTATATACACATGACTTCAATACATCTACTTTCTATTTATTATTTCTTTGATTATTATATAATTTAGTTATTTCAATTCATTTCTTATGCTAAAATATCATAGAAGGATTACTGTACACATGTTATTTTCCAGCCTATTTCTTTAAATATATAAATAGTGAGGGAATGCTTACTCTTCCTTGATACATGAGTTATGAGATTGATCACTGTTCGTTATCTTCACCTTTCATAATTGATATTTTGATTTTGTCCTATCACACAGTTAAACATTTTGATTTTGTCCAATTAAACGATCACTGAATATTTTCAACATTCCCTCCTTTACATGACATACATGCACATGTACCATATGTAAAACTTCTACGGTACCAATTTTGATGCACCAGATGCGCATTTCGACAAATAATGTCTCTTCAGTGATGCTCAAGCCGAAATTTTGGAAATTCGAAATGACAAAAAACTTGTAAGAGCTAAAAGGAAAATTAGAGTTCCAAAACAAAAAACAAAACTGGAGCCAAATTCGTCCAAGGATCAGAGCTATGCACGAGGGAGATATTATCCTTAATTTTGAAATGAATTTCTAAATTTTATAACAGGAATTAAATATACATCCGTATTTTCAAGCTAGTAACGAAGTACTTAGCTACTGGGATGTAGAGACCCTCGGGGACTAACAGTCCACCAGCAGAGGCCTCGATCCAGGGGTCATAATGTTAATCCTTCTAAGGTGCCAATTTTGATGCACTAGATGCGCATTTCGACAAATAATGTCTCTTCAGTGATGCTCAAGCCGAAATTTTGGAAATTCGAAATAACAAAAAACTTGTAAGAGCTAACAGGAAATTAGGGTACACAAAAAAACTGGAGCCAAATTCGTCCAAGGATCAGAGCTATGCATGAGGGAGATATCATCCTTAATTTTGAAATGAATTTCTAAATATAATGCAACAATTTGTTTGCGTCATCGAGATAGTTCAATGACAGACTAATTAATAATAACTACCAGCAAAATTACAGCAGTTTTACAATGCGCCATTGTACGGAAGTATCCCAAGGCAATTCTGCAACACTTTGTAAACTGCGGTGCAGTCATTAAGAAATCATGGTCACTACACAGAACGTCGATGTTATTTGCTTATCTGTTTTTCTCGTTTCTTTTGTTTTGTAATAAAGTTATCAGATTTATACCGGTTTTATGAAAGAACGCTACCAAACATCACAAACCTGTAAATACGCATAAAACATATAGATGATATTGATGAAAAATCTTATTTAAAAACAAAAAACGAAAAGATAAATGGGAATAAATTATTGTAAACTGCGTGTCATACCTTTATTGATATTATCATTGTTATTGTAAATTTATACAGCGCTTTACATGTAAAACAATAAAAACAACATTTTAAATATGAAAAAGAAAGGCGTATAAAATAATACTAAAACTGAGGCTGATATAGTAACAATTTTTCGGTAAAAATAACTGTATTCATAAATACAGAATTACAAATTAAATACAAGTTTGAAAAGATATGTTTTAAGTTTGTTTTTAAAAACAGCTAATGTAACACTTATACGGTACCAATTTTGATGCACCAGATGCGCATTTCGACCAATAATGTCTCTTCAGTGATGCTCAACCGAAATGTTTGAAATCCGAAATAACTATGAATTTTCTACACGAAGAACCAGTGGGAGGCAGTTCCAGAGAGTTGAGGAAGAAACATCAGACTGTCTTTTCGCCATACAGTTTAGAACGATCGCATGGCTTTAGAAGGGATAACGGGTCACAAAACGAAGTATTAGTTGTTTTAAATTGAATTCATTGGGCTATGTTGATATGAATTCTTCCTGATTTTCGGACGAGAGAGAGAGAGAGAGAGAGAGAGAGAGAGAGAGACGTCCCTTTTCCCAAAGACTTTTGAATTCCATATTTCATGCATTTCGTCTTAGAATCTTCATGCCTGATGCATTGAGGCATAGATACAAGGGGACTATATAGTATTCATTTCATCTTCATTAAACTGTTTTCCTTGAAAGTATTATATCCATATATATCAATTCTGATATGTATTAAAGACAGCGTGGAACAAATACAAGGACTAGATCTAGAATATTTCCCAGTTTCTGACAATTTTGCCAACCTTACCTAACCGTTAATTATCCTCCTCGATGACTCTCAGACCTAACGGTTAATTATGCTCCTCCTCAAAGACTCTCAGACTCGAAATTTCTACATGTATTTGATCACTGGTAGTTGAAGGAGTGAAAAGCATGCTGGTTAGGAGAAGACCCACATGTATTTCTCGTCCGAGTAATAGGCAATCAATGTCAAAAATGTGACTATGTGTGAACCACAAACTTAGGATATGTCCCCTTACTGGACACGGTGATGTTTGAACAGAAGGTACGTCCTATGACTGGCAAATTATACTTCTATTCACAACACTACATCATGAAAGACATTGATGGATTTTGAATATCATATCTATACAGTATGTAAACGTATAAACGAGCAAAAGAGTTCACAGACCTACATGTAGATGTGCATGTGTAATTATTGTTTAACGCCAATATAATAATAATGTGGATACGTCAACAGATGAAAGTGTAATACCAGAATTATTGCTATCACAGGGTTTGTTATCGTGCCTACTGTTACTTGAGAAATATGCTATGAAAGATCTCTGTTATTCACTTCTATTGTAGGTCGCTTGGTGAGGGAACAGCCACTACCTATTTAAACGCCCTCTAATCACTATGCTATTGCGACTGGTCGCTTAAAGTACCTATGAACATGTATCTATGGAGTAAACCTGATATTTTGATATTCATTTATCAATGACATTGTGTTCAAAATATATTAAAACTACTAAAGAACATAAAAGACCAAGATACAGTTCTAGATAAGATAATCTTTCTAAAATGTGTTGCATCACCTGTTCGAAACAGATTCCCTGAACTTAAAAACGGAACATATACCGTGGTTAGACAATTCTCCAACGTAACAAATTGGCAAATACTTACTAGCAAAACTCGATAGATCATTTCGCATTAAATGTACAAAAACATAGAAAACAACAAAAGAAATATACATACCAAATTGTTCTCCGAATTGTACTGATTTGGTGAACTTAATTCGGTAGAAAACCTTAATCAGTGAGAGGGCCTTGCTTGATAGCCACAGCGGTTCACCACATCTTCTCCCGGCACTGTAAACACTGAGTGGTCTTTTTTCTCGGACCAGTCTGTCGGTCACGTACGGACATAAATCATTTTCGACACATCCCAATGCCCTCCATCTTTTGAATAATGACAATTATGACATATGATAACAATGATTCTTCAGCATGAAAGAGAATTCGTTTAAGCTTCACAAATATTACACGTCTTTTATGGACGTTGCATTATGTTACGTGTACACACAATTAATAGTGCTTGCTAATTAATTAGTCGAGACAAGCAAATGGGTTTTTGTAAAGTTGATAAGTACAAATTTACAAGCCCAATAATTATCAACAGGAACAAAAGAGATTTTTGCTTCCTTAGAAAAATTAGATTAAAGGTTACAAACTTCCTTTGCACAATAACGATTTTTAAAAGCAAATATACATTGATGGTAGCTTGTATAAAGATATTGTTAAAATGAAATGCTTTCCATGCTATCCATGAACATGCAAAATCTTCAGACAGTTATAAGACTTGTAAGACTAATGGCTAATTGTAGGATAGATTAACACAGCTGATTGATAATCTTCTTGTTCTTCCATTATGTATAAATCTGTATACTATTGTTATTTGACCGAAAAGTTACATATCAAATTCAATAACTCTTTATCAATGATGTAAAATACTAGTATTGAACGATTTCACATCAAGACATTTGACTGAGAGGTCCTTAGACACACCAAAGGTGGGATCAGGTGCCCAGAACGAGTAAGCATACCCGGTTGACCGATCACATCCGTCGTGAACGTTATATATTGATCAGGTAAATGGAGTAATCCATAGTCAGAATCAGTATTCAAATACGACCCAACAACTGGTATAAAAACGCTAGACATCATTCGACCTAATTTATTTCATTGAATCAGCAAGACGTTTTCTCATGCAAGTACACGTTCTACCAATTAATCTGTCTAAAAAAAATAGCGGCTAGCCAAGGGAGCATGTTGATGTCACCAGTGCTAAACGGTCATCAACGGTCAGGAAAATGTACCTTTCTGACACAAAAATTACTAAAGTGGGTCAGTCGCCCACTTACTGATTGCCTGGGAATCAGCTGAAGTAAAATATTTCAGAGGACATCTCTTGTGGCTAGTCGCAAATTATGCAATAGCCGATCTAATTCGCTATAAAGGAAACACGTGTTAGGTATTGCATATAACAAAAGATCAGTTCAACCTTTTCAACAATACACACAAACTTGTCAAAATTGATGTTATGAATATTTTATTGCATTTTTACAATTCGGTTAAGTATATTAACAAAGTACTTTCCATTTGCATAATTTTGCATATGCACTATTAAAGAAGTGCTGTGTATTTAGCATGATGAAAACTTCCACTCAGATCTCAATCTACCCTAGTCCGTCATGTTATACTGAATATTGTGACATACACGTATTTGCCAGAGTCGATTTCCTCCAGAAAGTCTTAAAAATATAGCTACACAAAACAGCTTTATTTAAAAATAATGATAAAAAGTCATATATGAATTTCAACACAATAGTATTCTATGCAAGTATACATAAATGTATTTACGGTAGGTAAATTCATTTCAACACAATAGTATTCTATGCAAGTATACATAAATGTATTTACGGTAGGTAAATTTATTTCGTGTTTAAATAAGCATGTTTCCTTTTAAGGTGGTTGCAAAGTAATATTTAAAACATGAAAAGGTGAAGATAACGAACAGTGATCAATAAAGAATATCAAAATAAGAGTTGGGGAAACACGGACCTCTGAACATACCAGAGGTGGGATCAGGTGCCTAGGAGGAGTAAGCATCCCCTGTCGCCCGGTCACTACCGACGTGAGCCATATATATAATCCAGAAATAAGCATGGAAAATGTTACACAAGTATAAGTACAATAGAAATATCATAAAGCCGATTGAGTAAATTCGACTAGTTTCTGTAATTCGTCAGATCGGGAGTAAAATGGATATTCATTACTGACAAACAAGTTGATGTTACAGGGGTTTCAGCAGTCTCGTTTAATGTCAGCATTTCGCAAATTCTATGGTCGTTCTAATGATCTTGTTTGCCAATACAACCTATCATAGGGTCAAATGTTGTCTGAGCGTTTCATACCGATTGTTAGACCATTCGTGGCACACTGATTTTGACTACGGATAACCCCGTTTTCCTGATCAAGATATAGGGCTCACGGCGGGTGTGACCGGTCGACAGGGGATGCTTACTCTTCCTAGACATCTGACCCCCACCTCTGGTATGTCCAGGGTCCGTGTTTGCCCAACTACCTATTTTTGTATTGATTATGGGTTTTGAGATCGATCACTGTTCGTTATCATCACCTTTCATTATACTTCTGAAGAATTGCAGAAACTATTTGAGTATACTCAATCGGCTTTGTGATATTAAGAGAAAGGAATGTTGGATTTCCTAAATAGTTGATGTTTATTTAATCGAATTTGAGTCGTTAGAGACTTTGGTGCTAAACTATCTTCCTGCATGAAACATATGACAAAGATGCTTATTGTTGAGAAAACGGCGAACTATTTAGTTTAATATATAAATATTTTTATTTAGTACAGGCAAGGAATAGTTTACAGACAACACCGCTATAAACATCCTCTAAATATATGTACATACATGTAATTACAAAACTAACCTTGAGTTGGCGAGCATGTATTATGGGAAATAAGAATGTTTCATAGTGAACTGGACCTATATACAACAAGAAGAAAAAGTACACGAAGACTACGACTGATACAGGTAACGAAAGATGGAAATCCTATCTAAAGTATGTGATATGATTAGGACGTTTAGATGATTTGGTCGAAACGCTAACTTTGACATGTAGGTATGTATGGTATCAAAATATGTTTGGTTAACATCAACTGATCATGACAAATCATCATTTCTATGTAGAATAATTTCAACAGTTACCGGTATATGAATGAGTGTGTACAAGCAATTCATTAACCAATTTCTTTGTGAAGTTTTAGAAGGTTACTGTACAACACAATGAACATCATCTTCATAATCAGCTCCACAAAAGCTTACATTGTTTTGTATATTCAATTACATATTCATTTCAAAACTTATCTATTCTACTTGTGTTCATTATCTATGATATTATACTTAATATATAGCCCAGACACATGAGAAATATATATCTTTTATCGCAATTAATAAAACCTGCCGCATAAATGACACCTTTACCTTTCGTTCATACCGTTTTGCCAAGTGTAGCAACATGCATGGACGGAGTGTTGAGGGATTTATTATCTCCACAAATACCTGTCATGGTGGACTTTGCATAAGTCTTTTATCTATGAATCTTGGTTTTTAGGTACTCCAAATGGACTCGGAGATCAATCTAAAATAAATCATTAAAGATAAAAAATCCCAAACCTCCCTGTATTTAGCTACTTCTGAGGTCTTGTCTTGTTACGACACAAGGCATGTTTTACTGCCTCTGCTATGAATTTTAATTCAGATATGTTTTTGATATCTCGATATAATTTCATTTACAATGCACAAGGTGAAAGGTTTTATCCCGTTTTTGTGTTGCTGTGTTTTGTATGAGTTTTAAAAAGACAACATAAAATCAGCAACAAAATATGCATGCATTTGCAACATCATTCAACAACCAATGATGAATTTTAATTGATTTCTAGTAAACATTTCATATCAAGTATTCCAATATCCATACGCCGTTCAATTCGTTTGCTATTTTAGTTGGTGTCTTAAAGCTCATTACTTCTGCCTTATTTCTTTTGGATGTTCCATTCCCTTTCGTGTTCCTCGTCATCAAGCAAATCATTGTTTTTATTTTCTTCAAACACCAAGCTACTGCCCATCACTCCGAAAGTATTATCGCCAAAGGTATACTTACCTATTCGGCATCATACGATATTTTGAATCAAGACATATCACATAAAATATGTTTATCTATATTCAATTCTTAACTACATACGAGCAAATAAAAGGTTATTATAATTTTTTGTTATCATTTTATTCAGACAAAAGGTACAATACCATGAGGATTTTAGCTACGTCTCTGAACTGTTTATCGTGGTATCTACTGGAAGACAATCACTCCTTGGATTTCATTCGTTGTATTACATGTTATGTAAATTAGGGAATATTCATATAAATGTTCATGTATAAGCATACATAATGCTGAGATTATCCTCAATTTTGCCACATTATATTTTATATTTATTACATTACAATATATAATACTATTTCAAAGGTATTTTAACTATCTATACATTGAATGAATTGTGTCCCTTCACCTAAAATGTATTGTATTTACTTTATATTTATGTCTACTTATTCTATGTAAAACTTAAACCTATGAATTGTTCTTAGTAATAAACAATACAATATAATCATGTTTGTTCTATTGAAATCAAAACAAAGGAAAGGAAAGTTCATGGGGTGGTTATTACTTAGATATGATAATGTAAACAAAATATGTTATAATGGTGCTAATGATCCATTTTTTCCTAAATGACATGCTCAGCACGAACTTACAGACAAATTAACATATACAAGTATGTATTGTTGTTCCACCAGTATTGAGTTCCCAGAACTAACACCACCTCTTGGACCCGCCAAAATAAACGGAAGTGTTATCAATCAAGACGTGATTAAGTTTTCTTGCTGCGTTTCACCGGAAGCGTGCAGAACATATAAGGCCTGTAATCAGTTGAGTGGAAACGACAAGGTATGGAATAAAATCAATTAACCTGCCAATTGGAACGAATCGATCAATCTTTGATTTTTTTCAGACAAGGAGAGTAAAACGATGACACAGCAAAGGGAAGTATTCCACATTGTAATCCGGGAATGTGACGAATTCAATTTCTCTTGAATACAATTCAGTCTGACTAATCCTTCACTAATCGAGATTTCATTAGAATAAACAAATTTTCAAAAAACATTATTATCAGCATATGAATTGAATTTTTTCACAACAAATTATATCTGATGCCCAATATATGTATTTTTCAATGCGATATTGCTGTATTGTTTATATTTGTGAGTCTCAAAACAAAAGGAATAAAAACTTTTATTGTCCCAAATATTGTGCCATTCATTCCACATTTAGAACATTTTGGAACTAATTTGAGATCATTATAAGGCCGAATATTTCCAGTTTGTTATATGGTAATCGCGCTTGAACATTTTTCATATATCTCAACTGATTCGAAACGCAAGAGCTGGTTCTCCGTATGATCAGTTTTTAAATCGAAACAGGTTACTGACAAACGAGTTGATGGTACAGGGGTTTCAACGGTTTCGTCCAAAGTCAGCATTTCGCAAATTCTATGGTCGTTATAAAGATTTCGCAAATTCTATGGTCGTTATAAAGATCGAGTTTGTCAATCCAGCCAATCATTAGGTCAAATGCTGTCTGACGTGTTTCATACCGATTGTTAGGCCGTTCTTGACATACTGAGTTTGACTACGGATAACTTCGTTTACCTGGTCAAGATATTGAGCTCACGACAGGTGTGACCGGTCGACAGGGGATTCTTACTCTTCCTAGGCGCCTGATCCCACCTCTGGTGTTCCAGGGTTCCATGTTTGCCCAACTCTCTATTTTGTATTGCTTGTTGGTATCATGGGATTGATCACTGTTCGTTATCTTCACCTTTCATCGATTAATTTGTCTAACAAAACCATTGAAGCAGGGGAAAAAATCTAAAAAGAGTATAAGAACTTTTTGATAAAGCATGTCTTGTAAATTGCATATTATTCTCCGTTTGGAAGTTAATACATTCTTGCAATTATATCTAGAAATAAATCTCTCGCTTATTGTACTTTTTTTCATGATTAATCACAGAAGATAAGACAAAATGAATCCTGCAATCATGGACATGTATATACACATTTAACTCGCTATTTCATATAATAATAATAATAAATTCATTTTGTAAAGCGCAAAATCCATATTGCTCTAAACGCTATTTAAATAACAATAAAATAAGCAAAATAAGTTGTATAAGAACAAACAACTAGTAGATGAAGATAAGGAGTCAGTCATGATTGCACAACATATTGATCTCAACTTAACCCCCTTCCCCACAATCACGCACTTTAACGCATATACCTTTGCTCCACAATCACGCTCTTTAACGCATATACCTTTGCCCCACAATCACGCACTTTAACACACTTTCAATGCGCAGTTGTTTTTACTGCGTTTGATACAGCGAAAAGTGTTATTTTTTTGGTTGATATTTTCGGTTGTAAGACAAAATAATAATAAAATGCGCCATTTGCCAGATTTATTTGATAGTTCCAACAGTAGCAAAGAGATGGATTAGGGGATACACTACTGCAACGCAGCTCCATTGTTTACTGACGGGAAAATCTAACGCGGTATTGTAGAGGAATTATTCATGTTTGGTTTTATTATTTTATTTGATTATTTCAATTTATTATAAACTTACAGGGTTATGAATATTACTGATCGTCAGGAAAATGATAATTTTTTTTTTTATTAAAGTAGCATCAGAAAGAAGGGGTGGGGGGGTGGGGTGGGGGGTGAAGTTAAAAATCCAACACAAATTACATCATGAATTTCGTGGTATGCATAAGTTATGTATATCAAACAAAGTATTAAAAAAAGGGGGGAAATAATTTTCAAAAGACATATGTATATGTGTTCCCCTGCGAGGTTGACACAACAACATTCTTATTTTAAACGAGAGAGGAAATGTGTGTACATTTTCAATTGGTAATTTGTAGTGTTGATAAAGAGACCCTAGTCAAAACCGTGCCTTTCAAAACTCGGACGCACAGATTACGCAACCTTAAAAAATCATATTACTTAAAAATTTACCGAAACAAATGAAGTCAGTAATGGACACGAAATAAAACATTTTATTAGATTTTAAATGAAATGATTGGCAAAATGAAGTCTATATGTAAGGGGCGAGATTTAAAGATCGATGTCGGATAAAAATCTAAATTCAAATAGTTAGCTTAGGGGGAAGGGGGGATGAAAACTTCCGTAAGTTTTGTCATCCGACATCGATTACATATTAGTGGAAAGAGAAAAAAAAACCAAGTGTCTGGTAAAACTACACGATAATATCACATTTTAATGAACATTTTAAAATAGTTTTAATGTACACTTTCCATTGTGAATAAACAGTGGAAAAGGTATACATAGTGTTATTTATACTAGTTTGTCCTTACTCGTTAATCGATTAGTTTCAACAGTCATCATATTTAATTTAGGGTAAAACCTATGTGAACTTAGTTTTTTGTCAGACATTATAGGATTAAACATTCTTTTTGAAGAATTTATCGATGTGTAAACTCCGGACATTTTACTCACAAACTGAATAAAAGTGCGAAGCACTTTTATGTTAAGTTTGTGAGTAAAATGTCCAGAGTTTACACATCGATAAATTCTTCAAAAAGGATGTTTGATTCTTATAATTCCAATTCATTCACTTTATTAACAATTGCAAAAATTTGAATAGTTTCCCCGCACTATGTTATTTGTTTTCAGGCGTGTATGAATACATCGCATTTTCGGGTTTATTGATGTATAAACTCTTGTTCAGCTTTATTTTTGTCCAATCAAAACAATTGTAATAAATAACATTGGAATTATTGAACTTTTGATCTCGCCCCAAAATCTTTCTATTTGTTTATCGTTATTTTTCGCAAGTGAATTCATTGATTTATCGCAGGCTTGGATCTAAGCAATTTTTATTTCATTTTTAATTTTTTTTTTTACTTTGCAATAAATAAAAGATGAATGACAGAATAAGTAGCAATTCTTAATATAAGAGGGGGGGGGGGGGGGGGGGGGCTGTGCCTTGAATTTGGCCAAGTTTCAGGTAGAATTTGCAGATAAACCATGCCGCTTCGAACTGACAATTCCTCGTAAAACCTGTGCATTTCAAAACTCGGATTGAACACGCGTGAAGACAGGAAGTATTACGTAACCATATTACCACACTGCTTATAAAACACAAGCTCTAGACGTTTTAATTATATGTATAAAATGAAAATTACATGTAACGAGAAGAGTAAAGCCAAGGATGAATTTTTTAAAGAAAAATTACATTTACCATTGTCAGAACATCTTCCAAAAAATAAAACGATATATGCAACAGAATCTGCTATAAAAAACACACGAGAAGATTCAAACGAAAGTAAGACTGGTCGATCTATGCAATTATTTTTTTTTTTAATTGAAGATTCAATAAAAAAATATATATGTTTAAGGAAAAGAACACCAGCCCTTCAATTTTAATCCCAATAAAATGTATTTGCCAATCTGGCCACATGTAGTGTATCGATTGTTAATAAAGCTCGTGTAAGTATTAACTTTACTACCTACATGTATTTAACACTGTCAGGGCCGTAAATTAACCTTCAATTTGGAGGAGGCAGGAAATTAGGCGGGGGTCTGGGGGCCGCCTAGGCCCCCAGACGCTGAGCACATTTTGTGCACACTGAACACGTTTCGTGCAAAATCCTTGATTCTTGGGCCTTCTAAGATGTTACTTGACTAACTCATTCTAAAAGAAAGATTTGGAATGCTTTTTAAGGGAGGTATCATGTTCTTAGTTATTGGAAACAACATAAATTCTAATGAACTTTAAATTTTAATTTTTTTTTTGGCTCAAAAGTTGGAGGAGGCAGCTGCCTCCTCCGCCTCCATGTAATTTACGGCCCTGACTGTTTAACATAACTCAACACCTAAGTGCAAAGCATACAGCCAGCCGTGTACGCTGGAGGACGTGCACATTTATCATTCAGACTTATACACAAATGTGAGTGAAAATACACAATACCGTTCCTATAAATATATTAGTACAATTGCATTTTTAGCACATTAACCCCCTTTGTGAACACCAGAGTCGGCCAGGAAAAACCTAGAAATAAAACGATAAAAATCGTGAACAACTCTATGAAACCTGTATCTGATGCCATTGCTCCATGATGCAGGGGGAGTGTGACGGACCTCACACTTTACAAATATATAAAATGCTAGAATAAGATGAAAACTGAAAATAGCCAAAGTTGTCCTATCCGCTTGAAGTGACCAGTCTAACAAACCCGCCTACTCCCCGTGATAGTATACTAACCCCTATTGGTCAGTATTATAATGGACCAAAACAACTTTATCAAAACACGCTACTATAACGTGAATACATAATTTTTCCGCTTTTACTAGCGAACCGTGGGATAATATAATTATCAAGATTCGGGCGCACTGGTAGGCGGGAAATATTACGCAATCATACATAGATACACTGTAACAAGGCAAATACACACATGTAAATGTTCTTCCATTTAATTAAGATACAATTATCAGTAAAATGCGCATCCTCCAGCGCATAAAATGATTTCCAAAATGAATGGTGTCAAAATAAACACGAGCAGATTCATCGAGAATTTGAATTATCTTTCTCATAAGTCACTCAATTATGATGATTCATTTATCAAACATCTAAAGACTGGGGTTTGGTTCAGATTTATGTAATCATTACTTTTAACCAATTTTAAGAGTGGATACACTAGCTAGCTGATTTGTATGTTAAATGTAGAAAGACAATATACTTAAATTGCTTATAAATTAAGTGTTTCACTGGATCAGTTGTTAAGTACAATGTGTACATGTAAGTATTTATCAAATGATTATTATACCATAAATTTTATATTTTCTTTTATCACATTATGACTGCTTGACATGGGCCGTTTCATCCACAATTTTTATAATAGAAGGAAAATAAGTGTAGTTTTAAATTCATTTTAATAGAATTACAAATGTTGTGATAAGTTACGACATGTTCTTATACATTTCTGTTCAGACCAATCATTTTTTCGAGATGTTAACATGTTTGACATACACACACACTATCTAATTAATCGCAGTCGGGCGGAGGTTGAGGCAGTTTTAATAAATGAACACTCCTCCCCTTTTACGAATTAGAACTTGAAGTTCAGACAACCTCCCCTATTTTTATTTCCTTGTCAATAATTTTAGACAAGACATCTTCGCCCCCCCCCCCCTCCACTTTTTATGTTGTTGAAAAGAAGATGCTACGTGCCTGTAGGCCTCGCACTGACACAGCTCCTAATCGGAACATGCAGAACACCGCAAAAACAATTGCAAGGTGGCTACAGTACATTTTTGTAATTTCTGTTCTAAAGCACACACCCTCCCCCAAAAAACATAGTTCGCGGCATATGGATACGGACTGTGTAATGTACAGCAGTGCTTTGCTTTTTTCACATCTTGTTTTAAATATTGAAGAGAATTTATGCATGCGTAAAAAAAATTTCAACTACATAGGATAATTCTTATTTACAGAACAAGATGTAGTACTTATATATACTTATATGAATATACTTATATTCGTTTATTTTTATTAAGTAAACTTTGAATCAGTCGTCACTTTTTTCTTTGAAATAAAGATGAAATTTTATGATAAGATTGTTTGAATTAAAACAAATAATATATACATAACATATTGAAGGGGGAAAATCAATTGGAAATGTAGATACATGTATATTGATATGATTTTTAAAAATACTAGTAGATAAAAAAGTATTAATTCGTGATATTTCTTTGTTATAAAAACATACATGTAGAATAAATAATAAAATAAATAATAAGAAGGGAAAAAAAGGCAAATTTTGGACTATATATCTTTTCAAAAGAAAATATTTTGTTCCATATTCCCAGATAGCATGACAACGTTGGCCCAACGTTGGCTAATGGTTGGACCGTTGGCCGATGGTTGGCATTGGCTAAACAACGTTGGCCCAACATCGGACCAATGTCAACACGTCACGTTCATACTCTGATTCCGGGGTTAGTCGGGAATACAACATTGGCCCAACATTGGGCCAACGTTGTAATATTGTGACTAATTAATTGCCGGAGTATGTTGTCAACACAATGCTGGCCCAACATTGGGCCAATGTCAACTTATCACTTTCATACTGGTACCGAGGTTAGTTGGGAATACAACATTGGCCCAACATTGTAAGATTGTGATGAAATTCGACTAAAAAATAGATTTTGATATCTATATTTATGACACACGCACACACAAATGCGCATGACTCGCATGTTTTGAAGAAGAGGATGATGAGTTAATTAAAATAAGCTACGTATAGAATGTATAATTGATTTGAAATATTTATAATTTTTGTAAAATATATGCATACATTTTAGAAAACATATTAAAAAATTAACATACATTCAATTATCATTTGTGCAGGGATGAAAATTAACCTTGCATATCAAAAGAATGAACTCAAAAGAGAAAGGTTTAACACATGCAAAGATTACATAAATGCTCTAAAGTGTTGGATTTAGGAAGCAGATTCTAAGATAAGAGCACATTTACTGACCAAGCAATTAGGACAGAGTTTTTCACAGCTTGAGACTGGCCAGTTTCCATGGTAATCTTGATATCTGATATGTTGGGATGGTCAATCCTGTATCTATTTTACGCGTCCAGCATTCTAATCTCGGAGTTTTACTGAGGAATAACGTGAAACAAGGCAACTGAAAAAGGAAAACTTATTCCGGGGAATCGTTTTTATTGTGAATTCAGATTAAAGTAATACGTCCTGGCATACGTATACGGAAATGTAAGAACATTATATATGTATATCTATCTCAAATCAGTTAAATATTTCAGATTTCAAAGCAGAGCCACAGGTTAATACTTTTTACCTAGATCAGGGGTCATTGTACAGTCCTGCAGTTTTAAAAATAATTTTTGCTTACACCTTTTTTTAAGATTACAGCTTCTCTTTTTTAAGTAGAGAGAAATTTAGGGTAATTATTTGACTTTTATTGAAAGGAGCTGCTCGAGCAAACCGATTATGTGCAGACGCAACACACAATGAGATAAACAATGTTATCAAAGAGTGGTTCCGGTACGCATGTGACCGTGAAGGAGGTCGAAAAGAAAGAGAGGAAAGAAAAAAAGACGAAGAGAGAAACCAAAGCTCCCAGAATGCAACAGAGGACAGTGATTCATAATTGTGGAAGAATTAAAGTGTATGCACATGTATCAGACAAAGAGACAAAGTTAACTTGTTTACACTGGAATGCATTTATTGTTTTAATCATATTTTCATTTGACCAGTTGTTAACACAAATTAAATTCATTAGATGTCTTTTATTTTGTTTTGATAATGTGTAGAAGTTGAACAATCCTTATGTCTCTGGTGGAGATTTTAAAAAAATGGATAGATTTTCTACTGAGCTCTAACAGTGGTCAACCTTATATTGTAATTGAAGGAGGATTATGAGATTAGTTACTTCATCTGCAAATTGGAATCGTTTCTAAAATTTGAATACAATATTTTATTGCTTAAATGAAAAAACAAAACAAATAACCAAATGTGTATATGATGTTCGGCAAACATTGGGCCAATTTTATTTCAGTGATTGGCCAATATCATTAGAAAATGCACACAACATTAAGCCAACCTGTGTATGATGTTGGGCCAATGATGGCCCAATATCACACACACTGGGTCAATGTTGATTCAATGTTGGGCTAATATACGAAAAAGGCACACAACACAGGGCTACTGATGACGTTGGGCCAACGATGGCCCAATGTCACACACATTGGGCCAACGTTGATTCAATGTTGGGCCAATGTCATGAGAAAACTTGCATTACATTGGGCCAACGTTGGCCCAACTCGTTGGGCCAACATTGGGCCGATGAGCAAAATTACATTGGGCCAACGTCATTTGCCAACATTGGCCCAATGTAACTGATTACGTTGGCCCAACGTTGGCCCAATGTTAGCTTGCTATCTGGGTTTATCGTAATTTTTCACTTGCTTTCACTCCCGATTCGATAGTCTTAAAGTATGAGCTTTTATCAGAACTATCCGCGATAAACTAACAGAATATATAACAATGGAAAACGTAGTGAAGAAATGTGTTAAAAATTCCGAATTTTCACAAGTCAACTCCAAAGCGCTGTGGGAAAAAGGGTAACGTCATCATTCAGCGGCGAAAGCAAATGCTACTGTTACGTCATAGGCGGCGTGATAGGCACAGACTAGTTGTAATGAATTGAAAACAGATAGGTCTTTAGTTTAGATTTAAAGATACAGAGACTAGCAGCAGTTCTGATATCATATGGTAGAGCATTCCACAGTTTAGGGCCGGGCACACTGCTCTGTTTTTCTCAATACGAATAGAAAAACAAGAAAGATTATTGGGAAAAACTATTTTTAGCAATTTGAATGGAAAGTACATACAAAGATAAATAATAGATACCTAAAAGGGGAATACAACGAATGTGTTGATTTTATGAACGTTTCCTGAATTCAAAACCAAAAGTCCTTTGTATTTTTAGAAATCCTTCTTTTCTATTCACTACTTTTCGTATTAATGTTATGGCACCATGCATTTGAAGTTTCTCTTTCAGAGCAATCACTATTTTCGTGAGGTATAAAGGTAAGAGCTTGGTAAAACATTTACTGAATTATGCTATGTGTCTATCTTTGCAGGGGTTTTAGAGTCTTTGGAATCCAGTGTAGATACAGTAACTCAAATTTCATTCCTCCCATTGACTGGGATATTAAATATGTTAAAAATTAAAACGCGATTTTAAAGAATTTCGGTTTTCCGAAAGGAATAAGTATTACCTAATTATTCATTAAGTATGTAGGTAACTTTAATCAAATACATAGTGCACTGAGGTAGTAACAATGATTGCATTAGCTTTAATGCTGTCTTATGAACGTCATTCATCACTGTAAATCATTTTCTATGGCATTATCTTGACGTATCAATGCACACTTTGATTGTTGTAAGTTTTTAAAATATCTATGTGATTTATGCATCACAAGGTCAAAAAGGTTATCATTTTATTCAGTGAAAGCACATTACATTCAAATTATGTCATTTTACATTGATAGGAAGTAGCTTTTCAAAAATAAATATTTTCGTATATATTAAATAATATAGATAAACTAACAACTCAACTTTATGACAACGGGATGATTTCAACTTCTCCATCGTGAACTTCCCATATTTATGTATCAATATTTCATTATCACCTGCATATTGTGTGTATATATCTTAACTGATTCAATACGCAAGAGCTTGTTCTGCGTATTATCAGATTCTAAATCATACCAGGCTACTGACAAGCAAGTTTACGGTGCAGGGATTTCAACAGTCTCGTTTAAAATCAGCATTTTGCAAATTCTATGGTCGTTATAACAATCTAGTTTGCCAATATAACCTATGATTGGGTCAAAAGGTGTTTGACGTGTTTCACTCTAATAACATGTTAGACCTTCTATGTACACTGACTTTGACTACGGATAACTTCGTTTACCTGGTCAAGATATAGGGATCATGGCGGGTGTGACCGGTCGACAGGGAATGCTTATTACTCTTAGGCACCTGATCCCGCCTCTGGTACATGTATATCCAGGGGTACATGTTTGCCCAACTCTCTATTTTGTATTACTTATAGGAGTTGTGAGATTGACCAATGTTTGTTATCATCATCTTTTGTTTTACTTACCTTCAATGAACAAGTGAATATTTCACTATCTGTGTTATCTTATAGTTTTTTCTAATTTTTTCAAGATGTTTCATATTTTCATCAGCAATAGGTGTCTATTTTAATAGAAGAAGAAAGGTAAAAATAACGAAAAATGATCAATCTCATAACTTCTATAACCAATACAAAATAGATAATTGGACAAACACTGATCCCTGGACACACCAGAGGCGGGATCAGGTGCCTAGGGGGAGTAAGCATCCACTGTTGATCGGTCACACCCGCCGTGAGTCCTATATTCTGATCAGGTAAACGGAGTTATCTGTTAGATATATGTTAGGGGGTGAAAAGTCGTAAATTTATAATACATGTACTTTTCATGAGAGGTGTTCTTTGTAAAACTTTCTGAGAGACATGTCTAATATATATAGATGTTAAGACAAACTGACAACTCAACTCTATGACAAATGGGATTACTTCAGCTTCTCCAACTGCAGTTTCCCATATTTCTGTAGCAATATTCCATTATCCCCTGCATATGTTTAAGTCTTTCGACTGATTCAGTATGTGAGTGCATGTTATGCGTATGATAAATTTTTAAATCAAGGCAAGCTACTGACTTATAAGTTCGTTAATATTACAGGGATATCAACATTTCAAGACAGAATTTCGCAAATTCTATGGTTGTTATTACGATCTTATTTGCCAATACAACCTCACTATAGGTCTAATGTTGTCTGACGTGATAAATACCAAGTGTTAGGTTGTTTTTTATACATTGATTTTGACCACGGATTAATCGCTTACCCGATGAAGATAGAAGGCTTACGTTGGATGATATATATCAACAAGGAATGCTTAATCCTCAGCACCTGATCACATCTATGGTGTCCAAGAGTCCGTATTTAACAAACTCTTTATGGGAATTATGAGATTAATCAGTGTTTGCTATCTTCATTTTTCATCCGAACATGCCTACTTTGATATACCTTTAACTAAATGGTAAAGGCTTATTTTTCATTTCATATATTTTCGTTTATCAAAAAGAAATATTTTTCAAAGAAATAGATATAGAAAGTCGTCCACTTCTGCTACATACTTAGATATTTTATTGAAAGTAGACATTAACGGCAAACTGACAACTCAACTGTATGATAAACGGGATTATTTGAGCTTCTCCATCGTGAACTTCCCATATTTATGTAGCAATATTCCATTATCACATGCATATGGTGTTTATATCTTTCAACTAATTCGATATGCAAGAGCTTGGTCTGCGTATAGTCAATTTTAAATCGCAGTAAGCTACTGACAAACAAGTTGATGGTACAGGGGTTTCAACAGTCTCGATTGAAGTCAGCATTTCGCAAATTCTATGATCGTTATAACGATCTAGTTCGTCAATACAACTCATCATTGGGTGAAATGCTGTCTGACGTGTTTCATACCGATTGTTAAGCCGTTCTTGGCACATTGATTTTGACTGCGGATAGCTCCGTTTACCTGACCAGGATATAGGGCTTACGGCGGGTGTGACCGGTGGACAGGGGATGCTTACTCCTCCTAGGCACCTGATCCCACCTCTGGTGTGTTCAGGTGTCCGTGTTTGCCCAACTATCTATTTTGTATTGCTTGTAGGAGTTTTTATATTTATCACTGTTCGTTATCTTCACCTTTCATATAGACAAAATAACAAGTAACTCTTAAAGAGAAAACTCACATACATTATCTTCACTTTTTCATACTGATATGGAAATTGACGCAAGACTCTTTTGCTAATGTTGGTCTTGTGTATGAATAATACTAGCTTAGTGTTTGACAATATTCTATCTATACAACCAACGGTGTATAGCCTATATGGATTCTCAAAAAAAAAAAATCCAAAGAACGCTTAGTTTAAAGCAATGCATATTTTCTCGAGCAGTAAATAGGGGTGTGGTAGAACATTGATTGAATTCTGCAATGTATCTTTCTTTGAAGGGATTTTTGTGAGGTTTGTAAAATCCAATATGGGTACAGTAACTCAAAGTCATGTAAACTTAATCCAATATATGGTACACCGAGTTCATAACAATGACTATATTAGCGTTAATTTTGTCTCATGAACGTCATTTATAATCGTAAATTATTTTTCGATGATATTGCCGTGACGCATCAATGCACACGTTGAACTTGATGGTGTATGTCCTCATTTTTAATATTTATGTGATTTATGCATCACAAGGGCAGAAAGGGTGTCGTTTATATCTAATGAAAATACATTACTTTAAAACTTATATTATTCTCCGATTATTGGAAATTTTCTTTAGAAAAAATAAACATCTCAGTGTGTGTTTTACTTACCTTCACTATCTTATAATGAACACGTGTATCTTTCACTGTTTTTTTCTTTCATTCTTATAGTTTGTTCTACTTTTCTTCAAGGTATCTCTTATTTTCTTCAGAAAAGTGTATTTTTACTGAAATCTGTAACACATTTACTTTTCACAATGAAGATGTTTCTGGGAAACATTAAGCATACCTACCACACCATTGCTTTAAAGAATTGGTAAAGGTATATATTCTATTCCACATATTTCGCTGTAATTAAAAAACAATTCAATGAGAGAGAAAAGTTATAGTTATTATCTTTTCTTTTTCATATTGATTTTCAAATGACATATCACAGAATATGGTATATCTTCTGTTTGTAAAGAGGTAAATATTTCAACAAATATGGCATCCCTTCTAATAAGTGAGACATGTCGTCCAAAACCAATACGTCATTGATAACAAATGGGACATTCATTCGTTATTTCTCTCTTTTTCATACATTTACGGATTCGGAAACCCACCTACTTTTGTTCATTCAATCAGAAGTGCAAATATTCAATGAAAACATTCGAAATTGCCTTGAAATAAATCATCGGATGTGCCTAATTAACATTAACGTTTTGTGATTATATCATTCAACTTGAATCATAATCATAAATATGTCAGAATGGGATTATTGGGATAATATCATTGGAAATCTTATAATGTAAAAGGTATGTGATATGAGATTAATTATCTGTTGTAAAGGAAGTCACAGTGTCACAGGTTTCTACTTAAAAAAAATCAAAGATATTTTTATGTATATTATGATATCATATTTAACGTATAAAATACATAAATTGAAAATGAGTTGTAGAATGTAAAATGATCTACAAGAAAGCTTGATATAATGGTATAACAATTTATCGAAAAAGATTTAACGAAGATTATGGGGTTTATGTTAAATTTTTCAAAAGCAAATTTGGTTTGAAAACAACCGTCATATATACATATATTCTTACAGTGTATGATCTATTTCAGTACGTTGCTGCTCATCCTAAATACCCGGGATAACTGTATACGCTTTGTTCTATTTTAGTATGTTGATGGTCATCCTAAATACCCGGGATAACTAGTCATTGTAAATGGGTACATTTCAGAATTTACAATAAAAGATAAAAAAAAAAAAAAAAAAAGTCAAAAGATCAGACAATATGCAAACCTGTTTTAATGGTAATTGATGCAATACACTTCTGCAACTGTTTTTCTTATGTACGAATACATGATGTATTGTTTGAAAAGATTATTTTTACACCAACAACTGTACAGTTAATATGCAATGGAGGATCAGAATAATTCAGGATCAAATTCTTCGTTGTGAAAGGCGTCTTTTTAAAAAGCAAAGCTATTTCAGTTTAGAGATATACATATTATAATCGACCTTGATTAATGTTTCAGAAGACTTCAACATATACATACAATATGTCAACGAATATGCTATTTTAGAAAATCAAGATGTTTGAGCTCGTATCCTTTTGTTGGACTGTATTTCCTGGCACTGGTTTTGAAGAAAGGAAAAACAAATGTGTTGAATAAAAAACGCTACATTGTTACACGTAGCCTCATGTGAAGTTGCCCAAATCTTAATTTTGTGCTCCTTATAGGAATTCTGAGATCGATCACTGTTCGTTATCTTCACGTTTTCTGCATTGAAAAAAAAAAGAAAAATGAAATTGAAAAATTTAACTCACATTAAAACATATGAATAAGAACCTGCAAATGTTTATTTTTCTATAATGATGTAATCTCTGCTAATTTGGAGGAAATAAAGATATCTTCATCTTATCTGATACGCATTCCATGTCATGATCACGTTTGAAATACGTTATAGCTGTTACGCATTGCTATTTGCGGAATATGGGGCATTAATGCAAAACTCTACATTAAATTCCCCGTTCGGTTTTGTTTTTACTATAATGAATGTTACATTGTTCTTCAGACAAAAACCAGTAAATCACACGTATGGCTAATAACGCGATAATAATATATTTATTCTTGTGATAAATATTGAAATATTGGAATATATGTTTCTCGCTTATCAACTAGCATTTTAAACCGTATACTACTAAGGAGTAGCTATTACGCAATATTTGATTGTATTTTAAAAGGGAGGCGTGATTCCAGGACTCGTAAATGAAATCCACTCTATATTTACTAAATATACACTGCTTACGTTCTTTGACACATTTATTGCATGGTAATTAGGCAAATATGACAATATATTCAAACAAGAAAAAAATTAATTCCACGAGGAAAACGGCCTATTTTGTTATGTTCTTTTTGAAACTCTTCAGATTTTCCGACGATTCATCAAGTGAAATGTTTATTGTATTGAATCCACTTTATAAAAATCGTTTTATTTACTACACTTCGGGCGTTATCGTGTTGAACATTGAAGAATTGGAAGGAAGATGCATGGGTTCTCCGAAGAGATGCAATGGCTCCTCCCCAATCACATGACTAAACAAACCAAATTGATTTGTTCTTATACGAACCTTATATACCCACCAGGAGTTTATATGATCAAGATAAAGAACTTGCGGTGGGTATGAACATTCAACAGGGGATGTTACTACCCTTAGGTACCTGATACCACCTCCGGTATGTCCATGGGTCCGTATCTGCCCAATTCTTAATTTTGTATTCTTTATAGGATTCATGAAATTAATCACTGTTCGACATCTACACCTATTCATATAGATATTACAAAAATACGTAACATATATAGATATTACAAAAATATGTAACACATATAAATATTACAAAAATATGTAACATATATAGATGTTACAAAAATATGTAACATATAGATATTACCAAAATATGTAACACATATAGATATTACAAAATTATGTAACATATAGATATTATAAAAATATGTAGCATTTATAGATATTACCAAAATATGTAACATCTATAGATATTACAGAGATATGTAACAGAAATACGTAACATATATAGACATTACAAAAATACGTAACATATATAGATATTACAAAAATATGTAACATTTACAGTGTATTGATATTACAAAGATATGTAACGTATATAGATATAACATGTACAAAGATACGTAACACATTTAAATATTACAAAATTATGTAACATATATAGATATTACAAAAAACATAACATATATAACTATCACAAAAATATATAACATATATAAATATTACAAAAATATGTAACATTTATAGATATTACAAAGATATGTAACATATATAGATATTACAAAAATACGTAACACATGTAGATATTACAAAATTATGTAACATATATAGATGTTACAAAAATATGTAACATTTATAGATATTACAAAGATATGTAACATATATAGATATTACAAAAATACGTAACACATGTAGATATTACAAAATTATGTAGCATTTATAGATGCTACAAAAATATGTAACACTTATAGATGTTACGGAGATATGTAACATATATAGATGTTATAAAAAATATGTAGCATTTATAGATATTACCAAAATATGGAACATATACAGATATGACAAAAATACGTAAAATATATATATATTACAAAAATATGTAACATATATAGACATTAAAAAACTTCAATAATACCTAACAATTGCTAAAATATGCTCATTGTGAGTCTGTTTTGATCTATGTCATACCATTGATCAAACATGTTGAAATAACTAAAATATCGCAGTATTGTAAAGGAAGTACGTGCATTACGAGTTACAAAAGAAGTACATATAACTTTATAAATACATGTATGATATCTACCAAACATTAGAGAAGCAGTCCAAAATATACATGTAGTTGTAGTTCTCAAATATAATTACGAACAATATATTTGACAAATAATTAACATTATAAACTCGATTCATGACAATGGTTAAGAAACCCCTTCTAAAAATAGCCAGATCAAAATTAAAGCTTTGATTTTCTTCATGCTTAGAATTTGATTACTTTAATGTGAAATTTACATAGAAAATATTCTTATTTTTAAAAGGTATGAATTATATCTTATGAATTGAAACCAAATGGTGATCAATTATAAACAGATTAATAAAACCAGAAACCGCTTCTCAATTGAGAGAGGTATTGACAGGATTATGTCAAATCATTGGAGTTGTTAAAACTTACTGAAATAGTTAGAGATGTCTCTTCAGTTCATAAATGCTCTAACCCAGACAGTAATCGATCTTGACGAAGATGAGAAACAATAATGCATTTCTCTCTACAAGAAAAAAGGTTTGGTATTCGCTGCATGTTATACTTTTTATGCAGATTGTAGTTTGTGTTTCCTGCTTGTATGCGACATTCAGATATATCGACGACGTTTTCTCTATAAGCAATAACAATTTTCATTCATATATCGATTCGATATATACCAATGAACACGAAATAAAAGACACCATAGAGTCGTCCACTTCTGCTTCATACTTAGATATTTTATTGAAAATAGATTTTTACGGCAAACTAATAATTCACTTTTATGATAACGGGATGATTTCAGTTTCTCTATCATCAACTTTCCATATTCATGTGGTGTAGCAATATTCCATTATCACCTGCATGTGGTGTTTATATCTCTCAACTGATTCGATACACAAGCACGTGTTTTGTGTATCATAAGTTTTTAAATCGAGGCAGGATACTGATAAACAAGTTGATGGTACAAGGATTGCAACAGTCTCGTTTACAGCTAACGATAAAATATGTCACACGTGTAGTTTAAAATGATGTGATTAATATATATGTACATATCTTTGTAGATTCATTGATATCAAAAGAGACACGAAACCTCGCTTTAACGAGCCCAGCTGGAGTCCGCCTTATTTGAGATTTGTTTTTAATTTCTCTTAACGAAAAAGCATATAACCTCGTACACGCATGAGATAAAAGCTCTTGATATAACATGGCGGGCTTTACGAATTCCTAGAGGTCACTTCTGATTCCTAATGGTCATTACTAATTCACGATGGATGTGACTTATTCATGGTGGTCGTAGTAATTCATTCAATGGGCATTCAAAGAACCTCCATTTTAAAGAAAGAGAATGAATAGTGTAAGATCGGTTAAATCTGTCAGAAATAAATTCTCCCGTTCAACCATAGAGATCATATCTAATTGATTTGGTTAAAGACGTTCAAAGACCTTTGGCATGATTTGAAGGAGAATGGCAATAATTGTGCATACATTATCATCTGAAAGTATTTAGTGTAGTCAATGCTAATGTTTTTTGTTACTAATGGGTTTTTTTTTTATTTCACATATACGACAGCCAGATATGTAAAGAATTCGAATTGATATTTATTTACCTTTCACATATAACAGATAGATTTTACACAAATTAATACTTTAGTCATGACCATTACAACAGGAAAGATCATAAAAACGTTGAAGATACATGCATAAATGAATGATTGACTTATCTAAATATCTGATAATGTACTGTTTGTTTGAACATTCAAATATTCTAATTCCACACGCTCACACGTGAACTTTAAATCACTATCACTGTCAATTAGCAGTGATAAACAATTAATTTCTTATTCTACCTCAATCCTCAAGGAAGTGCGATTAAATTTGCCCTCCATCTAAATTTCTTTGTCCTTTTGAAAATGAACTTCTGTAGCCAATGCTTGATCCCAAAACCAATTCTAAATATAACTGTATATATAAGGAGTTGGAATTTTCTCGTTTGTATCATTTCAAAACTGTCAGGCAGTGGAGAGCCCAGTATGCTAATCGTCCATTGTTTATTTAAATGATCACGTTTACCTACAATAGGAAAATGTGTTACTTTTTTTTTTTTATAGCGGTTTGGAAATTAATTTCCCGATTTCAATTAGATAGTTTTTAAATTGAATTTCGCAATGTTTTGATCTCAGTTAAAACAATAAAATCAATTATACTAAATCGGTTAATTACTAATTTGTATAATTAGTAGTTGCTTTATATATTTGTCATTAGTACATGTTCGTGTATTATTGTCAATTACCGGAACACCCTTTGAAATAATTTATCATAACAACCATTCTCCTTGTTTCTTCGTTTGTTTGTTCGATTTTAATTTCGTTAAAAAAGTGACATGGAATTTATGAATTTATATATAGTAAAAACTCATTGATAAAAAAGGATATAGTAAATTAAATGATGTCAATCGATAACCAGAGAAAACTGTCATATTTGCAAATATCACTTCGTCTCAATTTAGCATTCCATCATGGGTGATATTTCGAAAATAACCTTTACTTCAAACCACAGATATTGGCTAACTTTAAAAAAAAAAAGATGTTCGTGAAATCATTAGATGAGCAAGTGCTTTTTCATATCATTTGCTTCAGGTTTTGTCTTTGCACAATAATGTATTGAATACAGATTATAACCAAGTCTCTGTCACCCACGATAACCACAGGGCGTGTATCTAACTGATGCACTTATATGCAATATTTACCAAACTAAGCAAAATAAAAAGCTTATTAACCAATCAAAAATGTAATTATATCTATAACATGCATTTTCTGAGTTTTGGATTTTGTTGGATTATATAATTCAAAATCCATCTTATTGCAACATTTACATGAAAAAGATTTTTTATCAATTACAAAACTATATGCAGTAACAATATTGACTTGAAGAAATTGTATTTTATATGTTATTTTGCATCTCATTCATATACATTATTATTCTATATTATATAAAGAAACGGTCTCCGATACATCAGTCAATGCCCAAATGGCAATCTTGATACATTTTTCCTTTTCGGGAAAATCAAAAGTACCATTTAATATACCATCATGACTTTAAAACCACCTCTGTCACAGATAAATCTCATCTGACAGGTAAACCTTTCACCTGACAGGTAAGGGATTTACCAATGGAAAAATGCTGATGGAAAAATTAGATTCCCGAAATTTCATTTTTACATCCATATAACTATTACAAAATTTAATATGTTTTCATGATTTTTTTTCGAATTTTAAAGAAAGATTTAAACAGAAATAGGAAGGAATTTGAATATGTATGAAGTAAAATGCACAAAATACAAAAGACTCTACAGTCTCAAATAAAAATTGAGAATATATTTTGAATTATTTTAACGTAGTTCCACCCACTTTCACAAAGTCAATGATTTAACAAGATTTATGCATGACAGGAACATAAATTTTGTTGGAGTCTTTTTTAATAGCTATTGTAAAAAATCGTGTTAACCATAAATTATTTCAAAAGTCTAGATTAAATATGAATAATCAATTATGAGTTTTAAATATTGAATCCAAGGGTAATAACTCTGTTTTCGCTAAATTATTCATCAAGTCCATTATGCGATAGATTTCCTTTAATTTTCACAAACACTTTGTATATTATTTGAATAAACAGTTTCATAAAATTGTTATGAATGAAAGGTGAAAATAAAAAACAGTGATCAATCTCATAACTCTTATAAGCAATACAAAATAGATAGTTGGGCAAACACGGACCCCTGTACACACCAAAGGTGTCGACCGGCCACACCCGTCGTGAGCCCTATATCCTGATCAGGTAAACGGAGTTATCCGCAGTCAAAATCAAAATCCTATTATATCGCTTTAACTAGTTTTTGTGAATTTCTTATAATGCTCTTTAAGGAAATTTGCAATTTTCTGACGTTGACACAGGTATGTGTTTGCTAATTGATAAAAAAAAATAAATATATTAATGCCGCAACATACTTATTTTATCATCATTATATGGCACTAAGATATATTATTTGAAGAATCAACAATCAAATATAAGAACCTATAATTCCAGAAAGGTGGAATTACCTTAAGATCTCATTCATGTTTGTGTTAACCCAAATTCGTGCAGTTACAAACACAACATCAGCTCTTAGTGTGATGCAAAATAGGTCGTTCTAGCACTAGAGTAACGGAGACTAATATAATCTAGGATTTAGACTTATCTTACGCCAGACAAAAACCAGATTCCTTGAACAATTTAATTCTATGTTGTACTTGATGAAAATGATTCATAAAACACACTGGTAAACTGAAATTAATAAACTCAGTATAAATAATATCAAATGCAATATGACTGTTTTAAGCAGATATATACGATCAAATAGTTTTGAAATACAGAGTTACGTTTCCCTGTTTAATATATGCAAGTTCAAAGGAAAACAGAAATATCAAAGTTACAAAGTTTGACATCTATACAATTTATACAAACAAATACTCGTATTATGAAACGAGACTAGATAAAGCCAGACATGTGAGCTGTAGGATTTAAATATTAAATCACGTGTACTATATGTTTGTAAAATTGCTTTATTAAAAGTGTATATACTATATATACTAGTTTGTATACACTCCAATATAGACTTCGCCCTAAAATGACCCTAAACTGTCATTTGTGAGATGATAAGAGTTCCATCAATCATTTACCTCCAGAATGATTCGTGATTTTGTTGAATTAAATTTGAAACCCACAGAACTAATAGCAATATTACCAAGCCACAGCACGAGAATTGTAGCGTTGAGTTGAACGAAAGCGTACGGTATCCCGCCGATTCATCAAACTGAAGATCTCCTCTGATGAAAATGGATCGATTTTATGACAAGAAATTGATAGATTTAACTAAAAACCGAACTCAGTAAATTGATACCTTACTTTAACTAGCATATAATTAGTGGTACATGCATCACGTGATGGATAACTGTTGTCTATAACATTACAAATATTACATTAATCATTCTAATTTATACCAAAATGATCTGTGAAAAAAAATATAGAAATGATTTATTGAATGACAAGTAAGAAAATAATAGATTCATTTTTCATTTTAATAAGAACAAGGAAAAATGTGTATTTTTCAATCAGTAAATCTTAATAATCAACGTTTTGAGTTTATTTGTACATTCGGGTATATATACATGCACAATCGGAACATTGAGCCTGTAAGAATGTGGGAGATTGACATCACAATTGAAAAGAGCATATACGACTCAGCCGGAACAACTGTGAAAACCTTGAAATCATTTTCCATCCATATGTATGTACCACGACAAATATAATGGGTGCCAGGTGCAAACATGTGATGCCTTCTGAAATACATCGTCAACTTCCCATATTTATATAGCAATATTACATTATCACCTGCATATGGTGTTTATATCTCTCAGCTGATTTGATACACAAGAGCTTGTTCTGCGTATGGTCAGTTTTTAAATCGAGGCAAGCTACTGACAAATAAGTTGATGGTACAGGGTTTTCAACAGTCTCGACTTAAGTCAGAATTTCGCAAATTCTATGGTCGATCTAGTTCGTCAATACAACCTATCATCGGTTCAAATGCTGTCTGACGTGTTTCACAACGAACAGTGAGCAATCTCATAACTCCTATAAGCAATACAAAATAGAGAGTTGAGCAAAGACGGACTCCTGGATATACCAGAGGTGGGATCAGGTGCCTAGGAGGAGTGAGCATCCCCTGTCGACCGGTCACAACCCCGTGAGCCCTATATCCTGATCAAGTTAACGGAGTTATCCGTAGTCAAAATCAGTGTACCAAGAACGGCCTAACAATCTGCATGAAACACGTCAGACAGCATTTTACCCATTGATAGGTTGTATTGGCAAACTAGATCGTTATAACGACCATATAATTTGCTATATGTAAAACTTATACGGTACCAATTTTGATGCACCAGATGCGCATTTCGACAAATAATGTCTCTTCAGTGATGCTCAACCGAAATGTTTGAAATCCGAAATAACTATGAAGTTTTAGATCTAAATATAGCAAAAAACAGCGTGCCAAACAAGTGGAGCCAAATTCGTCCAAGGATAAGAGCTATGCATGAGGGAGATAATCCTTAATTTTGAAATGAATTTCTAAATTTTATAACAGCAATTAAATATACATCCGTATTTTCAAGCTAGTAACG
Organism: Ostrea edulis; assembly: GCF_947568905.1. Taxonomy (NCBI): domain Eukaryota; kingdom Metazoa; phylum Mollusca; class Bivalvia; order Ostreida; family Ostreidae; genus Ostrea; species Ostrea edulis. The sequence continues at coordinate 24,364,140 of NC_079168.1, forward strand.
AAGTACTTAGCTACTGGGCTGTAGAGACCCTCGGGGACTAACAGTCCACCAGCAGAGGCCTCGACCCAGAGGTCATAATGTAAAACTTATATGGTACCAATTTTGATGCTATATGCTGATTTTAAACGAGACTGTTGGAATGCCTGCACCATCAACTTGTTTGTCAGTACCTTCCTTCGATTTCAAAACTGACCATACGCAGAAAATGCTCTTGAGTATCGAATTATTTGAGAGACGTAAACACCATATGCAGGTGATACGGGAATGTTGCTACATAAATATGGGGAGTTGACGATGGAAAAGTTGAAATCATCCCGTTTGTCATAACGTTGAGTTGTTAGTTTGCTGTTAATATCTATACTTTCAATAAAATATCTAAGAATGAAGCAGAAGTGGACGACTCTGTGGTGTCTTTTATTTCGAGTTTACTGGGATGCATTTATTCGACATATGAATGAAAATTATAATAGATAATACGTCGTCGATATAACTAAATGGTGAATTGAAGGCCACAGCAAGATATTTTTTTCTTCTAACAGTGGAAGGTTTTGAATAAATTCTGCTTCATAGGAATATAAAAACAGGTCAGCTAACAAAGGAGCACAATTTGTGCCCATGGGGATTCCAACAGACTGCTGGAAGACCTGATCACCAAAGACCACGAAGATGTTGTCAATAAGTAACTCCAACATATTTTTTTTATTTTGACTTCAATACTTGTGCGTATAATCTGAGTGGCGTTTAACAAAGTAATTTTTGGAATGACGGATCACTAGATAGGAATATTTGCGTTTTCTATTCTTGTTGAAGAAGCAACTGTCTATGATGTCAAAAAGTCTAGTCTTTAACTTATCGTGAGGAATGGTCGTGTATATAGTTGAAAAGTCATACGTTTTGATGTTGTTGATTTAAGAAAAGTTTTGTGATTTCAAGTTTACTAAAAGTTCTTTAGAAGTTTTATAATCCACATTTGATTTACACCACTTCTGGCATATGTAGTCGCACAGTAGGTTTGAAGTTTCTCCTTCACAGCTATTAATATTTTCATGAAGAGCAATGATAGAGGCTTGGTGGAACATTTACTGAATCCAGTAATGTATCTTTCTTTGTAAGGATTTTTATGAAGTTTAGGAATCCAGTATAGGGACGGTAACTCATATTTATCCGACCAATGTGAATCCCGCTGCAATAACTATATATAATAAAGTACATACTTACACGTGATACTCCGGTATAGCCTTCTACACAGCCACAGAACCGGATACACGAATTCCTCCATTGCGACATGACGAACAGAAACAGTTGTCAATGACTAGAAAATACAACCAATAGAAGAGAATGTAACTCTTCAGAGTATAGTAATCACTTGCACTTATCGTATTTTTGTAGGCACGCTGCCACTTTACTTGAGTATGTACAATTTTCCACTGGTGAGCGGCTCTGCGTTCATTTTTGCTATCTGTCAAGGTCGTCTCTGGTCATGGTCATTGATTGGCCACTAGAGAATCAGATTAGTATATATGAACATCAGCATTTAGTGAGGAGGAGGAGAAGGTGTAAGAAAGTCGAACACGAAGATTAAGATTTATGGTTCTTCATCTGGGGGAAAGGATGGGCGTGGGTACTTATTCCTTTTTAACTATGGAGATCAGTGGCGGATCCAGGAGTTTTGAAAAGGGAGGAAGAAGTTGACTTTGATGGAATCTCAATACTAGTTTAAGAAATCAATTGTAATTTTCTAATCCATATCAAGATGAAAAATGAATTACCGTGACGTTCATGGTTATCCTCTGTCTCGGTCAAAGGGGAACAACTCTCTTTAGAAAATCAATCGCTTACCAAAGCATATGTATGAAAATGGTATGCTCATTTGCTATAATTGTAAAGTTAACCATTTTGCTGAAACGGGAATAAAATGCAAAATAACAATAATCCTATACCTTTTTTTTTTAATTTCTTGTCATTTCTCACGATCATAATGTAGTACATCATTTGTAAATTGCAAACACGAACCATATTTCTACTCTGTCTTTTAACTTCGACGATATTTATGCATAAAATGTGCAAAACATGAGATTTTGACTGTCTTCAAACTATGGGATTGTTAGGAAACTTAAATAGTGTGTGTTTGTAGGGAGTTTACGTAAACGTCTCAATGATCCAGTAAAGTGCAGGGTACTCTACCAGCATCCTAGCCTCCAAAGTTACCGCTACTCGCCATGATGACGAAATACCGTATTGCGGTGTAAATGCACATTTGGTCGCCTCGGCAATTTTGGTCGCTGACGACTACTCGTGCCGCACGGATCGTCGTCGGGCAACAGAACGTGCAGTTAGGGTGGACACGAATGATCGTCAATTTTAGACCATACTCGAGCACGAATGCTCGCCACCCAAGCCCCCAGTCCTAAACCACAACTTTGCTTTTCCCCTCCCTCTGCTCCTCCAGCACATATTCCCTTTCTTTCTCTTTCTCCCTTCTAATCCACCTCCTTCAAATTCTTCTCAAATTTATCTTTTTCTTCTGGTTTGATCAAACCGAACAACATGGTGGTTAATAGCTACGGGAGATACAACGCTTTCTGGTAACCCTCTGAGACCAATCAGATGCTACAAATCACAGCAAATTCTATTCCGATTCGAAACAGCTCTTCAAACTTTGGACATGTTTCAAGTCTGCAGAGAATAGACTTAGTCTTGCATATCATAAAGGTGGCGTAAAGGGGTAGGCCTACAAGCAGAGAGAGAGAGTGCATGAAACACGACATGGATATACCAAAAAAAACTATAGTATTCCTCTATAGACAACAATACAATGCGGTTTGCCAATACAACTTATTGTTGGGTCAAATGCTGGCTGACTTATTTCAAAACGATTATTAGGCGGTTCTTGGCACACTAATTTTGACAACGGGTAACTCCGTTTACCTGATCAGGATATAGGGCTCATGGCGGGTGTGACAGGTCGACAGGGGATGCTTACTCCTCCTAGGCATCTGATCCCACCTCTGGTATATCGATGGCTCCGTGTTTGTCCAACTCTCTATTTTGTATTGCTTATAGCAGTGATGAGATTGATCACTGTTCGTTATCTTCACCTTTCATGCCTATTCATCATCATGTCAGAGCTAATCCCGCGCTGCCCTCTAATCACCACCATGTAATCTCTCTCATGCCAAATTCAATAACAGAAAAAGAGAACTGTGTTTGTGCTAAATGCTGTAAAACATAATGGATTCATTTTGAAAGAGCCAATTGCAGGTATGAAAAGTGCTTTATACCTATGAAGTTGCAAATGTATAGATTTCCTTACATCTGTTCAAGATGTCTCATTGATGAATTTTGACTTCATGAGTTATCTCATAATAAATACAAGACATCAAATATGTTTTATAAGATATCGTATAAAAGTAAATTCCTGTGATATTTCATAAAGTCTATAAGATATCTTACAAAGTTTAAATAAAGTCGACCGGTCACGCCAGCTGTGAGCCCTATATATTAATCAGATAAACAGAGAAATCCGTAGTCAAAATCAGTGTGACAAGAACGGCCTAACAATCGGTATGAAACACGTCAGACAGCATTTTCCCAATGATAGGTTATATTGGGAAACTATATCATTATAACAACAAAGAATCAGTCTTCACGAAAAACTTTGTGAAGCACAGACCCTTCGGGCCTCCCAGTATAATAATTTTGCAAGCCCGAACAATATTTTAATGGCCCAAAATGTTTTTTTCTAATTTGACCACTTGCTGATTCTACACTATAGATACATGTATGCTCTACTGTAGGAAACTGCATATCAAGATGATCATAGTTAGAGAAAAACTGACATTAAAAGGATTATATTTTTTTTCAACATATTAATCTCGCAGATGACATCAGCAGCTCATGTTCTACTTTGTTTTGTAAACACCACGTTTTGTTTTCTCCAGAGTTAAATCTTAGCAAAGGCCCACCCTCGGTCCAATGGGGCATGAATTTTCGTTCTCTTTCTCCTTGTACGACCGGGTTTTTTATTTGGATCTGATGGTTGTGATTGCGAAATACGCTTGTGAGGTTTTGAATTTCACGGACGAGCCCCTTCCCTAAACGGACACTGGAAGTTATTGTAAATATATAGTATGTGCATGTATTTTTATACATGCACATACTATATATTTACATTAACTTCCAGTGCCCGTGCCTCCCTATACTTCAGAAAAGGCAGCATGGTTGATCGTTTTTCGATGAGAAATTTCACTGCTAAATCATGACAAAGTCTTAGTCAATCTCACGCTTTACTTGTAATATATACAAAACGTACAATAAAACATTTACAGGCCCTCCGGACTCCTGGGTTAAATATTTTTAGAAGCCCGATCTCGATTTTTCTGGCCTCGGGCCACCGGTTAATGTCAAAGACTGTAGAATTTGCGAAATGCTGATCTTAATTTTTTTAAACCCAACCTCAACTTGTTCGTCATTAATTTGCCTCGATTTTAAAACTGGTCATACGTAGAACAAATACTTGCGTATCGAATCAATTGAGAGATATAGACACCAACTGCAGGTGGTGTCTATATGGAATATTGCTACATACATGTAAGTACAGGAAGTTGGCGATGGATAATTTGAAATCGTCCTGTTTGTCAGAAAGTCGGAAATGGATTAGAGACAGCAAATGAATAGAGACAACTCTTTTTTTACTGATTATTATAGCGAGCAGCCTTTGGGACCTCTCGTAAAGCGGTGTCTAATAATAACACGTGAATAGGACAGAGTTTGGGCTACATTATTTACCCTTATTTTCTTTCGTTCGAGTCGCATGGCTTATGCAAGACGTCACCGAATCGCTTACGGCTTTGAGCAGGGAGGGATCTTTATCGTGCTACACCTGCTGTGACACAGGGCCTCAGTTTTTGTGGTCTCGTCCGAAGGACCGCCCCATTTAGTCGCCTCTTACGACAAGCAAGGGGTACTGAGGACCTATTCGAACCCGGCTCCCTACGGAATTGTCTATAGGAAGACGGTTTATTATTATATATGTTTAAAACGCCGAGTTGTTGTGGACTGTTTCTGCTGACGTTAACTTATCTTGCCTATGTATGTATGGATGTTATCATGCAGCCTGTGTATATTTCTACCTTTTAACCACAGGCACTTGTTTCTGTAAATAACTTATGACCTCTGTATACTAATAATAACACAAGGTACCTAGTCCAGTAGAAGGCCAATCTCTAAAGCTTGTGAAAAGCGTGAAACGACTACATCAATCGAAATTGGGATAAGACAGACAAAGAATCCACACATTTTGGAGGAATTGTCACCGCAAAAAAATCAGAAAAGGGGGGGGGGTAGTTGTATAGACCTATATATATCAGGTGTCTGTGGAAAAAATATGGGGGGATGGAGTCCCTTTTATTTTTTGTAGCATTTCCCCTATAATGTTAGTAACTAAATTATATAAAAGAAGATCAATTGTGGTTAATGGTCACCATTAAAATCATCCTTTTGCCTGTTATTTTTAATTCATCTCTGACGCTCTATCTTTCTATAAATAACTCTAAAGAATTCCAAAGGTAATTTTAGAAGAACGTGCTAGCCAGTCAAAATCGCCCACGTATTCTGCGCGGTATCAGTACATAGCACTTCGTGGTATAAAACGGAAAATCGAGCTGGAGACCCATGTTTTGTTGCAGTTTTCGGCGATAAGAGGCAATGAATGCAGTCATGTCATACATGATGGTCTTTAAGTTGAATGATTGTACAATACAAAGGTAGTAAATACATTTGCATCGCATTCCCTGGAAGCTCAAACGGCCGACATTCTCAGGAGGTGCCATTCGGTGTCACTTGAAGCTAAGTACATTGTGTTATTATTAGTATACAGAGGTCATAAGTCATTTACAGAAACAAGTGCCTGTGCTTTTAACCTCTGTTTTTTTAAAGCTTTATTCATATTTTTTTATTGTTTCAATTTCATGTCGAAGTTCTTTCCAAGTTCTTCAAAGTTTACGTTTATTGGTGAACAGTTTGACTTCGAATCTGTAGGGTTAGCTGTAGCTGCTATGATGTAGCCCTCTCCGATTTTTTTTTTTTTTTTTTTTTTTTTTTTTTTTTTTGTGGGAGAGGACTACAACTCCTTAGGATCTCCATAATGGTGCAAATTCGGGAGTGATTCATTCCCCCAACATTTTCGATCAGTCTATACATTTGCTGACTTTCTTTACGTAAATAAAATGATATTCTATGTTTCTTAGTTAATTTCTTAATTTACATTCTGCAACTTACGATTTGTGAGGCTCTATTCTACCGGGTTTTTTTTTAACATTTCGATAATTTTAATTTCTCGATTAATATTTGAGCGCCATGTTTGATGTACTGAAGTTTCAACTTCCGATCGTCAAGTCATTTACATATGTCATATAAAGTAGTATTTACATCAATGGACAGGTACGGAGGTGAAAGCTATTTCGTCGGTATTGAAAAGGTTTTAATTTAATACCAAGTTAAAAACCGAACAGCAGAGTGTAAATTCTTTCTGCAACCATATGATTTTTCTTTCTTTGTCGGAATGGCCAGAGTAACTACATTTTCGCGCTGATTGTCAGTGTTTAGATTTTTCAGTTGATACACCGACGAGATCTCGCGATAACAAGCATGGCGGAGCAGACGAAGAATTTTGCGTGCTGTACATAATATTTAATGAATAATACCTTTATTAGACATGCCCGGGCACAAGGCTGGTACTCCTTTTGGTGTAAACAACATTTGGAACTAATACACGGAGCTTATTATCGGTTATTCGTTAAATTATTTTGTACCACTGCGGAGATCCTATGGAATTGTAGCCCCATCAACGTCAAAATAAAAAATAGGATAGGGCTGCATTATTGCAGCTACTGTACGTTTAGCTGAAGCGGTCCATTCGTTATGTTAAACATTGCCAGTTCAACAACGTTTTGATATTTCATTCAGTATAGGCACATATACAACCAAATTTCTGTTCTGATGTCGTTTATTACAATAAAGATATGTAGGTCTATATTCATTACATATGATTTTTTTTAAATGGTGTGGATTATTAGATTTTCCTTGCCTCTTTCCATTTCGGTTCCTTTTTTAGTTTTCGTCTGCCGTCTGTTACATTTGGACCGTTTGGGATGGTTCTCCTTTTGTTTTATTTCCTCTATTCTTTTTAGATCCTTTTTGTTTCTTTTCTTTCCTCTTTTTGGATTTCTTTTTATTCCGTTTTTTATCCTTTCTTTTCTTTGACTTTCTTTTAGATTTTGAATTTTTCTTTGACTTTTTCTTCGGGCTCTTGGACTTGGTCTGTTTTTGAGATTTTGCCTTTAGATTTTGTGATATGGAGTTATTAATGTCACCCAAACTTGTTTCATTTCGTCCTCCAACAGGCTGTACTGGTACCAAACGCTTATACCTCAAACCTGAAAAATACAATGTGTGGCGTAATTCCCGATATTGTTTCCTTTGTCATGCTTAGTAGAAGGTATCCCACAATTCCGTTGTTTTTATAACTTTATCAATGAAGGAAGAACACTATTCATGCAAAAATAAAATTAGAAAAATATTTTTTGTCCTTTGAAAATTCAAATTGTGCGTTTAATTCTCAAAGAAACTATTCATTAGTCAACTCACGAAATTAGACTTATCTTTATTTTTTAGCGCTTCATGAAAAGTTTGTTAGCGTGAAGCATTGCTGTTCACACCCTCATGTATTTTGAAAAAAATGAGATTTATTTCCAATATTTACATTTTCTTTCTGTTGGACCATTTCCAGTCATTTAAAAAATCGCACTATATTTATCGCACATTGTTTAGGAACTGGTTATCATAAAAATACCGAAGCTAAAAAGCATTGGAAATGTAAATATTGCTACATAAAATCTTAAATTTCAAATATCATAACTTTATTAGGCATATTACTCATGTCCTATATTTTACTTTTTGAAGAATGTCAGAAATTATGAATATATCATGGAGTCAATTCAACGCTCTGTGTTGTAACATAATATTCTGGACACCTGTTGCTATCTACATGTAGCTCGTGGTATAACATACGACTGTTTCATTTCCAGCAATTTTGAAATTCAGTAGAAACTAATTAATCCCGCATTAATTACACCAGTCACTGTTATAAAACGTAAAGAATCTTTACCAGCGAAATCTCTGACGATAACTTCGGCGTTTTCTGCATCAACCTGTTAAATAAAATAAATTTTCATCAAGTACACATTTACTTTTTTTCGACGATGTACAGATTTAGTTCTTTACGTGATATCGACATAATACAGCCGCAAATTTAAGCCCTAAATGAGCACAAGAAAAGTGTTCATGAAATCAAACAATTTGCACTGTACTTCAATATGATACACGTGTATAAATAAGGAAATTGAATTTTCTCTCAATTTAATTAACACAATTGTTTGAAATCAATTAAAATGAAGAACTTTACAGAAGAAAATTAATGAAATAGGATTTGTCATTACCTGATGAGAAAATTCAGCCAGAACGAAGCCGCATAGCACAACGAGAAATGAAGCTGTGGCCAGCATTTCCTGGGAGGAGGTTTTCGTATATAGATGAACCATCTGCAGAATTTTGAATTTATAGGAGGAGAACCTTAATTAATTATTCATACAACGGTCATCATTTTGATTTTGTCTATTTTCTGCTTGGGCTATGTCTTAATTTGAAATGTTCTTGACTACACAATGAGTGCTGGTCTCTAAACTAAACATTATTCAAAATCTAAGTTTAAGCTGTCATATGAACATTAATTGTTACACTCGGCACGCAAGTAAAATCCGGTTTATTCTGGTTTGTTCTGGAGTAAATACATATGCTAAATAATTTCCTGCAATTTCTTTGCACTGCATCGTGACATCGAGCTCACACTGAATGGTGGTTTACCATAAATCTAAAACACGAGCGTTGACTTTTACGAATTAATATTTGTATCATTTCATTTTAAAAGTTAGGTCTTTCATCGTTATTTCATTTTGTTGATTCATTTTTTTCTTTTTGTGCTTCTGTGGTCATTTAATCTTTTATTTATTCTATTCTCATTAATTGTACCATTTTGAAATTAATACACACTTCGCATTTTTCTTTTAATGTATAAGTATTGTTTTTGTTTCCTAATTACTAGGAAATTGAAATATCGAGTTAGATAACTGTTTTTTAAACCATACGTTTTCACAAATACCACTGTTAGAAGCTTATCATTCGTCGGAATTTTTTTTATCTATTTTGCATGAGAAAATAATTTCTTTTAAAATTTGCAGCAGAGTTTATTTTTTAAAAAGTGAAGTTTTTCCATGCATCAATGCTTCCAAGACTTGGACATATTTGTAATTCCTGGAGACAATGGCATCTACAGTTCCCATTAATTGTATAGTCTTCACAACTGTTATTCCATGGTTTTTGTGTATAAATAATTCGCAAAGTCTTACAATACTACAGCTTATTGAAGGTAGGTGAAGTTAATTCGGCCATACATGTAGTTCTAAGATCTGAAACCATGCGATACCGTGCCTAATATATCATACACATCGTACGTGAAATACATGTACCAATACACTCGCTTAACATCGTGTGGGCTCATCGCATCTTCGGTTACCCATGGGTACTTCTGATCGATTCCATTGACACAGCGCCCTTGATTTGCGACGGTGGCTCGCAGGGACTCTATAGAAATCATGGGATATGAGGAACCGGAAACTGCGACCAAGAGTGGTTCAGTCGTCGACAGACGCTAGGGACGAATGAAGCAGCCAGGGTTATACTGGGAATGTGCGCTCAGTCCCGCCTTGGACACGTCTATGACATATCTGGTGAAAAATACACCGGAAGTGGAGATGTATGAAGGATTTCCAGTGTTAATGTAAAAAGTCATTACAAATCATGGTATTATTTACTCTAACTCTCTTCGCAATATACATGTATAAATATTTTATTGTTTGTGATTGATTGAATATTGTTTAACGTCCCTCTCGAGAATATTTCACTCATATGGAGACGTCACCACTGCCAGTGAAGGGCTGCAAAATTAAGGCCTATTCTCGGCGCTTATGGCCATTGAGCAGGGAGGGATCTTTATCGTGCCACACTTGCTGTGACACGGGGCCTCGGTTTTTGCGGTCTCATCCGAAGGACCGTCCCATTTAGTAGCCTCTTACGACAAGCAAGGGGGTACTGAGGACCTATTCTATCCCGGATCCCCACGGGATTATTGTTTGTGATGACATCAACTGTTAAGTAGTATGATAAAGAGTCCTTATTCTTGGTCCAGCGCGCTTCCGGGTTGAAACTAGTGATGGGCAATCGGGAGAAAAATTTAATCGATGATCGGATTAATCGGATGTACCTTTTCGATTGATTAATCGAAAAATAATCGAATTTTAATTATTTCAAATTTATGGCATAAATATATTAAATTCACTTTATGTTTACCCTAGATATTAAGTTAATTAGAATAAATCATTAGATTGATTGTATCTTGATTAATGTCTCTCTCGAGAATTTTTCACTCATATCATGACATATGGAGACGTCCAAAATCATAATTAGAAATATGAAGTTAATCATCCCATACTTTCGATTGTATTTTCCCGGGATAGGGATATATCTCTCGACTTTTGTTGTTCTTATGGGATCCGGGTTAGAATAGAGCCTCATTACCCCTTGCTTGTTGTAAGAGCCAAATTGAAAATCCGAGGCCCCGTGTTACAACAGGTGTGGGACGATAAAGATCCCTCCCTGTTAAAAGACTGTAAGCGCCGAGCATAGGCCTAAATTTTGCAGGCCTTTACCGGCAATGGTGACGTCTCCATGTGAGTGAAAGATTCTAAACGTTAAACAATATTCAATCATTCAATCTTATCGAATGATTCAGCTTCGTCAGCCATTTTTGAATTTAGATATTAAGTCGCGATAGGAATATTCGTATTATTAAAAAACCAATACTGACGTCGGCGATTTTCGATTTTCAAAATGACAATCGATTATTCACATCTGATCAGGATATGGGGCTCACGGCGGGTGTGACCGGTCAACAGGGGATGCTTACTCCTCCTAGGCACCTGATCCCACCTCTGGTGTGTCCAGGGGTCCGTGTTTGCCCAACTATCTATTTTGTATTGCTTGTAGGAGTTATGAGATTGATCACTGTTCGTTATCTTCACCTTGCATCGTTTCAGTTATATCGACCGACAATCGAAAGTCGGCGACAATCGGTACATCACTAGTTGAAACTGGTCTATTGAATTGTAAGAGAGAGAGAGTCTTTTCTCTGCTTTCAAAATTTCGATTTTGTGTAGGGATTGTGCCAAATTTCTCAAACATTGAATCATTGAATACAATTTTCCTTTATTACACACAAAAAATGGTACATGTACACAGTCCATTTCATTTTATCTGAGTTTTTCCCCTTACGGTGAATGATAATTAAAAGGCAATACCAATCAATATGTAAATGTTTCCCTCAAATTCAATCTTTTAAAGACTTTTAAGATTTTGTATAAATATCTCCTGTCATTTTGTATCCACATAGTTTCCAATCGAGAGTATCGGACCCCAGTTAGAAGACTGTGAAATTAAAGATGTGCCCTGTGTAAAATTATCTATAGAGATTTTTCTGAAAATTTATTATACTTTTATAAAGCCGATCTATTTGTTACTAAATTCCAACAAAATATATTGTTAATTGATGTATTCGTTACATCGCGATGTACGATATAACATGCATGGTTCGTCAATAGTCAATCTTAAACGTAAAAATGCTATATGTATGATTCAAATTTTGAAGAAGAAAAATAATGCAATAAATAGAATAATATAGAAATTGATATATTTTAAGATAAAGAAAATTCAATCTATGATTTCGGACATTTTGGACTTTATTGAAAATTTTATAAAGAATTTTTGTGTTTTACACATTTGGCAAATGATGTCATAATATTTTACCTTTAATCTTTTAAAGATATAACATTGACCCTCATTATACTTTATCGCAATTCACCTTTGAATTAGAACGCTTTGGCCGATATAGTATTGCGTTGTGTGACGACACAATTGAATCTGTTTGTAATACAATTGCGAAATGCAACAGAAACTCTCATTGGTCCATATGTATAAGTCCGCCCAAATTCCCTTATACGGGAGTAGTCAGCATTTGAAAACATGACGGCCAGATGCTAGATGGAAAAAAATTTCAAAGGAAGAAAGAGAAAAAGTTGTATTCTTGTGTTGTTGTCTCATAAATTTAATATAAAAAAATTCCTAACATATTTTCCTACTATACTTGTGTCCAAACATACCTTCAAATATTTATTAAAGTCCCATACGACCCAAAAACTCGATCACAGCTTTTGATACGTAGCCATGTTAGGTACCCAGTCAATTCGAATCCCGGTTCATTTCCATATTGGCACAATAGCGTCTAGATGTGTACTAATTCCCCACAAATATTTTAGCTAAATTGTTTAAATAATATACCACCCCAGTCCTATTAAATGATAATTATTCAAAAAGCTAAACTCACGGCAGTGCGGCTTTCATTAGTCATGAGCGGCCGCGCTGGCCGATCTCCATCTAATGGGCTTATGTAGCATTTTCGTTCATCTAGAGCTTATTTTACCTAATTACAAAAACTGGTACAAAAATGTTTTAATTTCTATTAATTATTCGTGTTGAGAATAAATGAAGAGCGAATACATAACTTACAACCGATTTTATGAATAGATACCAATAGCAAGAGTTCGAATTGACCGGCTACCTAACATGGCTACGTCAACAAACGAAATCATTTGAAGCATTTTCGGGTGGTGTGTGGCTTTAATGAATATTTGAAGGTATGTTTGGACGCAAGTATATAGTAGGAAAATATGTTAAGATTTTTTTATATTGAGTTTATGAGACAGCAACACAAGAATACACCGATTTCAGGTCTCAACCGTCCGCAGCTTTTTGTTACCCGTAAATCGAAGGTTTTTATAAGAGGTGGATCTTTTCAGAGAGCTATGTACAGTTCTCCAGCTACGCTGAATCCGCTCGAGAAAGTGGGCGGGCTGTAATCGGCCAATGAGAACTCTTGTATTACATCAGACATGTCATTCAAATTGTTCAATCGTCTCATTCAATTGTGTCGTCACACAACGCAATATTATATCGGGTAAAGCGTTCTAATTCAAAGGTGAATTGCGATAAGACTAAAAACTTATACATGTGTCCAAATATTAGGTGTGTACTAGCTATACAACAGTTTCCCGTTACTTTATAATAGGCCGTTATATCTCACAAAGAGGAAATAGATGCATTCAAGATTTAGACTCCTAGACCTCCAATATGCTGGATGTCTCCCATCTTTTTTTCCGGAATATATTAAATGCCACGAGTTATATTAGTTTGTTCAGAACATCATTGAATATTAGTATTATAGAGATTGCATTTATCAAATTAATGAATTTTAAGAAGATATTGGTGAAAACGGTCTTCTTTGGTTTGTTAAATGGGGAAAAATGCATAACCGTAACAGCTGACAATCGCCCGACCGTATATTTGGTAATGATTTCCAGACGTAAACGATGGTATGCACTGTAGGGAAATTGTGAAAGAAGGACAAACTCTTAACGCATGAAATAAACCATCGTATAATGGAGGTAAGCATTGTTATTATACTTATTCAAATAAAAAGTAAAAATAAAGTAGAAAACATATTTTACACACAATTTCAACAATGCCGCGAAGTAGGTCACGGAGTTTGTGGAATATATATATAAATTCATACATGGAAAGAAGGTACTGAAAACCGGATCTAACTAAATTGAAACATACATCGTAGTTGCAAATGACAAGCAATGGATTTCAATAGAAATTAAGAACACGCACAGTACATGTAAATATTATCATATATGATACATTAAATTAAGTGTTGTCTTAAAAACCCAGAATTTCGTAATTAAAAAAGTGATTTCTCTCCCGATCTAGCCATGTGTTCAGTGTAATGAAATAGATCTATTTTGTGAAGAAGTTCGTGAAACTTTCATGAAAATTTTATTAGTGAGTGGATGTATGGGAAATGGTGTGGTGGAGAAAGTTACATACATCTAATACGTATAAAAAAAAAATCTTTAATGTAAAGATTTGAACAATTTGAAAAACTGCATAAAGAATAATTTAAATATAAAATCATTGCAGAAAAAATATTCATTACTACAAGACCAGGGGACATGCCAGTAGGCCCTTTATTTGACTCTAATGTTTGTTATCACGTTTACTCCTTCGTCCAGTGGATATCACTCATTACATAAATTCTAATTATTACACTGCTTTCCTACGCCTTTCCTGACGTCACAAACAAACGTCAATTTTATGTAGGTTTTTTTTTTTTTTTACAAATTATAAGGAAGCAAAATTCCCAACAATACAGTAATGTAAATGAGAAAGGGGGGTTAACTTGTGATAAACAGAATCTCTCCTGGTTTGTGGTTTGATTTGATCTATATCCAAACTCGTTTGATCTATATCTAAACTCGAGTTGGATATAAATCATATCAAACCACAAGCCATGGGAGATCCTCTATTTATTCTGCGAACATTATTGACACACTAATTTTGACTACGGATAAATCCGTTTACCTGATCAAGATATAGGGCTCACAGATGGTGTGACCGGTCGACAAGAGATGCTTACTCCTCCTAGACACCTGATCCCACATCTGGAATATCCAGGGGTCCGTGATTGCCAAACTCTCTATTTTGTGTTGCTCATTGGAGTTATGAGATTGATCAATGTTCGTTATCTTCACCTTTCATGTTATCAAATGCCTCAATATATTGCCTAAAGCAGGGCCTCCGTGGCCGAGTGGTTAGAGCATCGCGCACAAAATCAAAATCTTACCTCTGTTGGCGCGGGTTCGGATCCGGCGCGCGCCGGTAAGTGAGGAAGTTTCCCAGTTTACTTTCGGGAGGTCGGTGGTCTCTTCCCAGGTACATTGTATCTGGGTTCTCTCTTCCACCAATAAAAAGTGGGCGCCACCAGATAACTGAAAAATTGTTGAGTGTGGCGGAAAACAATCAATCAATCATATGCAAATTATCCATTCTAAAAAAAAAAAAAACTGAGAAACTTTCTCACTTACCGGCAGCATCTGAAAGGTGAAGATAACGAACAAAAATTAGAGAGTTAGACACGCATGTTTTATTATGAGGAGATAACGCAATCAGTACCACAGAAAATGAAAAATCATTTTCCTATGTTGAGTTATTTATAATGAGATCTGCTCGTTTTTGAGTTGATGGGATTTCCATAGCGATTACTTTGTACGTACTACATGCATATATTAATGAAATATTATTTCTGTACATACATATCTACAGATATAATTTATTATACAATTGCGTTATGAAAGCAAATCATCTTTTGACCTTTGATACCTTTGTGTTTCATTTCTTGAACATTATCTTGAGCCATCAATATGTGATTATAATGATATAGCAGATGAATTTCATTTTATCCTGAAATGTCCATTTTACAAAGATTTGAGAAAGAAATATATTAAGGGTTTTTAATTACACAAAACTAAGTGTCTTTAAATTAGTTAAGCTCCTTAGTGTAGACAATACTAAAGAACTCAATAACTTGGGAAAATTCTTAGTTCAAGCTGATTTTCATCGCCTTTTTGTCTGTTAGCATTGTAGTGTCCATATCACATTACAAACTATAAGGTCGATCTTGGACCATCAAACTTGGTCAGCTGATGCGTCTTTGGAGAAATTGTGTCGTGACCCAAAAACATGTCAATGTGGTCTCCTAGAATTATATGGCGATACATACTAATATCATGTCCGGATCATGCCATGTACAAATGTGTGGTCAGTTGAACTTGATGCATCTCAGAGAGAAGGTTTCACACGATCTAAAAATAGGTCACCGTGGCTACATATCCAAGTCGTGTTTGGTTTATATATTTAGCAACTAGTTCCTGCAAGCAGATACCTCTGGTGTCAGCAAGTTTCCGTTATGGAAATCGTTTGGAAACGTGAACAACCTAAGTTTTCGCAATGTGGAAACTTATTGAAACCATGTGTATACCCACGTTTCTGCAGATTTTCCGCATTGTTTCAGGCTTGTCGGTACTGTATTTTCATCCACTGGAATGGACACTGAGCAAGCAGTGTATAGTCACAAATCGAACAGTGAGTGGACAAGAAACAAGCTTTTAGTGGACACGATGAACGTGACATTTTATAGACTGTATATCATCTGAAGTTAGCTTCAACAAGGTTTGAAGACAATAGAGTGATTCAGCAACTATTACATTCCATAGAAATGTTTGTGACTATTTTTCTGACCTTAATTGTCATCTAGGAAATATAAAATTCAAATTGTAAAATATAGATAAAACGTTACTATGAATAATTTTATTAAAGAATGATTCCCATAAACTGTTTATAGCTTCACTTAGATATTTTGTAACCCAGAATTTTTAAGTTGGTTTATGTTCAAATGTTGATCGATTTAATGATTGAATATCTATGCCATCAAAGGAAATTAATATTTGTGGGTTTTTCGTTCCTAATAGGGCGTGGCTGTAATGTGCAGGGTGTCACTGATTGTGGGCGTGGCTGTAATGTGCGGGATGTCGCTGATTAACACATGCATTCAATGCAGCATAATTCTTATTTTGTCTTCATATAATGATACTTGCATCTCCGATGTTTTGCTTGTGATATCGCTAAGGATTTTAATGATAGACATTTCCTCGTGAATCCGTTACAGTTGTAATCAATGCCCGTATGAATATCGATAAATATACATGTAGTATGTGTATTTTAATGGTTGGGAATTTCAGTGGAAATAAATGTAAAATAGAAATAAATTTCATTTTTAAGATATTTGAGGCTAACGCGCTTCATGCCGGTCTGAAGCGTCACACTTCATACCCTCATGTATTTTCAAAACTGAAATTTATTTCTTAATTATGCAATGTTGAAACCTTTTGATACAAGTCGATTAAAAATACAACATATGCAGGAGAGAAAGTGAAGGGGAATGTAATCTAAAATGAACAGGAGTTTTCTTAGGGGATCGACAGTAGTTTTACATGTATGTCAGAGGGTATTGTAGTCGCCCATTCGGACATGTGGGTTTCATCCGGGTACTCCGGTTTCCTCCCACGTCAATGGCCCCTTCACACCAAATCCCAGCCGACGAGAAGCATTAATATAAGTTGTACCGGTAGATCTAGTTTGTTAATCGATGTAAAATGAATAAAGTTTAAACTTTAAATACAGTAGAGATTGTTCTTTTTTATGAAAATCAAATGTCTCCACAGCTCCCCAAACTGGGAGTGCTGCAAATGAAACTTCTTCCACATGCTACACTGCATGGAATTGAGGAGAAAACATGAACAGGAACATAGACGTTATGAACTCTGATAAGCCATACAGGAGAAGTGTTCACAAACAATTTTACATCCGCCATCCCCTCACATCCACTATAACTTCAAGAATAACAATTGGATCCTCAAGTCTATCGGGTAAGCCATATAGGAGAAGTGTCCACAATATATTTTACATCCTTCACCCTTCTTAGATTCACTAACTTTTAGGAAAATAACTGAATCCTCATGTCCCACCAATATGCACATCTACAAATGGCAATGAAGCACTGTACAAAGTTTGAAGTCTATCCGATACGCCACATAGGATGAGAATCGTTCACAAGTTTTTGTGACAGACAGAAAGTACAAAAAGAATATATCCCTCAGAAAGAGGGGAGAAATAACTGGTATATTGTAAAATGATATAACTGTGGACAAGAAAAGCAAAAAACAAAATTTAAAGCCTCTTCTTTTACTTACAATCAACATTGTGGTATGTTGTTAGAAACAGACTGTAAATCACACAGAAATATGTTGTTCTCTACTAAGACCCCGTCACAACCTTGCCGACTAAACATATTTAAAACGTCACTAAACGGTCGACAGGTGAAGAGTTGAGGACATTGGTCAGTACGTTTCATTCGTCTAAGCAGGTACACGGTGATGTCACGTGACATTCTAGATTTAAAACATTAATACTACCCCATGTGTAAATAGCAATGATGAATGACTCAACTTTTTCTTAATCACTTTTATTCGACAAAACTCTTTAACAATGAAAACTGTATGAAAGTCACATGCAATGACAACGCTGTACACAATCAAAATACACGTATGGAAACATCAACATTGAATAACAGACTATGATATTTAGGAAAATAGATTCACCTGCTTCACATTGTAACATACCATGAATAAAGCTCAGATTCCTTTTAAAGGCAAAATTGATATGAAGAAATATAATTACATCAGGATATCTTAAATAAAAATATGCAAATCATATTTGCTCAATAAATTAGCCTTAGCTTGAAGCCAACGGCCATGAGCTCTGGTGATCACATATGAAAGTAATAGGAGAAAATGTGTTTCTGAATAAGGGACCTTTTCCATCTAAACTGAGATGCCAAAGAGAACTGATGGCAGCCTCGTAAGATTGACTATACATTAATGGATATTCAGTGGAAATTTTAAAACTTCCGGAACAGGCTTTGTAAACAGTGGAAGATCTGTCCCTAACAGGACAAGCAGGTCGACATACTCGGCCACAGGTATCGTAGGCAGACAAATAGGTCTCTGTGTTTTCATCTGTAGGTTTTCGCACAGCTACTTGTACTGTAGTTGCAGAAACAGCCTGTCGTTCGTCTACAATGGAGAATTCTTTGTATGTGCCGTGGTAATTTAGACCATTCGACCGAACAAAGACCTTTGTCGCCCCGGATCCCGCGGGCGCACATTTTGGCTTATACAAAACACGGTTTTGGAGTCCAATTCCTTTTCCAGAATCATGGAAACTCAACGGATCATGCATATCATTGTCGTACAATGACTCATTCGAGTTGAAATGGAGCCCTCGTGGTCTTTCATACAATACACGTATATTTAGATATACCCAATCTTTAGGAGCGTAATGACCATTTACTATAAAGGTGTTAGTATAAGATCTGTCGAGTGTTGAAATGGCTTCCTCATGAGTTTGAATAAAAGCCGACTTATCTTGGATCACTTTGTCCTGTGTATGTACGCTACGCTTCCCTCTAACCAGAACAGGTGTAATGATTCCTGGGATGACGGCTCCACCGCGTCTCCTAGACCTTGCTACACAAGTTCCTCGAACACAGGCGAGATAGGGGTTTCCCCTACATCTTTGACATGTAAGCAAGGGATCATATCTAACAATTCTGTCGAAACGATCTGAGAAGGTTTCCAGATTTGTCATGGGACGGTGGAAAGGCATAAAGTTTACTGTTTGGAAAAATTCATGGCCAGGTGGTACATTAGGGCCTCTTGGGTAATCCCGCTGAGGGTCGATTCCGCGACTCCGTTGGTTGTTTTTGAATAAGTACCAAATGTAGCTGAACATTACGTGTAAAAACCAGAAAACGGGATCGAATGTTGAAGTGTCAAGGGCTGAAAAATGGCCACCAATACTGTTGTGAACAGCATTGTGATGAACCTCTATGGAAAAGATACTCATAGCTGGTTGTGGTTCTGTGATATCACTGGTCCTTAAGCGGCTTAGTAGAGCTCGGATTGCCTGCTTTCCCGGAATACGAATACCACCTACGAAAAAGGGTAGAGAGATAGAGATCATTAAGATGCAGAGATAAAGTCATCAATTCATTTATGCTTAAACGTATAAAATTATCTTTAGCTGTTCTTAAGAAAACGTTAAAGAACCTGGACGTATTTAATATATTCTCTCCGTCACAAAGTTAGCTCAATGCCCTTGACCTTTGTCATAATACGTAATTTGGGCATACGCAATCTCAGTGTCGGATCATTTAAACAGCCTGGGTGTCAAAGATTTACTTTGAACCCCTCTTCATTACAAAGTTATAACCCGAACAAATATTTTTGACGAAGTGGGAAGGACGAACAGACATAAAGACAAAATATATATCACATATGATAGATATATACGAGTTAGCTACCTGCTCCAACATTCCTAATTATTGGCGTGTTTAGTGGTGTAACCCAGTTGCCGCAAAATCCTGTTCTCACTGCCCCATTTCCGTTTCCGAAGAATGTATTCGACCACACAGCGGAAGCGGAAGGGTCGTTCATTTCTCCATCCAACGTAAAGTCCCAGTATGGCAGAGGTGTCCGGCACGCAGTTTCCATTCTGTAAATAATTTTGAAATATAGTTTGGAAACTCTCATGTACACAATTTAATTTTGAAAACAGTGGAGTATATGTTCAAGCACCATTAAAAACTTACACTAGGACGAAAAGATTGTGTCTCCCGAGAAAATTCGGTCCGTTGTGCATCAAGGCAGAAGCTTGTCCGGAATGTAGAGAACCGATTAAATCATAAGTGTTCATTGATCTGTCAATCGTCTGAAATGGTAAAACAAAAATTCCAAGATGTCCGTCACTAATTGGGTTAGTTTGAAGAATGAAATGTGTGATATTGTTCGTGTTGTTACCGCAACTGTTTTCAAACATTCATTTTGTGCATTAAGAAAATGATAAAATGC
Source organism: Ostrea edulis (assembly GCF_947568905.1). Classification (NCBI taxonomy): domain Eukaryota; kingdom Metazoa; phylum Mollusca; class Bivalvia; order Ostreida; family Ostreidae; genus Ostrea; species Ostrea edulis. The sequence continues at coordinate 24,384,734 of NC_079168.1, forward strand.
AATTGATACTTACATAATCTCGTTTAAGTCGATTGAAACAACCAAATACTCTGTTGCGCTGCCTTGCAGACAATGCCCGAATCTCCCGCCTATAGCGCCACGTAGCGGTGGCTTGACGTTTGTTTCTCGTCAGTCTGATTTCCGCATTAATTTGTCGGAAAAGAGAATCCAAGTAGCGAACGCCCTCGGCACTAATATTCTTCTGAGTATTTTCACTATACTGAGAAAGGGAATATTTACGGAGACAAAAATCCTCTATGAGTTTCCCGGGAACATCTGCCACGCTGGTGTTCAACGACTTGTACCAGAAGCATTCCAACAATTCGGCCGGATTCGGTATTTCCTGCACAAGTCCGAAAATGGCGGGAAGTCCTAACGCTAGGATCAATAAAATAGGAAAGCGCTTATATGTCTCCATTCTGAAATTAGACAAGGATTTGTAGATTAGATTTTTAATGTAATTTTCAACTGAATTTCATTATTTTGCACCTGGAATAAAACATTAATCTTCATATTTCTTCTTTCTTAGTCAGAAATTCGTATTTTGAAAACTTCTCAAGAGTTACTTTGTTTATTTTAGATTTAAAACTGTAAAAATGTCTTAAAGTTTATTATTTAAGGAGAATGACAATTGCGGTCTTTGTTTGATCTCTATAGTTTACTACAAATCTTACCTTGTTTCTTGTTTGTAGAGAGAAAACAACTCAGTTGAATTTTCAAGTCAGAAAACCTTTATATACAACAGGGCGAGATAGACAGGATATTCCGTGATTAATTGGAAATACAAAAGCCAGTGAAATCGGAGAATAATCAATCAATCAAAAAAAAGATAATAGTAATCATAAATAGTTTTGAATAGTTTTAAGTATTTAAACATTTTGAAGTATTGTTGAAAGAATATTTATGATTTTTAATTATTGAATACAAAGAATAAACATTATTCCCAGAGCATAATGAATTATCTGTTTTAGTCAATGTAGTATTTCTTTTCATTTATCGTACGATATTATGTTGAAATTTAACGAAACAGGAACTGCGTTTATATTTTTTCTGACAATTAGAATACCGAATACATATCTGTATAGTTATGCCTGCAACTCTTGTGTAATTCCCTATTAATTACCAGTTATCCCGGGTACCATGGTGATACTCTATTGACTTAATGACCTTCAATTACAAAATTGTATTTCAGCAACAAGACTACACCAATGTCTTTCCACTTTTAAATAGAATTCAATCTGAGCGTTCGCTACCTTTCAAAGTTTACATCAAAATTTAGAATGAAATTTTGGAGTGGGTAAGGTGGGGCTGGATGATGTGTTTTGTGTGTGTATTTTTACTGTGTTTTTTGTTTGTTTGATTTTTTTCTTTTGGCTTCAATTTTCATTTGATAACAAAAGAAGTCAGTATTGAATGTCTTAATCTATGTTTAGATTTACATCAGGCATTTTATTTCCCGCATTCTTAGTATAAAGTTTAAAGTATTAGAGTGAAGATTTGCTACACGTTAAGAACTGCGTGTTTCTCCACTACGTTACTGATTCATTTCACGAACTGATCAAGCCCCGCCTACAGATATGACTTATTATCCTTCATTGCTATCTTTGATAGTGACGAGGAAATATTTTCCCACATTGGAAACCCTGAACGTTTTAATCAAAGCACACCATATGTGGTAACCCTATTTTTGACAAATTATGAACTCTAATAGATTGCATGATGTAAGTATATGAAAAGTTTGAAGAACTATATATATACATTATATCATTGTTTTCAGTTTTGAAATATATCTGCGGCATATTTTGAAAAAAATTAAGATGAGCAATTAATCCACCGCCAACGATAAATTGTTGAATGAATCGTAGATTTACTCAAATAGATCATACTCTGCACTTAAAATTGGCATTGTCATACCTTTCGTCATTAGTATGTAAGGAAGTGTGATACACCTATATGGAAACTGAAAAATTTAACACATATGTATTATACCTTAAATCTATTGAGTATCTACCATGTTGAAATATGAAAGTAAAAAAGTATTTTAATGGGCATATCTCAGCTTATTCCATGATTGATTTTACCATGACAACCAAATGCATGAAAGGTAAAATACAGCGAATTTCAATGTATTTCAAATATCATTTGCACTAAAAGTATAAAATATACAATACTTTATCAGTTGTTACATCATATTTGCATGCCTATTTAATGTGATATAAGTATGAAAACAAGCATCTAAGAGGATGTCGCGGAGAAAAGCATGCAAACTCACTAAAATCGTCCAGGTACATAGAACGTTCCATTTTGTTATATCTTTTTATGATCTAGGGTGTAACATGAGATGAAAAATGTACTTTGGAATTTCCTCACGTGTTTCTATTTTTAGAAACAACTGGTTTTGATATACATTATATATATAGCAATAATTGGCATTCATGCATAGCAGTAATTATGGAAGTTTGATGCCTTATAAAATTATTGCAATACTTAAAAAAATATACTTTTTGCTATATCATCAAAACATACATTAAATTTAAAGAATATTAATGGTTTTGCTCTATTTGTATCTACACTGTATTTATAATTAAGAACAAAGCCATATGTAGGCTAAACTTTGGAATAACGGATAAAATATGCAAGTTTGGTGCAGTAGTACAGCTTAAATGGAGATCAAAATTCCATGTAATGATATAAATTATGAAGATCAATTTAGGTTTTAACAAGTAAGTGTATTAAGTAAGTAGTTGCAATAATGACCATAGTGAGTTTAACCAACATCTTGTTTACTTGATACTTTTATCTAAACATAATTGATAAGGTTTTATTTTATAGGTAATAATTGTTTTTATTGTAAATGAATACTATAAAGTCAATGAAAACTGAAAAACATAAAAATGAACAGTACATACCATAAATGAAAAAAATATTACAACATTATGAGAATGTTTGGAAGAGTTATCTCTCGTAATGCCGCTCTTTATTCAAGCACGGGACAAAATGGCAAGCAGACCGCATGCATCATATTATTGCATTAGATGTGTGATTTCAACGGTTTTTCGAACACTGTGTTTAGTGAATGCCATATATATATATTTCAAATATATGAATGTAGGACGGATGTGTCTTGTCACTTGCGACTGTTATAATGCTCTGAACAACTTCCCGGACAGTATGGTAAATATTTGGACGTGCCGAAGGTAATACTTCCAATGTTTAGAATTGTAATATTTCCGTGGACAATGACATATTAAGACTAAGAATATATCAAAAGCATCGATCGAATTTTGGGTTACAATGGAGGAGAAATAAAGCTTAGTGCTGTCATCCAGACCACAACACAGAAAGATAAACCACAATGAAGGGCAACCCCTACATTTTGTCAACACTGGTTAAGAATGAGAGGGACAATTTAATTATGGTTGGATCAGGTAGGACCTAATTTTTAATCAAATTTAAGAAAATAATTATCATATATATGTATGTGTAGATATATATGATTTTTACATATGTTTATATTCAATTTGTTTATGTATGAAAGGTGAAGATAACGAACAGTAATCAATCTCATAACTCCTATAAGCAATACAAAATGGAGTGTTGGGCAAACACGGATCCCTGGACACATCAGAGGTGGGATCAGGTGCCTAGGAGGAGTAGGCATCCACTGTCGACCGGACACACCCACCGTGAGCACTATATCCTGATCAACTATACGGAGTTATTATCCGCAGTCAAAATCAGGTGTCAAGAACGGCTTAACAATCGGTATGAAACGCATCAGACAGCATTTGACCGAATGATAGGTTGTATTGACGAACTAGATCGTTAAAACGACCATAGAATTTGCGAAATGCTGACTTCAATAGAGACTGTTGAAACCCATGTACCATAAACTTGTTTGTCAGTAGCTTACCTCGGTTTAAAAACTGACTATACGCAGAACAAGCTCTTGCATACCGAATCAGTTGCGATATATAAACACCATATGATTCTTTTAGATCTGGCCTTTTTGTACTTGTCTACAAACTTTAACAGAGAAATTTTAGGGAATTTTATTCTAAAACAATCAAATTGTATTAATGGTTTTCTAACAACACATTTGTATGTAGTTTTTCCAGAATTCTGAAAAGTAAACTTGGTAGAGAGAATGGTATCTGTTTGAAATAGCATTTTAATGTGACCCCCTCCCCCTTTCTGATGAATGATTTGCTTTTTATTATGATCTGAATGAAATCAAAAATGTATTTTTCTTTTAAAATGTATATTCATGAACAACCACAGACATATTTTGATGTTTTCATTTTTTTAATTCAATGTGTATAACACTACACATGCTCTAAAAACTTTGACATTTTGTCATGAAAACATATCATATATTCATACAGTAAAAAAAAGATACTATAAAATACATTTGCCGTCAGCAGATTTCTTATACACGTATTTTGTATACAATAGTTTGATGAACAAAAAGCAAAATATTTTTTTAAGTTTAATTATCCATTATGACTGTAAAGGTATTTTAAAACTTAGAAAATTTGCTTATTTTTCAAACTGTGACAATATGTCATTTTCATGACCTTTTTGTACGTAAACAAGATGGATGTCAGCCATGTTGACTGTAATTAGAAGAAGTGCTTATTTGATTTATCAACTTGCAAAATAAAATATATCAACAGTTATTTAAGATTTCATTGGATTTATCCCCAAAGTTGGACAAAAACCAGTAAAATTTGACTTAAAATCTTATTACAGAAGGTGTATTTTTAGAAACAGGTCTACCACCTTGTACCAGTAGAATGATCGGGATAAAAAAAATTCAGAATTTCAATTCAGTCATACTAGATATTACTGGCAAAGTTTGAATCTAAACAGAGAATTTTGGTACTGGACCATTTTGCATGTTTTTCACTGAGACATCCTCTTAATACACAATGATGTTACCATAGCAACGATAACATTACAGATCTTGGGACTCTGCAAAATTGTCTTCAATAGTCATATAAAGAATTACATTTATTAAAAAACTGTAACACTTGTATGAAAAAAAGTTAGATTGTTTGTGGGTTATCTGATGAAATGTGAAGATGACGAACAGTGATCAATCTCATAACTCCTACAAGCAATACAAAAAAAATAGTTGGGCAAACACGGACCCCTGGACACAACAGAGGTGGGATCAGGTGCCTAGGAGGAGTAAGCATCCCCTGTTGACCGGTCACACCCTCTGTGAGCCCCATATCCTGATCAAGTAAACGGAGTTATCCGCAGTCAAAATCAGTGTGCCAAGAACGGCTTAACAATCGGTATGAAACACGTCAGACAGCATTTGACCCAATGTGAGGTTGTATTGACGAACTAGATCGTTGATCTTACAGAAATTGAAATGAAATGGCGAAGCGTTGTTTTGTTTTTTTATAGAGAGGGGGTTAAATCATGCAAATTTTGACAAAAATCAACATAAAATGTGCAAATGCAGAGTTGAATTCAAATATCCATAGACATTTTTCAACACTTTAGTAATTAAAGTAAATGCAATTCTTTTTTTAATTTTTTATCATTTGTACTGTCATTACATATCAAAATGCCATAAACTTTATATAAGAAACCCTTAGCTACCAATTCTATTACATAGCAACCAATAAAGATCTATAGATTGGATTTAAAAACGCAGTGCTTTAATATAGTATAACATATATTCAAATTCTTAAATAATTAGCACACACTTTAATTAGTTTTTAGTGAATTTAAAAAACAAAAAATTAAAAGGTTTCCTTTGTAACCAATCTTACTACATAGCAACGCAAAAAAGGAGAGCTTTTCATAAATACAGTACAAACATGTAAAAAAAAAAAAAAAAAAAAGCGATTTTAGAATGGCAATAATTATAATAGTAATTAAATAAATGTAACTCTTTTTAAATTTCATCATTTGTACTCTTATTACAAATTATAATGTCAAAAACTTTATATAAGGAACCCTTAGTTACCAATTCTATTACATCATAGCAACCAATAAAAGACTTTAGTCTGAAATAAATAAGGAATGCTTTAACATATAGTTTAACACATATTCAAATTCTTAGATAATTAGCACAAACCTAAATTAGTTTTTAGTAAGTTTGATCTACAAAAAATTTAAAGGTTTCGTTAGCAACCAATTTTACCATATACCAAGTCAAAAAAGAGGCTTTTCACAAATACACTGTCAGTATAAACATGTCAAAAATATGCGATTCTAAATTCATTTTATGAATGACAAATATAATACAGCAGTTGGAAAAATGTAAAAATGATTAATGTACATTCTTCATAGCAACCTATTTTTCTACATAACAACATAAGAAAATAAATAGAATGTTTTTAAAGCATGCTCCATAAGGTCATTTCATTCAATGTTTGACAACAAAACATTGATATATTGGTTTTTATGCTAGAAAATTCTGCATTCATACACACTACATGTACAATGACTTTACTCATGTTCCTGTTGACTTTGAAACATTCGAAATAAAATGCCACAGTTTAAAATGTCACAGTATATTACATGTAGGAACAAAGTTTCTTATTCAATGGAGTTAATTATGAGTGGCAAGGTTTTTCATGTCAGTTAAATTGTTTTCAAATTCTTCCGCATACAAATCTTCATCTTCAAATACATTCTGTGCACTTTTCCTTTTTTTTCCAAGGCCATGTGACTGAAGTAGCTAGCTATTTGAGTAGCAGTCAAACATTCCTGTTGAGCAAACTGTCTCCTTCCATTTTTCTTTCCTGATCACATTTTTGTTGCCACTTCTTCTGGGTCAGATTTGTGTCCAGTAATTTCACCTTGTAAGAATATATCTTTTAGAAATGATGTTTGATTGCTTGAAAATCTTTTAACAGCTCTCTTTGTCTTCAAAGCCCATCCTTTCTTTAATTTCAAAACTTTCATCCCTGAAACTTTAGTGGACCTTTGGACAAGTTTTGTCTGCTTTGATTGTATTTGGTAAACATATTCAGTTTTTTTGATTTGTCAGAAAGTGAGGAGTGATGTTTTTTATATAATGTGACTTCCAGAATCTAAATGTTTATTCAGATGACCAAACTTTTGAAATGTGCAGAGGCATTCTGGCTCAAGACAAGTATACATATTGGTGCTTTCAATGTTATTCTGAAAATCATCTTGGTGCAACAATGCTTCCCCCTCCCCATCAACTCTTACTAGTTCATTATCACAGCCTCCGGTCTCTTCAGCTTCAAGTCTTACTGCATCTTAATTGTCCCTGCCTCTGTGTTTGACTGTTCTTCCTAGGTTCGAAAAACAACCTTCGTCCGTTTTGTCAGATGCAAGAATGGTGATTGTTGGATAGATGGTGTACACATTGGTGTTTAAAAGTTTAACACCATTTCCAATTTGATATTGTTTGAAAGCAAGTACAAAGTCTTCATGGAACTGGAAACTGTTCAAGGTTGTTACATGTATATCTTTAATTTTTAGAAACTTTTCTGAAATATTTCACCAGGAGAAGCAGAAACTATTTCAACATTCTTGATATTTGATTGGCTGACAGCATTCAAGAATTCACTTGAAGTTGTGACATTGTTTCCTTCGTTGACATGTTTTCTAATAGATCCATTTATATGAATAGCCCTTCTATCGCATATACTTTTGCCACTTTGTGGATCAGCGAAATCCACTTGAAAAACTTTCAAGTCACTGTTTTCATTTAGACAAGGAATAACCAATATTCCCTCAACACTATGAAAACAGCCTGCATTGTCAGATCGGATATATGCTTTCAAGAGTCTTGGATTTTTAGATTTTAAGCGCTCTAAACAGTCCTTCAAAGTAACATTTGAGGTTGTTGTGTCCTGGGTGGCATTATCAAAAATATGAATGATGGTATGACTCTGGCTGTCTTCACCTGTCTTGTAGGTTCCGACTGCTATATGCCAGTTAAAGTCCCTTTTTCCAAACCATTTTGACCGGGATTCTCGGTACATCATTGGTTGGAACTTCATAGCCCAATCTCTTTCCACAAGAACTCCATTTTCACTCAAACCTTCAATGATGTCACTGCTTGCTCGGTCCTGGTTGACTGATCGCAGTATGTGCTTCTTCCATTCTAGCACTGATTTCACACTCTGAAACACAATAATAATAAACTTTAAAAGCAATAATAGTTGAGCATGAAAAAATTTGCGAGATAACAACGAGGCCCATAAGCCACATCGCTCACCCGAATCACTTTGCTCCATATCTGAAGACTTTCCATATATATTTGCATGTAAAACATTAGTCCCTATTGTGGCCACAGCCTACCCCTGGAGGCCATGATTTTTACAAACTTGAATCCGCACTATGTCAGAAAAAACTTTTTTCAGCCAGTAGATTGACAATCTTGACTTTAAATCAACAGAACAACACAAATCATGTCTGAATCTTCCTTCAATCATTCATTCCTATCTCAGTCATGAGAGAATGTGGAAACCTATACATTGTCAGATTAGGATATCCATACCTTCTGTACTAGCCTGTTGGCAAATTCGTATTGAATTTTATTTTTAATTTGAGAAATATCAGAACATTAGTAGTGTCCTGGTAGGACTTATACACTGGTCAGAGTACACTGAAAGTAGGGACCAAAAAATCAAACAAATACATCCACTAATGGACAGAAAACCTTATTGTAATATTCTATGTTGCAAGGAGTATAAAAAATATTTGGCAATGAAAAATATTTGAACTCATCAAGAAATTAACGTACAATAATATGAATATATGTGAATTCTGAACTGTTCTTACATGGCTAAAACCCCTATACGGTGACTCCAATAAAGTTAAATTAAAACCATTGTCAGGCCGGTCAGGTGGAGAGGATATTGATAATTAAAGCCCCCCCCCCCCCAAAGTGAAATATTAGTTGATGTGTGCAGCAAGCTAAGTCAACATTCTCTTCTCTGGGTGTGCTTGGTAATTCAGCAACTGCTGATCTGAAATTCTGTAGCTGGTTTGGGAAGGGGTTGACTTCTAGATATGAATTAATACAAATTGTGATAATCATAAATATATTTTTATACAAAGCTATGTTAGACTTTGGATCCCTATTGTGATCCCATTTAAATTCTTATCAGGATGCTTTCAGACACTAACTGTCCTTGAGAAGAAAGTTTGCAAAGATTTTCCCTGTATAATTTTTACTCCTTACACCCGCACTTTTAAATATAGACAAAATAACTACCATATAGCCGTAAGCCAGGCGACTTTGTTGGAGCAGCCGGCGTTTATTATGCAACGACAAACAAATGCACATATATACGTACAATGTCATCATTTTTATAAACGACACTAACATGTAGAGTATTATGAAAAATATGTGAAACGAAAATAATATGAAGTTTGGCTATGTATTAAGTGTTTAAATTTTTAACCCCCATCACTGACATTAAAAACCGCCCAGGAAAAACCATAGATGGTTAACTATGGAAACCTGTGTCCGCGCAAGTGTAAATAACATCTCTGGGGCAATGCCGGACGAGCATTTAAGCAAAAATGCAGTATTAAACATTGAATAATGATAGTAATATGAGCTAAACTTTGACGTATATAAAATAAAGCTTGAGAGTCTCGTGTGAAGCATTGGCTTAGAATGACCAAACACAAGACTATTACTCGAATTCACTAGAATATTATAGGCCTTCCTATGGCCCCGCCTACTTTTTGAAGTTTTAATACGTTTCTATCATTCTACGAAACGCAGAAAAAATCTAGTATATTAGTCTTACCTCCTTATACCCCGCACTTTTAAATCTACACAAAATAACTATTATAAAGCCGTAAGCCAGGCGAGCTTATATAAAAGTTAGATATGTATATTTAATTGCTGTTATAAAATTTAGAAATTCATTTCAAAATTAAGGATTATCTCCCTCATGCATAGCTCTTATCCTTGGACGAATTTGGCTCCACTCTTTTGGCATGCTGTTTTTGGCTATATTTAGCTCTAAGACTTCATAGTTATTTCGGATTTCAAACATTTCGGTTGAGCATCACTGAAGAGACATTATTTGTCGAATTGCGCATCTGGTGCATCAAAATTGGTACCGTATAAGTTTTACATTATGATCCCTGGGTCGAGGCCTCTGCTGGTGGACTGTTAGTCCCCGAGGGTCTCTACAGTCCAGTAGCTAAGTACTTCGTTACTAGCTTGAAAATACGGATGTATATTTAATTGCTGTTATAAAATTTAGAAATTCATTTCAAAATTAAGGATTATCTCCCTCATGCATAGCTCTTATCCTTGGACGAATTTGGCTCCACTCTGTTTTTGGCTATATTTAGCTCTAAAACTTCATAGTTATTTCGGATTTCAAACATTATTTGTCGAAATGCGCATCTGGTGCATCAAAATTGGTACCGTATAAGTTTTACAATATGAGAAGCAAAAAATAAATGAAAATCAATAATTTCCCCCCAAACAAACAGGAAAATATTTAACTATTGATGTCACAATCCCAGATTTTTTTAAATTGACATCCGATTTTCAATACTGTCTTTGACGTAACCGTCTTTTGAGGAATCTGAAATCCAATGTCCGTGCTTTTTCCACATTCTGTCATTAACGTTAGAGTTCGCTATGGTAATAGCTCCGCCAGAACGCAAAGAATGCAGACCGATATTGACTTTAAGAGAAATTCACATAGTTTATTTGCTAAGAGGACGTTGTCCGAGTCGTCCAAGGTAATTCCAGTGGAACTCAAATGTCCCCTATGTTCCTCTCCAATCTTCTAGTCTCTGGCAGATTTGTTGTTGTTAAAAAAATCACTTGATGGAACGTGCTTAAATGGAATTATGTAACCATTCTCTACAATACTCAAGACACAATTTGCAAATGCCCTTCCATTTCGACAAATGCATTTTCAAACGTAAATATGGACTGACATTTTCAGTATCATGAAAATTTTCAGAAACTATAACATGAATTTTTGCTTTATCAGCTTTAACAGAATTGCAATAATCAGTTCAAATTCATAGATAATGGTAGATTGATTAATTCTATTGGCCGAAATGTGTGCACTTATATCATGAAAGGTGAAGATAACGAACAGTGCTCAATCTCATAACTCCTACAAGCAATACAAAATACATAGTTGGGAAACACGGACCCCTGGACACACCAGAGGTGGGCCATTTAACAACTACGAAGGACTAGTATTTGGGTAGATGGCTGAATGTTTTTGTTTTCACAACATGTGAATGGAAATGTCTTGAAAAGGAGCATTCCATTTCATGCAAGGTGAAGATAACGAACAGTGATCAATCTCATAACTCCTACAAGCAATACAAAATAGATAGTTGGGCAAACACAGACCCCTGAACACACCAGAGGTGGGATCAGGTGCCTAGGAGGAGTAAGCATCCCCTATGGTTTTACACAGGAACAGAATTATGATCATATGTGTCTGAAAGAAAACAATAAATACAAATCAGAAAGTCATTAAGATTAACTATGCAGAGCATGAACTATAATTTACATGTAGTTGATAGGAAGAATCAAACAAGTAAGCAAAATTGGTAGTCTCTTGGCCTTTTCATTATTATTACACATCTCTGAATAGGAAAACGAGCTGATATAACCTTACGATTGGTACAGTGACTGTAACCCGGTTTCAGTCTTCGGTCTCTATCCCATGCTAAAACCCGTCTTCAGTACTGGTCCCAGATTTTTTATTCGATAAAAAAGCATATTAAGAATATATGAGCCCCATTCCTGGTTACTTTAGATATGACATCTCATGCCTGAATTCTGATAGTTGATTGATCATATTATTTTCTCCTTTTGTAAAATGATATGTGAAAACCCCATGACCGGTACATAGGACCAACAAATAAAAACAATGTTAAAAGCTGGTCCCGTTCTCGATATTTTCCCTCAATAGACGTTTTAATCTACCATTTCATAAAAAAGATAAGGATGTGATACTCAATTTAGTTTTAGTCAGCACTCTTAGATCTTGTATAAAATGAGATGTAAATGTCCTACATTTGTCTACAGTAAATTAGGGAAATCATCCCGATTCACCACGTTCACAATAACTTAATTTTGCTATTCTCTATACTACAACAGCTATGTACTATGATAAAAAATAACAATGAACAAATTTAATTTTGTGTAATACTGTTAGCAAATGTATTCGTTACAACATTTCATAATCCATTAATGTTAACTTCGAATAACGTCAATTTCAGCACACTCGAAAGACACTGGTATTCGAATTTGAATTAACAAAGTTAATAACGCGTGTGACCAACATTTGCATTCACGCATGCTTGACAACGGCGCCTCATTGATGCCACTAAAGTGGTCAGAAATGCTTGAGGGATGTTTTTCCATATGTTGGTTAAAACCTGCCGTAAATCAGCCAATGTCACTGGCTGATTCGGTAAACGGCGTAGACGTCGTTCCATTTCATCCAAGACGTGCTTGATTGGTGATAAATTGAGGGAAACAGCTGGCCAAGGCAAGACATCGACATTCTGTGGAACAAAAAAGTCCCTGACTACACGTGCAACATGTGACCTTGCGTTGTCTTCCTGCAGAGTAATGTGATTTTGCTGTCTCTGTATGAAGGGTATCACATGGCGCTGAATAATTTCGTCTCGATAGCATACGCCAGTGAGATTTAAATTGACAATTTGTAGAGGGGTCCTTCCACGTGCTGATATTCCACCCCATACCATAACGCTACCTCCATCGAATTGTCGACGTTGCACAACACAAGCGCCCTGGTACCGCTCCCCAACGCGACGATACACTCTACAACGAACGTCACTGCTATCCAAATGAAATCTGGATTCATCAGTGAACAGAATATTGGCCCAGTACTGTATTCTGAATCGCAGATGTCGTCTGCACCCCGCTAGTCTAGCGATACGATGACGTTGAAGCAGTATTGGGCGCACCGCTGGACGTCTTGGTCTGATGTTGTGCTCGCGCAGACGATTACGCACAGTTCTTGGACTGATTGTTCGAAGTCCAGGAATGCTACGAGCAGTCAAACTTGCTGTCTGGAAACGATTTCTTAGGTGCACAAGTCAAATGTGGTTGTCCTGTCGACGCGACGTCACACGAGGACGCCCAGAACCTGGTCGATCCCGAGTACTACCAGATTGTTGGAAACGTCTCCATAATGACTGGATGGTGTTCCGATGAACTCCAAAGTGTCTTGCTATGATATTTTGTGCCATTCCAGCTTGAAGCATCCCAACAGCAAGACTACGTTGGTTTTCGCTGAGTCGTGGCATGACAGAAGGGTAAATTTTGTCAAAACTAAAGTGCTTTCCTTAACGAATAATGTCCAAACAAACCTTTTACACTTCTTATTCCAAACAGTATTGGCCAATAAACGTCGTACGTACGAACACTTCAATAAACAACATGTGTTCACTAATCATGAAAAAATCCGTGCATCTGAGTCGGGTACTATCCGATATTGTTAAAAACACCTTTATCTATTGTTTAGATTTCATAAATATAAATATAGAAAAATCATACTAAATTTTATAATGCATAGTTTCTTTTTTCCGCTAGTATATGTTTTAATCTAGTTAGATCCGGTTTTCAGTACCGTCTGTCCACATATGAATGCAAGGTGAAGATAACGAACAGTGATCAATCTCATAACTCCTACAAGCAATGCAAAACAGACAGCAGGGCAAACACGGACCCCTGGACATACCAGAGGTGGGATCAGGTGCCTAGGAGGAGTAAGCATCCCCTGTTGAATATATATATTCCACGAACTCTGTGATCTACTTCGCGGCACTGTTGAAATTGTTGCAAGTTATGTTTTCTAGTTTACGTTTTCTTTTCATTTGAATAAGTATAATAACAATGTTTACCGCCATTATAAGATGGTTTATTCTATGCGTTAAGAGTCAATGTCACGAACCATCAAGCTTCGGCAGTGATATTCACGGAAACTATGAAAAAAATTATATTGCAGTATTTAGTTTTATAATACCTTTGGTAAAGTAGAAGATGCTTACATTTCTTTTTCTCATGTGCAAAATACACCGCTCCAAGAAATGAACTATTTAATGCCATTTTAGACATATAGTAGACACGCATGTTTTATGATGTGGAGATAACGCAATCAGTACAACAGAAAATGAAAAATTATTTTCCTATGTTCAGTTATTTATAATGAGATCTGGTCGTTTTTGAGTTGATGGGATTTCTATAGCGATTAATTTGTATGTACTACATGCATATATTAATCAAATTATATTTCTGTACATACATATCTACAGATTTGATACCTTTGTGTTTCATTTCTTGAACTTTATCTTATGCCATCAATTGTCATATAGGTAAGGGCATTCTAAGTTTTAAGAACTTGTGCTCAATTCTTTTGATATAACATCTAGACAATAAAATATGTAGAAATCAAATCAATGATAATACTGTATTTGAAGAAGGTAGTCTTATTAGTGCACGCAGTATTCTTCCCCGGGGGCTCCCAGTTGATACATATATACAATTATATACACAAAATACAAACGAACGTGTAATTATATTTAATTAATTATTAGGCACCCTTCCCTCCTGTCCCGGATCCGAGTTAGAAAAGGTCCTCTGTACCCTTTGTTTGTCGCAAGGGGCGACTAAACGGGGCGGACGAGATCACTAAAACCGAGCTTCAATGCACGGTTGGTGTGGAACGATAAAGACGCCTCCCTGCTCAAAGGTCGTAAGCGCCGAGCATAGGCCTAAATTTTGCAGCTCTTCACCGGTAAAGGTGACGTTTCCATGTGATTGAAAGGTTCTCGACCGGGATGTTAAATGATATACAACAAGCCACGAACCCTTCCCTCCTAAAACCATTTTTGGAAACAGTTTATGTGTTATCTGCGAAGCATAACAATACTTGGGGATCACTTTGTCCGAATGTTCATCCGAGATCTTAAAAGCTACAAAGACAGCACTTCTAGTTGTCATATACTCATCTTTTAATTAACGTACTGTATTATGGTATGGGTTTCTGTCTGTCTGTCTGTCTGTTCGTTCGTCCGTCAATAAGTTTTTTCGCCTGTTTGTCTGTTAGCATTTTAGTGTCCATATCACATCTTACAAACTATAAGGTCGATCTTGGACCATCAAACTTGGTCAGCTGATGTGTCTTTGGAGAAATTGTGTCGTGACCCAAAAACATGTCAATGTGGCCTCCTAGAAATATATGGCTATATATACTAACATCATGTCCGGATCATACCCTGCACACATTAAGAGCTAGTACAAATATTTGGTCAGTTGAACTTGATGCATCTCAGAGAGAAGGTCTCACACGATCTAAAAATAGGTCACCGTGCCTCATTTTGGAAATTTTTTGGCTACATATCCAAGTCGTGTTTGATTTATATATTTAGCAACTAGTTCCTGCAAGCAGATACCTCTGGTGTCAGCAAGTTTCCGTTATGGAAATCGTTTGGAAACGTGAACAACCTAAATTTTCGCAATGTGGAAACTTATTGAAACCATGTGTATACCCACGTTTCTGCAGATTTTCCGCATTGTTTCAGGCTTGTCGGTACTGTATTTTCATTCACTGGAATGGACACTGAGCAAGCAGTGTATAGTCACAAATCGAACAGTGAGTGGACAAGAAACAAGCTTTTAGTGGACACGAAGCGAACAGTGAATAATTACAGGTCAAACTGTGTGAAGACGCGGAGTTGATAATGACAAGTCCTCGATGAACGTGACATTTTATAGACTGTATATCATCTGAAGTTACCTTCAAGGTTTGAAGACAATAGAGTGATTCAGCAACTATTACATTCCGTAGAAATGTTTGTGGCTATTTTTCTAGGCTTAATGATCACCTATTGTCATCTAGGAAAAATAAAATTCAAATTGTAAAATATAGATTACTATGTTATGAATAATTTTATTAAAGAATGATCCCCATAAACTGTTTATAGCTTGACTTAAATATTTTGTAATGATATGAAAAAACCCCAGACTTTTAAGTTGGTTTATGTTCATATGTTGATCGATTTAATGATTGAATATTTATGCCATCAAATGAATTTAATATGTGTGGGTTTTTCGTTCCTTATAGGGCGTGGCTGTAATATGCAGGTTGTCACTGATTGTGGGCGTGGCTGTAATGTGCGGGATGTCGCTGATTGACACATGCATTCACTGCAGCATAATTCTTATTTTGTCTTCATATAATGATACTTACATATCCGATGTTTTGCTTGTGATATCGCTAAGGATTGTAATGATAGACATTTCCTCGTGAATCTGTTACAGTTGTATTCAATGCGTGTATGAATATCGATAAATATACATTTAGTATGTGTATTCTAATGGTTGAGAATTCCAGCGGAAATAGATGTAAAATTTAAGAAATAAATTTCATTTTAAAGATATTTGAGGCTAACGCGCTTCAAAAAGTATGCCAGCGTGAAGCGTCACGGTTTATACCCTCATGTATTTTCAAAACTGAAATTTATTTCTTAATTATGCAATGTTGAAATCTTTTGATACATGTCGATTAAAAATACGGTATATGCAGGAGAGAAAGTGAAGGCGAATGTAATCTAAAATGAACAGGAGTTTTCGTAGGGGATTGACAGTAGTTGTACATGTATATCAAAGGGTATTGTGGTCGCCCATTCGGACATGTGGGTTTCATCCGGGTACTCCGGTTTCCTCCCACGTCAATGACCCCTTCTCACCAAATCCGAGCCGACGAGAAGCATTGTAGTTGTATATCTAGTTTGTTAATCGATGTAAAATGAATAAACTTTAAACTTTAAATACACTAGAGATTGTTTTTATGAAAAACAAATGTCTCCACATCTCCCCTAATCGAAAGTGCACCAAATGAAACCTCCTCCCTTTAAGGTACTGCAGGGTATGGAAGACAATGCATGAGCAGGAACATAGACGTTATGAACCCCGATAAGCCATAATAGTAGAAGTGTTCACAAACACTTTTACATCCTCCAACCCCTTACATCAACCATAACTTCAAGGATAACAATTGGATCCTCAAGTCTATAGGATAAGCCATATAGAAGTGTCCACAATATATTTTTGATCATTCACCCTCTTAGATCCATTATAAGTTTTAGCAAAAGAATTGGATCCTCATGTCCCACCAATATCGAAATCAAAGTTTCAAGTTTATCTGATAAACCACATAGGAGGAGAATTGCTCACAGGTTTTTGTGACAGACAGAAGGACAGAAAGTACAAAAACAAAGTATCCCCCTGAAAGAGCAGAGACATAACTGGTATATTGTAATCTAATACAACTGTGGACAAGAAAAGCAAATTTTAAAAAAAAATATAAAGCCTCTTATTTTACTTACAATCAACATTGTGGTATGTTGTTAGAAACAGACTGTAAATCACACAGAAATATGTTGTTCTCTACTAAGACCCCGTTAAAACCTTGCCGACTAAACATATATAAAACGTCACTAAACGGTCGACGGGTGAGAGTTGAGTACATTGGTTAGTACGTTTCATTCGTCTAAGCAGGTACCCGGTGATGTCACGTGACATCCTAGATTCAAAACATTAATACTACCCCAGGTGTAAATAGCAATGATGAATGACTCAACTTTTTCTTAATCACTTTTATTCGACAAAACTCTTTAACAATGAAAACTGTATGAAAGTCACATGCAATGACAACGCTGTACACAATCAAAATACAGTATGTAAACAACAACATTGAATAACAGACTATGATATTTAGGAAAATAGATTCACCTGCTTCACATTGTAACATACCATGAATAAAGTTCAGATTCCTTTTAAAGGCAAAATTGATATGAAGAAATATAATAACATCAGGATATCTTAAATAAAAATATGCAAATCATATTTGCTCAATAAATTAGCCTTAGCTTGAAGCCCACGGCCATGAGTTCTGGTGATCACATATGAAAGTAATAGGAGAAAATGTGTTTCTGAATAAGGGACCTTTTCCATCTAAACTGAGATGCCAAAGAGAACTGATGGCAGCCTCGTAAGATTGACTATACATCAATGGATATTCAGTGGAAATTTTAAAGCTTCCGGAGCAGGCTTTGTAAACAGTGGAAGATCTGTCCCTAACAGGACAGGCAGGTCGACATACTCGGCCACAGGTATCGTAGGCAGACAAATAGGTCTCTGTGTTTTCATCTGTAGGTTTTCGCACAGCTACTTGTACTGTCGTTGCAGAAACAGCCTGTCGTTCGTCTACAATGGAAAATTCTTTGTATGTGCCGTGGTAATTTAGACCATTCGACCGAACAAAGACCTTTGTCGCCCCGGATCCCGCGGGCGCACATTTTGGCTTATACAAAACACGGTTTTGGATTCCAATTCCTTTTCCAGAATCATGGAAACTCGACGGATCATGCATATCATTGTCGTACAATGACTCATTCGAGTTGAAATGGAGCCCTCGTGGTCTTTCATACAATACACGTATATTTAGATATACCCAATCTTTAGGAGCGTAATAACCATTTACTATAAAGGTGTTAGTATAAGATATGTCGAGTGTTGAAATGGCTTCCTCATGAGTTTGAATAAAAGCCGACTTATCTTGAATCACTTTGTCCTGTGTATGTACGCTACGCTTCCCTCTAACCAGAACAGGTGTAACGATTCCTGGGATGACGGTTCCACCGCGTCTCCTAGACCTTGCTACACAAGTTCCTCGAACACAGGCGAGATAGGGGTTCCCCCTACATCTTTGACATGTAAGCAAGGGATCATATCTAACAATTCTGTCGAAACGATCTGAGAAGGTTTCCAGATTTGTCATGGGACGGTGGAAAGGCATAAAGTTTACTGTTTGGAAAAATTCATGGCCAGGTGGTACATTAGGGCCTCTTGGGTAATCCCGCTGGGGGTCGATTCCGCGACTCCGTTGGTTGTTTTTGAATAAGTACCAAATGTAGCTGAACATTACGTGTAAAAACCAGAAAACGGGATCGAATGTTGAAGTGTCGAGGGCTGAAAAATGGCCGCCAATACTGTTGTGAACAGCATTGTGATGAACCTCTATGGAAAACATACTCATAGCTGGTTGTGGTTCTGTGATATCGCTGGTCCTTAAGCGGCTTAGTAGAGCTCGGATTGCCTGCTTTCCCGGAATACGAATACCACCTACGAAAAAGGGTAGAGAGATAGAGATCATTAAGATGCAGAGATAAAGTCATCAATTCATTTATGCTTAAACGTATAAAATTATCTTTAGCTGTTCTTAAGAAAACGTTAAAGAACCTGGACGTATTTAATATATTCTCTCCATCACAAAGTTAGCTCAATGCCCTTGACCTTTGTCATAATACGTAATTTGGGCATACGCAATCTCAGTGTCGGATCATTTAAACAGCCTGGGTGTCAAAGATTTACTTTGAACCCCTCTTCATTACAAAGTTATAACCCGAACAAATATTTTTGACGAAGTGGGAAGGACGAACAGACATAAAGACAAAATATATATCACATATGATAGATATATACGAGTTATCTACCTGCTCCAACATTCCTAATTATTGGCGTGTTTAGTGGTGTAACCCAGTTGCCGCAAAATCCTGTTCTCACTGCCCCGTTTCCGTTTCCGAAGAATGTATTCGACCACACAGCGGAAGCGGAAGGGTCGTTCATTTCTCCATCCAACGTAAAGTCCCAGTATGGCAGAGGTGTCCGGCACGCAGTTTCCATTCTGTAAATAATTTTGAAATATAGTTTGGAAACTCTCATGTACACAATTTAATTTTGAAAACAGTGGAGTATATGTTCAAGCACCATTAAAAACTTACACTAGGACGAAAAGATTGTGTCTCCCGAGAAAATTCGGTCCGTTATGCATCAAGGCGGAAGTTTGTCCGGAATGTAGAGAACCGATTAAATCATAAGTGTTCATTGATCTGTCAATCGTCTGAAATGGTAAAACAAAAATTCCAAGATGTCCGTCACTAATTGGGTTAGTTTGAAGAATGAAATGTGTGATATTGTTCGTGTTGTTACCGCAACTGTTTTCAAACATTCATTTTGTGTATTAAGAAAATGATAAAATGCAATTGATACTTACATAATCTCGTTTAAGTCGATTGAAACAACCAAATACTCTGTTGCGCTGCCTTGCAGACAATGCCCGAATCTCCCGCCTATAGCGCCACGTAGCGGTGGCTTGACGTTTGTTTCTCGTCAGTCTGATTTCCGCATTAATTTGTCGGAAAAGAGAATCCAAGTAGCGAACGCCCTCGGCACTAATATTCTTCTGAGTATTTTCACTATACTGAGAAAGGGAATATTTACGGAGACAAAAATCCTCTATGAGTTTCCCGGGAACATCTGCCACGCTGGTGTTCAACGACTTGTACCAGAAGCATTCCAACAATTCGGCGGGATTCGGTATTTCCTGCACAAGTCCAAAAATGGCGGGAAGTCCTAACGCTAGGATCAATAAAATAGGAAAGCGCTTATATGTCTCCATTCTGAAATTAGACAAAGATTCAGAGATTAAAGTTTTAATGTACATAATTTTCAACTAAATTTCATTATTTTGCACCTAGAATAGAACATCAATTTTCATATTTCTTCTTACATAGTCAGATATTCGTATTTTGAAAACTTTTCAGGAGTTATTTTGTTTATTTTAGATTTAAAACGGTAAAAATGTCTTAAAGTTTATTATTTAAGGAGAATGTCAATTGCGGTCTTTGTTTGATCTCCATAGTTTACTACAAATCTTACCTTGTTTCTTGTTTGTAGAGAGAAAACAACTCAGTTGATTTTTCAAGTCAGATCACCTTTATATACAACAAGGCGAGATAGACAGGATATTTCGTGATTAATTGGAAATACAAAAGCCAGTGAAATCGGAGAATAATCAATCAATCAAAAAAACTAATAGTAATTATAAATAGTTTTGAATAATGTTTTAAGTATGTTTAAGTATTTAAACATTTTGAAAGAATATTTATGATTTTTAATTATTGAATAGAAAGAATAAACAATATTCACAGAACATAATGAATTATCTGTTTTAGTCAATGTAGTATTTCTTTTCATTCATCGTACGATATTTTGTTGAAATTTTACGAAACAGGACAATTAGAATACCGAATACATATAGGTATAGTTATGTCTGCTACTCTCTTGTATTTTGCTATCAATTACCACAGTTATCCCGGGTACCATGGTGATACTTTATTGACCTAATGACCTTCAATTACAAAACTGTATTTCAGCAACAAGACTACACAAATGTCTTTCCACTTATAAATAGAATTCAATCTGAGCGTTCGCTACCTTTCTAAGTTTACATAAAGTTGGCACTATACACATTCAGCAAAGCTTGTGTTTGATCTGTTGAATGTATATAGTACCGACTTTAAATAAAATTTACTTTACTTTACCAAAATTTAAAATGAAATTTTTGAGTGGGTGGGGTGGGGTTGGATGATGTGTTTTGTGTGTGTGTGTGTTTGGTGTGCGTTTTGTTTGTTTGCTGATTTTCTTTTGGCTTCAACTTTCATTTGATAACAAATAGTATTCAGTATTGGGGACTTCCGGTTCCGATAGACTTGGCCATGTAGGTTCAAATTTCGGCTCCTGGGTTTTATATTTAAATTCATATGTAACCCATTGTGATTGGTTTTAAATCATTTGGAAAAGTTATAAGACGATCAAGACGCATCATTTTATAAAGAAAAAGTGGATACGGATTAAATGATACCAGATGGCAAAGTTGTGTTTTCTTAGATCTATCTCGCAAACTACTTAACAAGATCATACAACATTTATTAGATTTAGACTATTATCATTTACGTTTATAAAAACATGTTCGTTTCTTTGAGCTTTGAAAACCCATGAAAATACACAGATCTGCTACTCTAAAGAAATTAATGCACAACCTTTTATTAGGAAAAGACGTTTATTATAAAAACTATGGAAACTTTTTTAAAAACCCAGTGCCATGTTCCTATGACTATTCACTGGCACTTTTGGAATCAGTTGTTCCTGTCAAAAGTATCTACATTATGTTCTCTTGCCTTTCTATTCTTCTTTCCCTCTTTTCTTTTCTTATGATGGATGTTGCAAATTTTTTACATTACTGCCTTACAAAAAATTGAACATTCATCATAAGCTATGAAAAGCCCTGTTTCTGTCTATGTGTTGCATCTCTTTAAATGACTTTATTCCTTCCTTTCAAACTCTTATCTCTAACCTGTCTTTTCTTCTATAAAAAAAACGCCCAAGACTTTCATATATATATATATATATATATATATATATATATATATATTGTATATTTTTCTAATATTAATTATGAATAATTTATAAAACTGAAAATAATCTATTATGTGTATATATGTATATGTATTTATGCCTGTATGCACATGTGTGTGTGTGTAGCGGTATGTATGCGTATATATATGTTATTGATTGCTTTTGTAAAATATTGTGAATATGAAGGTTAATAAAAAAAATATTTACAAAAAATAGTAGTCAGTATTAAATGTCTGAATTTATGTTTAGATTTACATCAGGAATTTTATTTCCCGCATTCTTAGTATAAAGTTTAGAGTATTAGAGTGAAGATTTGCTACACGTTAAGAACTGTGTGTTTCCCTACTACGTCACTGATTCATTTCACGAAGTGATCAAGCCCCGCCTACAGATATGACTTCTTATCCTTCATTGCTATTTTTGATAGTGACGAAGAAATATTTTCCCACATTGGAAACCCTCAACGTTTTAATCAAAGCACAATGTATGTGGTAACCCTATTTTTGACAAATTTTGTACTGTAATAGATTGCATGATGTAAGTATATGAAAAGTTTGAAGAACTATATATATACATTGTATCATTGTTTTCAGTTTTGAAATATATCTGCGGCATGTTTTGAAAAAAATTAAGATAAGCAATTAATCCACCGCCAACGATAAATTGTTGAATGAATCGTATATTTACTCAAGTAGATCATACTCTGCACTTAAAATTGGCATTGTCATACCTTTCGTCATTAGTATGTAAGGAAGTGTGATACACCTATACAGACCGTCATGAATAAAAAATATAACGATATGTGTAATGATGTTGTGATTTTATTCACTGTGTTGCCCCCAATCTTGACAATTGGAGCTAAATATAAATTAAAAAACCCAACGGGCTTTGACAACACGACTTAGATACAATGGCATGTAACTCCTCATTCCACTGAATTATCCCCCCCCCAAAAAAAACATCTTTGTGATTTGCTGTCACTGCTTATCGTGTATACTGTTGTGTTTGATTCTGCTTTGTGTATTTGTCCTTTGATTAAGTATTGATTGTTTTCTAAAGATTTTCAACTTCGGAGAAAATTGACACATCCTTCAATAACTTTATTTTAAAGTTCCTCAATACAAAATGTTTGTCTTGTTGTCTGCCGGAATTCCCATATCTCCATTACGTAATACTAATATTCTGAAAATTTCTAATACTTTCAACAGGAAAAAGAATAAAAAGCCAAAAATCTCCACTGAAATCATTTTCTTAAAGCTATGACAGAGAAAGCATTAACATGCATCTATTTTGCAAAGTCCTATTATCGTATATAGCTTATGAATAATATCTAAACGTCTGCTTATGGTCAGATTTTAAATCGAAGCAGGCCACTGACAAACAAGTTGCTGGTGCAGGGGTTCCAACAGTCTCGTTTAAAATCAGCATTTCGCAAATTCTATGGTCGTTATAACGATCTAGTTTGCCAATACAACCTATCATTGGGTCAAATGCTGTCTGATGTTTTTCATACCGACTGTTAGGCCGTTCTTGCCACACTGATTTTGACTACGGATAACGTCGTTTACCTGATCAAGATATGGGGCTCACGGCGGGTGTGACCAGTCGACAGGGGATGCGTACTTCTCCTAGGCACCTGATCCCACCTCTGGTGTGTCCGGGATTCCGTGTTTGCCCAACTCTCTATTTACATTGCTTATAGGAGTTGTGAGAGTGATTACTGCTGGCTATCTTCACCTTACATCTGCAACATAAGACCACTTTAATTGACCTTCGACCATATAGACCTGAAATTCGTTAGACGAGGTTCACATTATGACCGTATTTGCAACTTTTGACATGGCACGATATCTTCATAGATCCTTCCTGAGATGCCATGATGAACCACGATGAAAAAATGAGGATAAAGAACAGTTATCAATAAATCCGATAAAGAATAGGGCAAACACTAGAAGTGGGATCATGTGTCTAGAAGGGGTAAGAATCCTTTGTTGGTCGGTTACAACCGCCATGACCCTTATATCATGATTAATCCGTAGTCAACTTCAGTATGTAAAGAACGTCCTAACAATTGGTATGAAACACGTCAGACAGCATTCGACCAAATAAAAGGTCTTAAATATTTGCAAATTAGATCATCATTACGACCATGGAATTTCGACATGTTGACTTTAAGCAACGTACAGTTGATTTACTACTTCGAAAGGATATGCCATATGGTACAGTTATTATAATCGCTTTTGGTAGAGACTGCTTGGCACTTGTGTCCAAACTCTTGTCCTCCAGTCGCACGAAACATGGGATGATTGTAATAAATCAGAACACCCCCCCCCCTTTGTTCAAACTTCAAATCTCTCAGCCTCGGAGGTAATTCTTACGAAGAATTTATTTTCAATTACATGTGATTACATGTTGTACAATCAGATGCTTTAGATACGAAATACATTAATATTGCGGTGATAGATAGCTAGCTAGCTAGCTAGATAGATGCATACATACATACATACGTAGATGTAGATAGAATAGTGAAAATTTAATTTGAAGATGCTGAGGATAAAAGTACAATAAACATGTATTTCAGGAATTTGAATAACAGAAGTACATGACGACGAGCATAACAATAGGCAAAAATGGATACATGATGATTGATGTTTATGAATTGTCCTATTTTCATCCATCTTCTAAGTAAACAAATGGATATAATGGATATATTTAGAAGCGGTCTTAATATGTTGTTAGTATACATTTACGTCTCCGCTACTTCAAGGTCGTCTGTTTACTTGTTGGTTGAAATGGCGATGTCTAAATATATTTCCATTTTTTAAAGTCGCCGTGGGTCTGGTCAACCACAGAAATTTCTGTGCAACAGACATAGACTTGGCAACACGCGAACCACACTCGCATCTGTAAAATTTTGATCTATATATTGGGTGACTGCTCCCTCTATCCACCACCGGACGATCTCCCCTCCACCTATACCACTTATGCGATTCAACGATGCTATGTGCCAGTATGCACCTATATTTTCATTGGGCGACTACCCCCACCCCCTCCAATATTTTTATTGCGAGAAAGGGGACGAATGTAAGCTTGATGTTATGAATATTGAACCCAAGTATCAAATGACGAACCAACACCCCTCCCCATTCAATTTAAGAAGTCGAAAAAAAAATTGTTATTGTTGTCAAGAATTTTAAAATCCGGTGGCTACACCCACCCTCTTGAAAAACGATGCTGCGTGCCAGCGTAGTAAATACATCGTAAATCAATATTAGCAAAATCAGCAGTTTCCTTCTACACGTTGTAGGATAATGCATGTCATATACTTATTTGTACAGATATCTAATACTTAAAATTTTATTACGATATCCATATATTCCTTAACAATGTGTTTGTGTACAAAATGTGTCAATCTACGATAAGATAAATACATGTATTGCAACATTTAATGGCGGTACCAAAACGTCCCATTCTTTCTATGATCTAGATCTCCAACTGTCTTCACCACTTGCAGACTGAATTTACCTTTGATCTGATTTAGCACAGCGGCAGGTTAAAACATGTATGACTAAATCTTTTATAAAATACTAACGGGATGGCATTGATTCCGGAACATTGACCATCCATTATGTTCGCTAACGTTGTGTCCGATTCGCTTACTCTCTACCCTAACGCCAGGTTCCACAAGATAAATAAAACTTGAATACACACAACCTGGGGATGTTTGCACATTACTGTTGCCTTGCTACTCTAAGCCAATCGGACAAATTGGCCGGCAAAGGTAATTGACATGTATGACGTCATTGAATATCACGTGACTAGATAGCTCATTAGCGACAATTTGTTTTGCGGTAGCTTTGAATATGTGTAAATAAAATGCATGTTCCTATCAATTATTGGGAGTAATGAAATAAAACAACAGCAGAAACGTGCTTTATTAAGCTTACCCCTTTTACTTTCATTACAATCATATATACGTGTGTAGTTAAAACATCGAAATATATTGGGGACCAATATCTATTATGTAGTTTGTAAATTTTTGATGTGATTGGAAAATAATGTTAAACTCTAATAAACTAGAGATTGTTTTTATGAAAATGAAATGTCTCGCTCCGATAAGCCACATAGGAAAAGTGTTCACAAAGTATTTTACACCCTCCACCACTCAGATCCACTATAACTTTAAGGATAACAATTGGATCCTCCTGTCCCTACATTATGCAGATCTGCAAATGGCATAGAAGTATTGTTCAAAATTTTAAGTCTATCGGATAAGCCATATAGGAGAAAAAGCGTTCACAACTATTTTAATATCCTCCACCCCTCTTAAATCCACTATAACTTTTAGGAAAATAATTGGATTCTTCTGTCCCACCAATATGGACATCTGGCAATGAAGCATTGTACAAAGTTTCAAATCTATCTGATAAGTCAGATAGGAGAAGTGTTCACAAGATATTTCACATCCTCCACCCCTCTTAGATCCACTATAATGTTTAGTGGAATAATTGGATCCTCCTGTCCCACCAATAATGGTAATGAAGCATTGTACAAAGTTTCAAGTCTATCTGATTAGCCATATAGGACGAAAATCGTTCACAAGATTTTGTGACAGACGGACGGACGGACAGAAAGTACAAAAACAATATGTCTCCCCCTGAAAAAGGGGGGACATAAATATATTGATGAAAGGGTTACCTTTACGTGACTTATCACATCTGGTTTAGGGGGATGTGTATCTGGGGTGTCTTTTTAAAACTGCAATTAATATAAAATGCCAAAATGCAATTCATTTACTTTACTCAAGTGAGCAACTGCTCAAAATGTCACCCTTGATATATCACTTTTAAATTTTCGCGAGTGTATGTACCTAAAATCACAGGCATCTGAAGTATGGATATTATTACAAGCTTTAGAGATTGGCCTTCTACCGGTATAAAAAAATACAGATACTGATAGAAGGCCAATCCCTAAAGCTTACAAAAAGTGTGAAACAATTACATAAATTGAAAGAGAGATGAGATTTCAGAGAAATTATGACCACAAAAAATTGGGGTGTAGTAATATCCATACTTCAGGTGCATGTGCCTAAAATAAGAAAGGAAAAGGTATCCACCTCATAACATTATTATCGGACTTTCGGCCCAACGGAATTCAGTTATTACTTTATAGAAATGCCTGGCCGACAGACAAGCGACTGAATATCAAACATCTAAATTTTTCGGTGAAACAATTGAATACTGGGTACACATTCTGACCAAATGGAACAACTTACTGTGTTTCATTTGTAAACACCTACATAAATAACACTTTGATAAATCTTTTTAGAATATGTCTTAAAATATAATCCTATAAATCACATTACTTAATATGCTTATTCACTTTAACCACAACAAAACAGTTCAATCTTCATTGAATTACTCTTACTATTAAATACAAAAAACTAGGTGCGCCAGCAAGCATATCCGGCCCTACATTTTAAAATATTCTTTGATTTCTCCGAAATTCAGTAATTTTCATGATTTAATAATATGAAAAGAAGAAGGAAATGAACCTTCCTTCAAACCGATTTCCATTTTTGGAATATGACCTGTGATTTGCATTATCCTAAAACAATGTCGACTTTTCAGGCAATTTTTCGATTAGAAACCATGGGTGGCATGCGCCAACTGAAACTGGGTTTTTTGTTGTTGTTTTTTTGTTTGTATATGCACCACTTTTTCTTAATTTCATATTAGTCGACGTACGCGGCCGATACTTTATGAAGTTAAACTTGCGGCGATTTGTTTTGCCATTTTAAAGAAATCCATGAGAAATGTGCATGATTTCAGTGAAAATATGAATTGACGAACAGATAAAAATAGTGGCTTTCTTTAAAAAGGAAATGCTTCTTACTATGGGTAATTAAACCCTGTTCGCGGATCCATGTATAAATGGTTAACAAAATTAGGGCCTTATTTACAGTTTTACACAAATGATTGCCAAGAGGTTAACCCCGTGTATATATGCAGATGATTGCCAAGAAGTGGGTCTGGGGTATACAAGTAGCAGCCAAGACTTGGGTCCTGAGTGAAGATACAGGTGGTTGCCAAAAAGTGAGTCCTGAGCACAGATAAAGGTGGCTGCCAAAAAGTGGGTTCTGAGTACAGATATAGGTTGTCGCCAAAATGTGGGTCCTGAGTAAAGATATAGGTGGTTGCCAAAAAGTGGGTCCTGAGCACAGATACAGGTTGTCGCCAAGAAATAGTCCTAGTTACACTTCTAGCTACGCCGTGAGTAGCAATAGCAGAGTCGAAGGCATACATCCAAGGTAGAGTAATTGAATATATAAGAATCAATAGGTGATGTTAGATATAGATGAAATGAAAAGGGCGTCAACATACAGTACTTTAGGAACAAAATGTCATACACCTGTGTCTGTACGCATGCATGTAAATAATTCGTAGTACAAATTTCTTCTATCTTTTTAAAATATGTGTAAATGATTAGCACGTGCTTCTTGCTGATCTGCTCTTGTGAACTCCAAATGTCAAATTGATCATGATTTTGTTTTAGTCAGATAGTTTGTCGCCTGTTGATGAAATGCGAAGATAGCGAACAGTGACCAATCTCATAACTTCTATGAGCAATACAAAATAAAGAGTTGAACAAACACGAACCCCTGGATATACCAGAGGTGGGATCAGGTGTGCCTAGAAGGAGTAAGCATCCCCTGTCAATCAGTCACACCCGCCGTGAGCCCATTATCTTGATCAGGTAAACGGAGGTATCCGTAGTCAAAATCAGTACGCCAACAAACGGCCTAATAATCGGCATGAAACACGTCAGACAGCATTTGACCCAATGATAAGTCGTATTGGCAGACTAGAGCGTTATAACGACCATAAAATTTGCAAAATGCTGATTTTAAACGAGACTGTTGGAACCCCTGCACCATCAACTTGTTTGTCAGTAGCCTGCATCGATTTAAAAAAACCTGACCATACGTAGAACAAGCTCTTGCGTATCGATTCAGTTGAGAGATGCAAACACCATATGCAGGTGATTATGGAATATTGCTACATAAATATGGGAAGTTGACGATGGAGAAGTTGAAATCATCCTGTTTGTCATAAAGTTGAGTTATTAGTTTGCCGTTAATATCTACTTTCAATAAAATAGTTAAGTATGAACCAGAAGTGGACGAATCTGTGGTGTCTTTTATTTCGAGTTCATGGGGATATATTGAATCGACTGAAAATTATCATTGTTAATAGATAATACGTCATCGATATATATATGTATCTAAATGTCGAATTGAAGGCCACAGCAAGAGATTTTTTCTTCTTACGAAGAAGTTTTTTAATACATTCTGCTCCATAGGAATATAAACACAGGTCAGCTAACAAAGGAGCACAATTCGTGCCCATAGGGATTCCAAAAGACAGTTGAAAGACGTGATCACCAAAGACCACGACGATACTGTCAATGAGGAACTCCAGAATATTTTTTATTTCAACTTCAGAGTACTTGTGCGTGGAATCAGAGTGGCGTTCAACAAAGTAATTTTTTGGATGACTGATCACTAGATAGGAATATTTGCGTTTTCCATTTTTGTTGAAGAAACAACTGTCTATGATGTCAAAAAGTGTAGTCTTTAATTTATCGGTCGTGTAAATAGTTTGAAAAGTCATACGTTTTGATGTTGTTGATTTGAGAAAAGTTTTGTGATTTCAAACTTACTAAAAACTTCTTTAGAATTTTTAAGAATCCACATTTGATTTACACCACTTCTGGCATATGTAGTCGCACAGTACGTTTGAGGTTTCTCCTTCACAGCTGTTAATATTTTTGTGAGGAGCAAAGATAGGGGCTTGGTAGAACATTTACTGGATCCAGCAATTTATCTTTACCCTAGTAAAAGTTGTTCTTCGCTAACTATTAAGTTCCAGCTTTGAATCAGATGTATGTATGCTGGTGGTGGTAATGTGCTCTGGTGCCCCATAAAGAAATATAAACAGTCTTGCGAAATTGACCAATTTCTGCAGTGTTGAATGGAGTACGATTCTTTCCATTTGATTGATTGATTGATTGTAAATTGTTTAATGTCCCTCTCGATAATTTTTCACTCACATGGAGACGTCATCATTGCCGGTGAAGAGCTGCAAAATTTAGGTGTATGCTCGGCACTTACGGCCTTTGAGCAGAGAGGGATTTTTATCGTGCCACACCTGCTGTGAAACGGGGCCTCGGTTTTTGCGGTCTCATCTGAAGGACCGCTCCATTTCGTCGCCTCTTACGACAAACAAGGGGTACTGAGAACATATTCTAACCCGAATCCGCACGGGACTCCTCCATTTGAAACAAGCATACGATTAAATAAAAGATGAAATTAAAAGAGATCAACCCCATAAATTCTATAAAGAATCCAAATAAAGAGTAGGCCAAAACTTTCATTAACCAATACCCAGTGTTCTTCAAGCTGATTTAATTTTGGCTTCTTGCGTACCATTGCAGAAATTCGTAAATAACTTTTATATTGGATTAACCGAATATAATTGCAATTGATAAAATAGGGATTAAAAATTTTCATTGTCATTTCATATCGTACTGTAAAGCTTGAATCTGAGCTTTTTTATCGTGTGATATTACGTGCATACTCGTATATTCAATGTAGTTTATATCTCTACGTCACTTTTAATATACGACTTCCTGTTAATGATGCTGGCCATTTGAATATTTTCTGTATTTAATATTACCTACGTAGAGAAAATGTCGATGGACAGAGAATAAGAATGAACGCAGACAAAGATTCTTGTTACTCTTGCATATCTTATGACGCCTGAAATCTAGGTGGACACCTAACCCCCGCAAAAATCCGATTCCGCTGGGCACAAGGAGTTCCGTTGATCTTTGCATTGTTCTCCGTCTTTTTATCCGTATACTATATTGACACAGTTTATGCTCGTTTCTTAACGTTGAAAGGTTTAACAACATTTAATTCTAGGTTAATTAGATCGGTATGATTGATGAGTTCTGATATGATGGAATGAGGCTTAATATTAGGGCAGTGTTCAAATTACAAATGTGTGGATAATATTTATAAAACAATCATTAAGAAATAATAAGAACTTTAGTATTTTTTTATATGGTATAAATGTCCACGGAGTAATGCTAGATAATAAGATAATTATTAATGGCATGAACGTAAGCGGTACTGTATTAATTGTTATGTCATAAAATGAAGTCAGGTGTCTTTTGTTTTGCATCTTTCTTCAACATTCCAGAGTTTTGTTTTGATTTTTTTATTATTATTTTGTAAGGAGAAGAGTAACTGAAAAAGTTCAAATGTAAAACGGTAATATAATGTTTAACAGCCAATTATCATTTTGCCTAGTCTGTTGCTTCTGCACATTTAAACCTACCGTACGGATATAAACTCTGCACAGGAGCAAAAGAAAACAGTAAAATAATAAAATATGGGCTAGCTTGTATTGTTTCAACATAAGTTTATCGAAGAATTAATTCAAATGGATAACATATTCTTTCGAATTTAATTTTTTTTTTTATATTTATTCTTGATAATATTATTTCTGATTGCAATCAATCCTTAAAAGGTAATTCATAATCCCTTTTTTTTTTACTAATACAATGTAAATAAAACTTGTTCCATTTAATTTTAACATATTTTTTTTGGAGAAAATCAATAGGATCCGACAACAGGCACTTGTTCCATTGAAATAAGACGTGTAATTAAGCCACTCGACCTTGTCTGTCAACTGACCTTGTCTGTACTAATTTGACAGTTATATTTCCATTTTAGGACTTTTTCTGTCTGTTAATCGAAAACCACAAAGAAGTTCTCTTCTCACGTGTGAAGGGTGCTACGTTACGGGAGTAATAGTAACAATATCATCAGAATTTAAAATAACATAAAAAAAGTGATGTAATTAATAATTTGGATGTCGACATTGGTAATTAAGAAGACCCTTACAATACATCAGATAACAGTACATGAGAAATAATGATCAAGATATTGGTTCAAATTTGAACCTTGTGTATCGTCGGATGAATTGGATTCTGACGGGACCGGACAGACTGGTACGATTCATAGCAATAATTTATATAAACCAGGCACGTAACTGTGTCTCTCAAAAGGGGCGGAGCTAGATAAAAATCGACATGCAAAATCCTCTTACTCGTGTCAGCGTGTCACAGCTTGGATTTTGTGGTCTCGTATTAAGTAATGAGCTATTGGAGAATGCATGATCGACGCCCTATTCTCCAGGAGTACAGAAGGAATATTCCAGCTAAGTATGGACCGCCCATGGAATGTACATATGATTTACAGTCACTATAGGTGGAGGGCAGCCCTACCCCCTCTCCCCTGGTTCTACATGTAACATACAACTGTTCAGGTCTTCGTTAGAAATGCTGAAAAACAAGAGATATTAGTGCACATGATTTACATAAAAACCTTGATTCAAACAACATAACCAATAAGTAGAACTTTCAAAATATATTTATATGTTTACATCAAATGCTATGTCACCATGCCATCCAACGTAGAAAAAAAAATGTCAAGAAAAAAAAATCAGAAAGTAAAAAATGAACTATTCCGAGGAGACTCCTCTCATACTTGTCTATCACAATATCCGGAATTCTCTTCGCTTTGATTGGATATTACATATGGTCTCGACTTAACAGTGTAAGGCGGTATTGACTCAACACTATAAGTTGACGTAACACTATAAGGTGGTGTTGACTGAACACTATATATTAGTATTGACTTAACACTATAAGGTGATATTGACTTTAAAACATCAATAAAGTGGTATCAACTCAACACTATAAAGTGGTATTGACCCCGGGTTTAAAATACCTGATTGAAATTCCTTGCAATTTTTTAAATCGATATTCAAATGCACCACATGTACATCAATCTCTACCCAGAGTTATCGTTCCCGCTACGCTCCACTAATACCTCTGTCAACGTCTAAAAATCATATCAAAACGTACTAAAACTAACTTAGCATACTAAACTGTAATGATAATATTTAACCAAGTCAACACTTGTCTGAATTTTATAAACGCATAAGCTGGTAAATATGAGACACCTGAGCGAATTAAAAGGTTTTATATAAATATTCATTCATCCAATAATACTAGAATAATCGTGGAATTCGTTGTTTTTGTGAACTTACTGTAAGATTTTAAGCTTAACACTAAAACTTGTAAAATCATAATTTATAATGCAATAGGTAGAAATAAGTTTTGCCAAGAATCTTGACATTCAGACGTTGACAGAGGTGTTGTAGCGCAGCGTAATACGCCCTCTGGTGAGAGATTGCATGTACATCTGTAACTCGAACAAATAGGAAATGTTTGATGGGGCACTGAGACCAAATTCTTTTCATTCTCTCAAGCGATGTTCTTTTAAAGGGAAATAATGAAGGGACACCCTCTCTATGTGAGTTTAAGTGGCGGATCTAGGATTTCCGAAAAAAAAGGGGATGTGAAAGTAATGTATTAGCCAAAATACTCAACCATTTTTACTCACATCATTTCTTAATTTGTAACGTAAAGGTATAACAACCAATCACTACACATCTTCTATCCCTCCTGTTTTCGCGGGGTTTATCCTCGTACATTTTTGGTATATAAATTGCCTTGCTGCTCGGCCAACATTTATCATCCTTACGCAGTGTTGTGACTCCGATTATGAGGGTTTGACATTTTAATGAATTATGATTTTTTTTTCTTGCAGATTTCATTTTAATTGGATACAGCGTAGTAAAAGAGGAAATATTTGGGTTATAGGTACCCTTAAAAAACCATAATCTTTGATTACCCATTGATTCCAGACCTGAGGGTCAGATGAACAGATATGATATAAACACGCACATATCTTCACATCACGTGAAATATTCCACGTGATCTGCACACCGCGAACAAATGCACACCCACAGTTCGTCTAGCTGCAGAACTGCAGCTCTCTGAAAAAATATTGTGACGCAATAGATAGCTACAGATCCACCCCTTATAAAAACCTTCGATTTACGGCGCACAAAAAGCTGCGCACAGTTGAGGCCCAATATCATTGTATTCTTCTGTTGTCTCATAAATTTAATATCAAAAAATTCTTAACATGTTTTCCTACTATACTTGTGTCCAAACATACCTTCAAATATTCATTAAAGCCACATACGACCCGAAAACCTTTTATTAGGGGTGGATCTGTAGCTCTCTGTTCCGTCACAATATTTTTTCAGAGAGCTACAGTTCGTCCGACTACCAGTGTTTCAATAAAATCAATTTATATTTTAAGCATCACGCCCATCACTCATCTTTGCATTTAAGTTAATAGAATCAAGGAAAATCCATTTATATGCTATATATTCGCACGACATTTCCCCCCAATATATCAACAACATAAAAAAAAAGGAAAAACACAAATTCAAAGTAACGGATATTACTGACACATTATTTTCTGTCGTATATTTCATTTTTGAAAATACACGAGGACATGCACTGTGGCGATTTACGCCAGCGTGCTTTATGAAGCGCGTTAGCTCTTCGTGAAATGAAGTGCTGACATGAAGTATTGCTGTTCATACTCTCTTGTATTTTTGATTGATTGCTTGTATCTTGTTAAACGTCTCTCTCGAGAATTTTTCACTCATATGGAGACGTCACCAAGACCGACGAAGGACTTCAAATTTAGGCCTTTGCTTGGCGGTCACGGCCCATTGAGCAGTGAGGGTTCTTTAGGGTGTCACACCTGATATGACACGGGACATTCGTGTTTAAAGGGACTGGTTCACGATTTTTGATAAAAATATTTTTCAATTTTGATGGTAAACATTAAAAATATAACTCATTTAATATTGACAGCCAAACATTTGACCTTCTGAATGCAAGAATAAAAGCAATATTTTAGCCTTAAATCTGTGTTATGCAAACAAAGCCTCGAGTCTTTTTATGTATACAAACAAGTGAAATGTTGATTTTTTTAATATAAAGCATCTTGATTTTACATAGTCACAGATTTTAACTTTAGATGGACACATTTACACCAAAAATGCTTGAAATTAAACTTAGATCGATATCCATTACTTTTGAAAATTTCGTAAACAATGATATACCGCAATCTTTGTTTACAAAACAAATAATAAACTCTCTAAAATGAGCTTCTGTGATAATGTATAACTTTAATTTTTATGTGAACTCTTCTAAACACATTAGACAGTAGATTTGATCATAAAAAGTGAAAAAGAAAATTGGGGGGGGGGGGGGGGGGATATCGTGAATCAGTCCCTTTTTAAGGTCATCTCCGAGGTCCCGTGATATTCACACCTGATGCCGAGCATTTGACGATGGAACTATCACTTCCTGTTTTAACGACTTAGATCTGTCGCGACCAGGATTCGAATCCCGGTCCTTCCGCATATGGGGGCGAACGCTCTAACCTCTAGACCACCGCGAGCAAAATTTACTTTTTGTATTTACATTTTACTTTAATTTCTGTTTGGATTTTCCCAGCTGTTAAAATAGTCGTACTATATTTATCAAGATTCGTATACACATTGTCCACATCCATGAGGAAATTGCTGTCATTTCCATTGGTAAAGATATGGAAAGTAAATTTATTCTTACAAATCAACAAATTTTGCCAATAAACTCCGAAACACTTGCTCCAAAATTTCTGCTTGCACTTTTCATATTGTTCCATATGCGAGGTGAAGTCCGTAAGCTATAACAGAATCTTAATTGATTAGTAAATGTCGTAAAATTATAATCAAAAATCTATTTTCGTTTTCGATGAACTACCCTGAAATAGCAAAAAAGGAGAGTACAGTGGCGGACACGCTTTGGCGGATCTAAGCCAGTTTTATTTTTTATAACAACTTAAGATAATATAATATAAAGTAAATCCGTTGTTTAACGATGGTTGATTTTGATCTTACAGAATAAATAAGTTTCAATCATATTTTGATAAATGAAATATGCCTGTTCGTTTCTTCAATCCATGATTTTAATCCTGAAATAGCCTTATGGAAATTTCCAGAACGAAGCGCCAAAAGGCATTACATCACTAGATATGCTTAGGTCTACAACCAATCGCACATTATCAGGCCTACCTAGAAGTTGCGATTGGTTTACAACATGATCAGCATAAAATTGTGTAGGTGTTCAAAATTAGCAATACTTATAATAATTTATAATGGGCCCATATTTATCATTTTATGAAGATTTACAATAATATTACTTCAACGAACGACACCCCCCCCCCACCCCCGGAGATCAACGATCTGACACGTCGATATAAAATTTTAAATGCGATATTCATCTGATATTTTCGTTGTTCTTAATTTTTCCGTGATTATAGAAGTCACTGTTACGCCTTTTTGTAATAATTTATTAACAGTTACTGATGTGTACAAACATCGATATACACAATTTTTGGGGGGTTGAACATGTTTTGTCATAACACAGATATTGAAAGTAAATAATAAGTCGAAAATTGCCCGATAGGTCAGATATCGAATGTTCCAGAGTTGTTTTGGAAAGTGTGTACCTTATAACTTATCGAAAGTTGGTTGTACACTACTTGACAATGTACAAGAAATCAGAGCACTGTTTACAATGTAGCAGTTTTTATTTTTGTCATTCATATAGTGGATTAAGTTTTCGATTATTGCGTTTGGCGAGAAGCTAGAAACGACGTACATTCATATTTTTTTGCCCCGTCGCACGGGACAAAAATTACCATTATAAACACATTCGCAATACTGAGTTTCAAAGGACAAGGTACGTTTGGGGCCAAATTTGGCCCCGCGTCCAAATTAAATGATATTCCTCAAAATTCTTTCATATGGTGTATACTTTCATAATATGGTTATGATGTCTTCATAAAAAGCTTTACTTAAGTATAATACATATGTAAATACAGTATAGTTTACGATAACGTTGTACCATTTTGACGTTACTTTATGCGACGTCATGAACAAGAAGGCTATGTCATGAACTGAATATGAAAATAATCCAATTTATGTCGTCATATGCTTCAAGTTTTATTAAACAAATGTGCACTATGATTTTTATTTGAAAAGTTTAATTGATTTTTTTTCCCGAAAGTTTTGATCAATTTTAGATGATTCGATGCGGCGGATGCTGTGATTTGAAGGACGATTAGTGTAATTGTATCTAAAATTTAAGAATTGTAGAGCAACCATATATATTCATTCAATTTTACCTTTGTATTTACATTTGCATCTTCATTGTTTTAATCTAAATTAAATGAATATCACACATATACGAAGCACGTGGATACTTGAAGCTGCTATTCTTGTGTGTAAATATACACTTTGTTCTTTTTTTTCCCGAGCGCACTAAATCTGTTTTCAGCGAAGGCACACACACTAACCAATGTTACATTGGATTGTAGCAAAAAGAGCATGAAATTCGTTCAGAAGTTATGTGAAAAGAAATATTATAAAACGAACCTGAAAAGTTTTTTTAAATTCAACAAACGACAATGGGACCGAATGTGAACCTTATAGGATGTGAAAAGATTTACAAACAATGTGATAAGTTCTACACAAGATTTGACACTGACACCATGAAGAATCTACCAAAAAATTATCTTGTCCGTATTCTATTCAATGTTTTAGCATATACACTTGCATCTATTTACACTCATTATTTGCAAAAAATATATACAGGCTCCTGACAATTAATTTTATATAACTAATCTTTCAATGCATTAGTATTTACACAAAGGAAAAAAGTTTGAATCATAAATCATATTCATTGTCTCAAACCACGTCCGAAATCCGCATGGGAGAGGATCGTATATTTTGACCCCCACCCCCTTTTCTACCTTTTGCTACATGCCGATTTAGTCAGAGACATCATGAAAATGATCTTGGTTTCCCTTGTCTAATAAATCATTCATTAATTCCTTTTCGGTCAGTTTCTAATGATGAATGAAGCAGAGACTGTCTATTGACAGTATCAAAGTCAATCACTACGACAGTGCATCAGCATATATAATGCCGTCAGTCAAAAGTATTTATATTTTCCAGCAATTGTCAAAATAATGAAAGGTGTAAGATCTAATCAGTTTTTGACACTAAGGTTTTTCACTATACTAATGTAAAAGTTATACGGTACCAATGTTGATGCACCAGATGCGCATTTCGACAAATAATGTCTCTTCAGTGATGCTCAAGCCGAAATTTTGGAAATTCGAAATGACAAAAAACTTGTAAGAGCTAAAAGGAAAACTAGAGTGCCAAAAAAAAAATAATAAAAGGACTACTAGAATCTATAATTTACTAGTCCTGCTGATTTGTGACCAGTCCGGCTGCTGAAAGTTCATGAACTGAGGAGCGAAGATAGGGGCTAGGTAGAACATTTACTAGATGATGTGTTATATCAGTCCTCGGGCCCAATTATTATATTATTATTATTATTTAATTATTTTGACTGTGTGATATCAACTCTTTCTATTTGGGAATCATAATTAATTAAATGATATTATTCTTCGACGAATTTGGCTCAACTTTTTGGCACTCTGTTTTTCCGTAAAATAGCTCTAACAAGTATGTTGTTATTTCGAATTTCAAAAATTTCGGTTGAGCATCAGTGAAGAGACATTATTTGTCGAAATGCGCATCTGGTGCATCAAAATTGGTACCGTATAAGTTTTGCATTGCATAGAGGGAGGACTTTTAAATGCATGTTTGAATTGTTGCGCACATGGTTATCTATAATTCAAATTAATCATTTTCATTCATATGTCGATTCGATATATCCCTGTGAACTCGAAATAAAAGACACCACAGAGTCGTCCACGTCTGCTTCATACTTAGATATTTTCTTGAAAGTAGATATCAACGGCAAAATAATAACTCAACTTTACGGGATGCTTTCAGCTTCTCCATTGTCAACTTCCCAAATTTATGTAGCAATATTTCATTAACACCTGCATATGGTGTTTATATTTCTCAAATGATTCGATAAACAAAGGCTTGTTTTAAATCGATGCAGGCTACTGAAAACCAAGTTGGAAGGGTTTCAACTGCCTCGTTTAAAGTCAGTATTTTGCAAATTCTACGGTCGTTATAACGATCTAGTTCGCCAATACAACCTATCATTGTGCCAAATGCTCTCTGACTTATTTCATACCGATTTTTAAGCCGTTCTTGGCACACTGATTTTGACCACGGATAACTCCGTTTACCTGACCAGATCAGAATGTCATATTCTATTTATTAACTAGTCGTGGTAGCTCGATGATAGAGCTTTCGCTTCGTAACCGGAAGGGTGCGAGTTCGAGTCCCATGACTGCGTCTTATCTAAAACGTAAACAAAGGTAGTGATTGCTCTTTCGCCAAACACTCGGTATTTAGAAGCAGGAACCACAGGTCATTCGGATATGTCCTTACAAACGGGGGTCCCGTGTCCCGTCAGGTATTGGCACGCTAAAGAACCCCCACTGCTGCGGTCTTGGGCGCGCTAAGCATAGGTCTAACAGCTATAACTGGTGACGTCATAATATGAGTGAACATTCTCGACAGGACATAATAAAAACCAAACAATCATACTTATTGTTAAAGATCATCAACAAGCCAACCAACCAATCATACTTATTGTTAATCGTATGCATACGGTATATTGTGTTTTTTGAAGGGGGGGATAAGTTGATCCGGTATCCGAGGGCTGATTTGACATACGTATTATTTTTACAATATGTGAGTTAATTTCTTGCATTTTAAAGGTAGATCAAGTAATATTTTATAAACATTGCCTTTCGTATAAACCTTGATACAGTGAAATCCCGTGGAGACCCGGGTTCTGGACCCACTAGGGGTCTCAAGACAAACACCCAGGCGTTCACTGCATCCTCCCGTTCAGAAATTTCTAGATCCGCATCTAGTCAAATACGTGGAGATCCGAGTCAGAATAGGTTCTCAGTATCCCTTGCTTGTCGTAAGAAGGGACTAAATGGGACGGTCCTTCGGATGAGACCGCAAGAACCGAGGCCTCGGTCATAGCAGGTGTGGCACGGTAAAGATCAAAGCCGTAAGCGCCGAGCATAGGCCTAAACTTTGATTCCCGAGAGGAACAATAATATAAAATACAATACGTACTGTTCTTTAGAATATAGGAATATGCTTTCACGTATCCGAAGTAGTTGAGAGACAAGTTGATAAAGGAAGATAGATTGCGACATGAACATTGGGAAGTTTAAATAACGATCAAGAAGCCGTTTGCCCCCCCCCCCCCCCCCCCCCTCCAAAAAACCCAACAACAACAAAAAAAAGAAGAAAGAAACAAAACAAACAAACAAACAACAATTGAGTTGTTTCTTATATTATTATTTTTAATTACATATTAAGCCATCCTTTACTTTCATGTAAGCGTGTCTTACTTTTGCATGAAAGGTGAAAATAACGAACAATGATCAATCTCATAACCCCTATAACAAAATGATGTTTGTTTTTTATCTTTGAACTTACATTTCATTTTTTTTCCTAGTAGATATTTAACGAAAGCTGAGTCGTCACAGGCATTGAATTAGAAAGGATTTATGTAGTCAGAAGAAATCGTATATAATTGATCAATATATTTTTGAGATATTTCCAGGAGTAATTGCTAACTATTTGAACGATTATGAGACTTGTGTAAACGCTGTGATCTGATTTCACCTGAACGCTGTGATCTTATTTCACCTCAGGTGCAAATTAGAATGTTTTATGTGATAATGAATGTTGATAACAGAAAACAAATGCATACAAAAAGTCGATAGACTACGGAAAATGATTGATCCAACATTTCTTGTTTGTTGAAAGTCGTTAAAGACTTGTGGTTACGGTTTGACTTGTGGTGTCAGCCTCTTAGTTATTCCTGTTCAAATTAGACATTTAATATGCATCGTATTATCC
Organism: Ostrea edulis; assembly: GCF_947568905.1. Classification (NCBI taxonomy): domain Eukaryota; kingdom Metazoa; phylum Mollusca; class Bivalvia; order Ostreida; family Ostreidae; genus Ostrea; species Ostrea edulis. The sequence goes on from NC_079168.1 coordinate 24,425,966, forward strand.
GCTGTATCGTTAAACTTCACAAATATGGAAGGAAATTACCGCCATAATTCTACGCATCCATCTTGTATTCTTAATTCAAACCTTGATTTTACTATCTGACATTATGTATAGCCTTACAAACTAGCACGAGGTCGACCCAAAAGTTCGACATAGTGCTTCAGTGGCGATTTTGATATTTCCACTTCATCGCTTGTGTAGCGAACAGTGTAAGAGAGAACTTATACTATATCATTTGAGAGCTGGCTTTTCTAATGATGTGGTAGCGTCTCTCTCTTGATTACGCAAGTTAAGCAACGTCGAGCGTGATCAGTACTTGGCTGGGTGACCGCTACACATTACAAATTGGTGGCAGCGTAGTGACTCTGGTGTTTGGCGGGAGGCCTGCTTCGGCGGCACGTCTTTTTACCACAAGGTAACCACAGGGTACCTCAAGGGACACCAGCGTCACCTTAAGATACCCCATGGAACCCTAATGACACCCAAGGCACCCCTTACAACCTTATTGACACCCCAAGTAACTCCATTAACACCACATGGTACCACAAGGAACCCTATTAACACCCCAAATGACATCCTAATGTGACCTAATGACACACCAAAGTATCCTATTGATACTGCAGTGTATGTAAAGTATCTTCATGCAGTGTATGTGAGAGTCACTGGACCATATTGTTCATTTAACAGTGAAATGGGGGATCCTGTAGGTGAAAAACTTCTGGATTCAGGACCACATGTATTATAAATTAAGTTCAAAAGATTAGTGGAGGTTTCAAATGATCTAAGCATCCACAGATTCCTTTAATTTAACCAATTTAGAAGTGTTGCATGATTAATTCATTCCTAACACCACATTGCTATGATCATAATTTTAACCCGAATTTCCTCCATTTCCCATATCTTGTCAATACATATAGAAGCCAATACATAGATCCAAATTATAGCATATATAGTCAGTCACTGTCATCTGTATTGTAGAACTTCTTCTTTGATTTTTTCAATTTCTGAATTGATCTTGTTCTTTCTGCCCGAGGTCGACTCCTTTGGTTTGGTTTTTTTGCAAATTTGTTTGTTTTTGGAATCTGGAAAGCTTCATCAAATTTGGAACACTCTAAACGTTGATTGTCAACCTTCTTGGCTTTTAACAATTTTTGGAACAAAGTTTGTTTTCCTACTGAACTTTTTGTTGCCCATGCTGTTGTAGAAATTTTGAATCTGGAAAAGTTAGCCATTAATTTGTAATTTCCGAATGAGATTTAGATGAATTAAGAAATTACAAGTATTATGAACTGGAAAAAAATAATAACCTAAAAAAATTGTAATTTTTAACAACATTGATTGAAATTTCATACTACATATACAGTTTACTCTCATTTTTTTTCTTCTTCTTTTGTTTATTGTAATTGATGAAATATTAACCTTTTTCTTTTAAAAAAAAAAAAAAACCAAAATGGTAGTATGAACTGGTATGTATAACATCATCTGCAATTTTTTAAAGTAATTTTTTAACAAATTTAAAGGAATCTTCAGGCATACTGTACCTTTTGAAATAATAGTTAAATATTTATCTTAATTGTTTCTACTCTTTCCAAGGTATTATTTGACTTTTTCATCACAAAGATTTAAATGCATAATATGAATGCTTCCATATCATTTTATCTCCAGTTGATTACTAAGGGATGTCCTTTGGGTTATTGAGGGTATCTTTTGTTTGTGTATTGGAATACACAATTAACATATATTTAAATTTTTTCACAGTTGAAAATATTTATTACAGTTCTAATCTGTTTTCAAAGATGTATGAGCTTATACAAGTTTAGGATACTTCTTATATATTCTCATTTGAATTACTTTATTTCAGGTAAATTTACTCTTTCATAACACAAGATGCCCAACTGTCACCTAAGTATAAATCAATCCTGTAAAGAAGTCACAGAAGGGCCAATCTAATAATTATATAATAAAACAAAATAAAGTGATTGATGAAGATATATTGCTAAAAACAAAAAAAAACAAGAGGAAGATGATCAGGGAGCAACAAAGTACTTAATGCAGTTATAATCAGTAACAACCCAGTATAATTCTTTAATCTAATTTATCTATCATTAACATTATCACATTGATTGATCATCATAATGAATGACAAAGAGGTAAAACTCTTAAGGCAGAGTAAAATTTCAACAACTATGAACCTAGTTTGTTTGCTAAATTTCAAGAAGTAGGGAGGTTTCAAAGAATTGGTGCATTTTCACCAAATACGAACAATAAAGCCCTGGCTTATTTCAGACCCAGGCACCATGAATTTTTATGTTCCCCAAACAAAGTTTGGGAACATATTGTTTTTCTGTTTCTTATTATTATTATGTTCCCCAAACAAAGTTTGGGAACATATTGTTTTTACTCTGTTTCTTATTATGTTCCCCAAACGAAGTTTGGGAACATATTGGTTTTACTCGGTTTCTTATTATTAAGGTCTTCCGTCTCCTGCGGAAGACCTTACTATTATTGTTCGCGTTCTTCTTCTTCATTATTATTATTATTATTTTCCTTGGTAGTACACGCGTTTTTCTCAGCCATTTCTCGATCGATTTTCACGAAATTTTCAGGAAAGATGTCTTTTGGTGACGAGACTTTGCTTGCAAAATTTCGTGCTTGACGTCACTTCCGATCAGGAGTTATCTCTCTTTTAATGACTTTTTGAAGGGCCTTGTTGTCCACACATCTCCTCCGTTAGTTTTGAAGCTAGAGTCTTGAAATTTCTACACAAGATAGAGTAAACATTTTAGAAGATTTGTGGGGGATTCGATTTTACCGGAGACGATTTGCCTAAAGGCTCGCCTGGACCTGAAAAAATGGATGCCAAAATTTTTCGCCGATTTCGGCGATTTTTGACCTTTGATCTCCAATATCTTTTTTCTTGCAAATATTTTGTTAAGACATGTAGAACAAAAGTTGTGCACATTTACAAGATCTTTTCGAAAATATCAAGATTTAGGGGCTAGCCCCTTAAATTAGGGATCTAGAAGGGCTCAAAGTCTAGATCAAATATCTCAAAAATCGTTAATATTTTGGTATAAGTCAAAGAACAAAAAATGTTCATCTCAACAATCCAAATCTATTCATATAAAAATTTAGGTCATATGTTACGTAATAAGGGATTTTAAGGGCCAAAACCATAATTTTTTTACCCCTTGTATCTCGAAAACGACAAATATTTTGAAAAGCAATAAAGAACAAAAGTTGTTCAGAATGATGATCTGAACAATATGCATATTTCGTTTTTACCCTATGTGGCCCCGTTAGGGAGCTACAGTTTGGCCCCTAAAAATGACTTCTAGAAATAACTCGAGAAGGTAAAGAATTTCTAAATACTTGTTGAACAAAAAATGTTTGAAATGTCATGACCTTTCTTACGATATCAAGCAAAAGGGGCTGACCCTTTAAATTAGGGGCCCAGAAGGGTCCAAAGGTTTATGAGAATATCTCAGAAACTATTAATATTTTGTAATAAGTCATTGAAGCGGAAATGTTCATCTAAACGAGCTTGTTCTTATCAAATCAAAAAGTAGGTCATGTGTTACGTAATAAGGGATTTTAAGGGCCAAAATCATAAATAATTGACGCCTCATATCTTGAAAACAACAAATATTTTGAAAAGCATTATTGAACAAAAGTTGTTCAGAATGATAATCTAAACAATATGTACATTTCGTTTTTTCCCTATGTGGCCCCGTTAGGGAGCTACAGTTTGGCCCCTAAATATTTCTTGTAGAGATAACTCGAGAACGGTAAAGAATTTCTAAATACTTGTTGAGCAAAAAATGTTTAAAATGACAAGGCCTTTCTTGTACGATATCAAGCAAAACGGGCTGGCCCTTTAAATTAGGGGTTCAGAAGGGTCCAAATGTTTTTGAGAATATCTCAGAAACTATTAATATTTTATAATAAGTTGTAGAAGCGGAAATGTTCATCTCAACGAGCTTGATCTTATCAAATCAAAAAGTAGGTCATATGTTACGTAATTAGAGATTTTAAGGGCCAAAATCGTAAATATTTGACGCCTCATATCTTTAAAACGACATATTTTTTGAAAAGCATTATTGAACAAAAGTTGTTCAATGTGTCATAACCTATCGATCAATATCAAAAAATGGGTCTGTGGGCCTCATGGCTCGCCTGTAGAGTCGATTTTTGTCGATATCAGTCGATTTCAAAAACTTGTAACTGGTAAATATTTTGTAAGGACATATTGAACAAAAGTTGTTCAGTTTATCGAGATCTATCGATTGATATCAAGAAATAGGCCTATGGTCCTAATGGCTCGCCTATAGAGTCGATTTTTTGTCGATATCGGTCGATCTCAATAACTTTTTACAGGTAAATATTTTGTAAAGACATATAGAACTAAAGTTGTCGAGTCTATAGAGGGCTAACAAATGACATCAAGAAATAGGCCCGCGGGCCTTATGGCTCGCCTGGAGAGTCGAATTTCAAACGAATTTCACCGCAACTTTGCTTCAGAAGCTTATGATATGAAAAATTGATTATATCTAAAGTGTCTTAAAGTCGGAAACTAAATTGGGACTCATTTGTCTTTTTTTTTTTTTTTAACTCCGAGTGCATCAACAAATCGGACGGAAGACCTACTCGTTGCTTGCAACGAGATCGTGTCTAGTTATTATTATTTTTCTTTCTTTCTTCTTGGGACTTTTTTGTCCACGAGTGTTCTCAGAAACTACTCAAGGGATCAATATGAAACCTTTTTAGGATGATAGTATAGCATATGTAGATGTGCGGAACGAATGTCATTTTGCATGAAAATGCATGCATGTGCATGCACGTGCATTGGATTTTTTGTTTACAAACTTTGGAATCTGTCTAACTTTTTTATTTTTCAATGAAATCGTTTGCTATTTATATCGTAGGTATAACATGGGACCCTTAACTGTTTGGCATCGTCAAAATTTCAATTTTGCACGCGCATGCACGTGTGCTTCAATTTGATTGGATAATACAAAACCGTTTATATCATTCATACCAATTAAGGAAATTTAATGATATTTACAGGATAGGTAGACATTTCAAATATCTACAGACCGATGTAATAAAAATTGCAAACGCGCATGCGCACGCACGTGCATTGTCTTTTGAAGGTTCAATTCTTTCAATGACCATAACTTTTTTGTTTTTTGTCAAAATCTTTTCAAACTTGTATTGTATATGTATCTTGATATTCTTAACAAAAGTGTATATTCATAATTACCATCCGGCACGTGCATGCACGTGTGCTAAATTCTGATTGGACGATTTTCAAATCGCCATAACTTTCTTATAAATGATGGAAACAATATGAAATTTATACTGTAAGTATATCTATCAAATGTCTATTGAATGACATCAACATTGATGCCGAGTGATACTCACGTGCCCGTGTATGCACGTGCATAGCTTTTCTTTCATTTTTCGGGTACTAAAATGGTCATAACTATTGAATTAAAAACTGAAATGAATTCAAATTTACCCTGAGGATCTATGATATGAATGTCTGTGAAATGGTGTCAACCAATTTTCCATTATCAAAATCGCGTGCGCGTGAATACGCGTGCATTGTAATTTTTGACGTCTAAATTTGAGTATTGGTCTATAACATTTTGAGATTGCAATGAATAGGTTTGAAAATTAGGTTGCAGGTATGTTTTGGGCCTCTCAATTTATTAATAGTCTCAAAATCACTTCCCTGCACGGGCATGCACGTGCACTTAATTCTGATTGGACGATTTTGAAATCCCCATAACATTCTTAAGAGTGAAGCGATCGATACCAAATTCATATAGTAAGTATATTGTTCAAATGTCTATTGATTAGCATCAACAAAATTGTTGTGTGGTACTCACGCGCACGTGTATGCACGTGCATTGATTTCGGTCTTTGTAGTTTTGAGTTGTCGTTAATTTCTCGTTTTTCATTGAACAGTTGTGAAACTTCTCTTGTACTCATATAGTCAGACTTCTAAAATTATTTATATGCACGTGCATGCACGTACGTGCACAAAACTCTCAGATCTTTATAACTGATTTGTATTAGCATGAAATGGACTGAACGTTATAAGATAGTTATATATTCACATGTTTCACAGTTTGCAAAGGTCAAAACCACTTGTACTGAAATAAATGACACCACTTGCTAAATGGGGGAATGTTTGGGGAACATGTGTAACGGTCCCCGTTACAATCAGTACTAGTTATTATTATTATTATTCTTTTTCTCCGGTACTTTTTTGTCCGGTAGTGTTCTCAGAAACTACAAAAGGGATCGATATGAAACTTTCCAGGATGATAGTATAGAGTTTGTAGATGTGCATAGTGATAGTCATTTTGTTTGCACATGCATGAACGCGCGCGCACGTGCATTGCAATTTTGGTACAAAAAATGGAAAATCAGAATATTGAATGAAGCGATATAAAACCTAAATAGGATGATAGTATATCATTTGTACATATGAAAAATAATAGTTATTTTGCCAGCACGCGCACGCATGCGCGTGCACGCGCATTACGAAATTTGTACGCTAACTTTGGAATCAGTCTAACTTTTTTGTTGTTCATTGAAATGGCTTGAAATTCAGGTAATAGGTAGATATTGAGACCCTTAACTGATTTACATAGTCAAAATTACCAATTTGCACGCGCATGCACGTGCGCTTCATTTTGATTGGATAATGCTAAAACGTTTGTAACTATCTTATTTATGAAGCGAATGAGATGATATTCACAGCATATGTAGACAATATGTGTATCTATATGTTGGTGTAACAAAAAATGCCAACGCACACGCGCATGCGCGTGCAACGTTTTTTAAATGTTCAATTTTTAAAGGACGATAACGTTTTTGTTTTTCATCAAATTCTATTCATATTAGGGGTTTAGATGTATCTTGGTACTCCTTACAAATTGCTGTGGTTAGAATTACTGTTCATCACGTGCATGCACGTGTGCTGATTTCTGATTGGACGATTTTAAAATCGCTATAACTTCCTTATATTTGGTGGAAACGTTATGAAATTCATACTGTGGGTATATGATACAAATGCCTGTTGAACATCAACAAAAATTCGGAATCATACACGCGTGCGCGTGTATGCACGTGCAACGCTTTCTTTCATTTCTTGGTACTGAAATGTCCATATTGAACGTACTACATGTAATTAAAGGCTAAAATCAAATGATTTTTTCCTATAGATTCACAAGGACATCACTTTTTAATTGGGGGAGGTTTGGGGAACATCTGTAACGGTCCCCGTTACAATTAGAACTAGTTATTATTATTATGTTCCCCAAACAAAGTTTGGGAACATATTGTTTTTACTCTGTTTCTTATTATTATTATTATTATTATTATTATTATTATTATTCTTTTTCTCCGGTACTTTTTTGTCCGGTAGTGTTCTCAGAAACTACAAAAGGGATCGATATGAAACTTTCCAGGATGATAGTATAGCGTTTGTAGATGTGCATAGTGATAGTCATTTTGTTTGCACGTGCATGCACGCGCGCGCACGTGCATTGCAATTTTGGTACAAAAAATGGAAAATCAGAATATTGAAGGAAGCGATATAAAACCTAAATAGGATGATAGTATATCATTTGTACATATGAAAAATAATAGTTATTTTGCCAGCACGCGCACGCATGCGCGTGCACGCGCATTACGAAATTTGTACACTAACTTTGGAATCAGTCTAACTTTTTTGTTGTTCATTGAAATGGCTTGAAATTCATATCATAGGTAGATATTGAGACCCTTAACTGATTTGCATGGTCAAAATTACCAATTTTCACGCGCATGCACGTGCGCTTCATTTTGATTGGATAATGCTAAAACGTTTGTAACTATCTTATTTATGAAGCGAATGAGATGATATTCACAGCATATGTAGACAATATGTGTATCTATATGTTGGTGTAACAAAAAATGCCAACGTACACGCGCATGCGCGTGCAACGTTTTTTAAATGTTCAATTTTTAAAGGACGATAACGTTTTTGTTTTTCATCAAATTCTATTCATATTAGGGGTTTAGATGTATCTTGGTACTCCTTACAAATTGCTGTGGTTAGAATTACTGCTCAGCACGTGCATGCACGTGTGCTGATTTCTGATTGGACGATTTTAAAATCGCTATAACTTCCTTATATTTGGTGAAAACGTTATGAAATTCATACTGTGGGTATATGATACAAATGCCTGTTGAACGACATCAACAAAAATTAGGAATCATACACGCGTGCGCGTGTATGCACGTGCAACGCTTTCTTTCATTTCTTGGTACTGAAATGACCATATTGAACGTACTACATGTAATTAAAGGCTACAATAAAATGATTTTTTCCTATAGATTCACAAGGACATCACTTTTTAATTGGGGGAGGTTTGGGGAACATATGTAACGGTCCCCGTTACAATTAGAACTAGTTATTATTATGTTCCCCAAACAAAGTTTGGGAACATATTGTTTTTACTCTGTTTCTTATTATTATTATTATTATTCTTTTTCTCCGGTACTTTTTTGTCCGGTAGTGTTCTCAGAAACTACAAAAGGGATCGTTATGAAACTTTCCAGGATGATAGTATAGCGTTTGTAGATGTGCATAGTGATAGTCATTTTGTTTGCACGTGCATGCACGCGCGCGCACGTGCATTGCAATTTTGGTACAAAAAATGGAAAATCAGAATATTGAAGGAAGCGATATGAAACCTAATTAGGATGGTAGGATATCATTTGTAGATATGAAAAATAATAGTTCTTTTTTCTGTACGCGCACGCATGCGCGTGCACGCGCATTACAAAATTTGTACGCTAACTTTGGAATCAGTCTAACTTTTTTGTTGTTCATTGAAATGGCTTGAAATTCATATCATAGGTAGATATTGAGACCCTTAACTGATTTACATGGTCAAAATTACCAATTTTCACGCGCATGCACGTGCGCTTCATTTTGATTGGATAATGCTAAAACGTTTGTAACTATCTTATTTATGAAGTGAATGAGATGATATTCACAGCATACGTAGACAATATGTGTATCTATATGTTGGTGTAACAAAAAATGCCAACGCACACGCGCATGCGCGTGCAACGTTTTTTAAATGTTCAATTTTTAAAGCACGATAACGTTTTTGTTTTTCATCAAATTCTATTCATATTAGGGGTTTAGATGTATCTTGGTACTCCTTACAAATTGCTGTGGTTAGAATTACTGCTCAGCACGTGCATGCACGTGTCCTGATTTCTGATTGGACGATTTTAAAATCGCTATAACTTCCTTATATTTGGTGGAAACGTTATGAAATTCATACTGTGGGTATATGATACAAATGCCTGTTGAACGACATCAACAAAAATTAGGAATCATACACGCGTGCGCGTGTATGCACGTGCAACGCTTTCTTTCATTTCTTGGTACTGAAATGACCATATTGAACGTACTACATGTAATTAAAGGCTAAAATAAAATGATTTTTTCCTATAGATTCACAAGGACATCACTTTTTAATTGGGGGAGGTTTGGGGAACATCTGTAACGGTCCCCGTTACAATTAAAACTAGTTATTATTATTATTCTTTTTCTCCGGTACTTTTTTGTCCGGTAGTGTTCTCAGAAACTACAAAAGGGATCGTTATGAAACTTTCCAGGATGATAGTATAGCGTTTGTAGATGTGCATAGTGATAGTCATTTTGTTTGCACATGCATGCACGCGCGCGCACGTGCATTGCAATTTTGGTACAAAAAATGGAAAATCAGAATATTGAAGGAAGCGATATAAAACCTAAATAGGATGATAGTATATCATTTGTACATATGAAAAATAATAGTTATTTTGCCAGCACGCGCACGCATGCGTGTGCACGCGCATTACAAAATTTGTACGCTAACTTTGGAATCAGTCTAACTTTTTTGTTGTTCATTGAAATGGCTTGAAATTCATACCATAGGTAGATATTGAGACCCTTAACTGATTTACATGGTCAAAATTACCAATTTGCACGCGAATGCACGTGTGCTTCATTTTGATTGGATAATACTAAAACGTTTGTAACTATCTTATTTATGAAGCGAATGAGATGATATTCACAGCATATGTAGACAATATGTGTATCTATATGTTGGTGTAACAAAAAAATGCCAACGCACACGCGCATGCGCGTGCAACGTTTTTCAAATGTTCAATTTTTAAAGGACAATAACGTTTTTGTTTTTCATCAAATTCTATTGATATTAGGGGTTTAAATGTGTCTTGGTACTCCTTACAAATTGCTGTGGTTAGAATTACTGCTCAGCACGTGCATGCACGTGTGCTGAATTCTGATTGGACGATTTTAAAATCGCTATAACTTCCTTATATTTGGTGGAAAGGTTATGAAATTCATACTGTGGGTATATGATACAAATGCCTGTTGAACGACATCAACAAAAATTCGGAATCATACACGCGTGCGCGTGTATGCACGTGCAACGCTTTCTTTCAATTCTTGGTACTGAAATGACCATATTGAACGTACTACATGTAATTAAAGGCTAAAATAAAATGATTTTTTCCTATAGATTCACAAGGACATCACTTTTTAATTGGGGGAGGTTTGGGGAACATATGTAACGGTCCCCGTTACAATTAGAACTAGTTAATTTTAAGATGAAACACCTTTGCTTATTATACTTGACTGTGCATTTAGTTCGTTTGTCAAAAACCGACTAGAGAGAAGAAGATTCTAAAAGATTGAATTAATGCATTTTAAATATAGAATTAATAGAGCCCCACCCTTCTTTGGAACTCCTGACCCAGGGGCCACGAACTTCACAATTTAGAAAGAGGCTCCTTTGCTCATCATAATATAACACTAAGTTTGTCGGCTAAATACCAAGGAGCAGAGAATACTTTTAAAGAATTAATGCATTTTCAATATATTAATGGAGCCCCACCCTAACTTCAGAACCCCTGACCCAAGGGGTTTGGACCATGAATATCACAATTTTGGAAGAAGCACCCTTGCTCATCATAATCATGCACTTTGTTCATCTGCTAAATTTAATGAAGGAGAGCAGGTTTTTAAAGAATTTATGCACTTTCACTATATGGTCAATAGAGTCCCAGTCCCTAACTCCAGAAACCCTGATCCTTAGGCCATAAATTTCATAACTTCGATGGAAAGCTCTATGCTCTTTACAATCAAGCCAACATCTTTACTGTTTGATTTCCAGGAGTATGGGAAAAGATTTTCAAAGTTTACTTCAATTTCTTTTGAAGTCCCACCCCTGAGGCCCCAGGAGACAGAGATCCTGAAATTCACAATTTTTGTGTCACTTCACCAATAGATGATAATATGGGTAATTCAAAACCAAAATTGTTTGAAACTGATTAAGCAGTTTTGGAGAAAAAGTTGAGAAAGTTAAAAAAAATTATGACACAAACTTAAGACACAACGCTGGACAAAACAGATAGAAATAGGTCACCTGAGTGACTCAGATGACCTAAAAATGCATATAAGCCATATCTAGATTCATTAAGATTGAATGGGATATCAATGATGTATCCTTGTGGTATCCTTGTGGTTCCTTGTGGTATCCTTGTGGTACCTTGTGGTTCCTTGTGGTAAAAAGACGCACCCCTGCTTCGGGTAGAATCTCTTTGGAGCTCTGGGTACGGACGTGATTCGTCCGTGGACGACGGTGGTTGTCGTCGGGAACGGCGGATGCCGTTACCGAATAAGTGCCAAACACTCAAGAGAGGACTCACGCTAAGCTTTGGGACGAAACTTCCCCGAGAGGGAACTTATACTGCCTCGCTAGAGAGCTAGCTTTTCTAATGATGTGGTAGTCTCTCTCTCTCTCTCTCTCTCTCTCTCGATCACGCAAGTTAAGCAACGGCGAGCGTGATCAGCACTTGGCTGGGTGGCCGCTACACTTGCACCTACTTATCAGATTCGAATTTTTTTGTGTGATCCAATTTTACACACCTTTATAAGTTGATATTCTTGTTTTCATGTATATATACATGTATGGGATAAGCTAGTGTATTTGGTTTGAAAATTAATTATCACGTAAAGCAATGTTAGAATTTACATCAGGAATCATTCATTAATACTGGTGGTTTATAACAAACTAATCCCATGGGGTTCCGGGTTAGAATAGGTCCTCAGTACCCCTTGCTTGTCGTAAGAGGCGACTAAATGGGGCGGTCCTTCGGATGAGACCGCAAAAACCGAGGCCCCGTGTCACAGCAGGTGTGGCACAATAAAGATCCCTCCCTGCTCAAAGGCCATGAGCGCCGAGCATAGGCCTACATTTTGCAGCCCTTCACTGGCAATGGTGACATCTCCATATGAGTGAAATATTCTCGAGAGGGACGTTAAACAATTTACAACCAACCAACGATAACAAACTACGACAATTGACCCTTAGAAATAAATTTTATTTTAGTTTCCAAGGAAACAATACTAAGTCCCGTGGGATTCGGGTTGGAATATATCCCAAGTACCCCTTGCTTGTCGTAAGAGGCGACTAAATGGGGCGGTCCTTCGGATGAGACAGGAAAATTCGAGGTCCCGTATCACAGCAGGTGTGGCACGATAATGATCCCTTCCTACTCAAAGACCATAAGCGCCCAGCATAGGCGTAGATGTTGCAGCCCTTCACCGGCATTGGTGACGTTTCCATGTGAAAGAAAAATTCTCGAGCGGGACAGTAAACAATATACAACCAATCAACTATAATACCAATATTTTATATTTAAAAGCACTATAAAAACCTTTTGTATATTTTCATCAATGATGTACATTAAACTCGTAAACTTTGTGAATGAAACAATGACTGTGTATGACAAAATACAGATAAAAAGTTCAATCTGGGGGGTTAGACAGGTTGAAAGGTGAAGTTAAACTGATGCCAACTGTTGCGTGATGGCCATGTAACAATTAGAACCTGTCATTATAGTAATGTAATGATCTGTTTTACTAGACCATCTGTTTAGTATTTTTATTTCAAACATGTCATGCCCATTTGTCAGTGGTTAGAAAATATATTTGGGCATAATATTGATCAATCGATGAACTTGGTGGATTTGACAGACAGAGGTGATCAGACAAACGATCCTTTTTGCGGTCATTTTGAAAGAGTAATCTATCAGAACTAGAACCCTGTGAGGGTCATATTAAATGGGTTTTATTTTGAACTTCTCCTTCAGTACTATGTAATTGTACTTTATACACAAGTCTGTCAGAATAAAACCAGTTAATAAAGAATCAGTGGTAAATGAGGTGGAAGTAAGCTTATTTTTATTAGTTCATTTCGAAATAAATTTGAGAAACGACACCAAGGGTTAATTTGGTACCAGGATCTCAGAGCTGAACATGTGGATCTTCCGTGTATGTTAAAACGTATAAAAGTTTATTTGTGTAACAGTGTACGATTGGACTCTCTCCTTAAAAGTTGCTTTTATCTTGATGTTTAAATGGTAAAAGTCATTTTTTATATTTATCTCTAATTGTCTCCGCAACCTAGGAAAAATAATAATAAATAGCGCCTTAACTCTAAGAAAGGTGAAGATAACGAACAGTGATCAATCTCATAAGTCCTATAAGCAATACAAAATAGAGAGTTGAGCAAACACGGACCCCTGGATATACCAGAAGTGGGATCAGGTGCCTAGGAGTAGTAAGCATTCCCTGTTCACCGGTCGCATCTGCCTTGAGTCCTATATGTATATCTAGATTAGGTAAACGGATTTATCCGTAGTCAATATTAGTGTACCAAGAACGGCCTAACAATCGGTATGAAACAAGTCAGACAGCATTTGACCCAATTACAGGTTGTATTGGCAAACCAGATTCAAGATTCAGTTCTTATAACATTTAGCTGCAGAACTCTAGTGCTGGGGAAAAATTGTGTTAAGTGAATGGACTACAGATCTCTTGAGTTAACTAAACCTTTGATTTTTCTGAGAAAGACCCGGATCACATACTTTCTATTTTTTGTCCCTCAAGGTATCAATTTCCAGAAATTCATATTTTCCTATTACAACTTGTGTTGCATATGTACAACATACCTTCCAACACTTATAGAAGTCCTATTTAAACTGAAAATAACGGTTTTTCACAAACTCTAGAATGCATGAGGTCATTTAATTAAAGTCGCCTTGTGTTTAAAAGGTTACCTATGTGTCTAATAAGTTGACAGTTACTGTTCATTATTTTTGATAAAGGACAGATAATTTCTATTATCAAAAATAATGGACAGTAATTGTCAACTTATTGGGCAGTGCCAGGTAAATTCAGAGACTTGTTAAACGTCTACAGGTAGGCTGGAAATTGATTGATTGATTCAATATTGCTTAACGTCCCTCTCGAGAATATTTCACTCATATGGAGACGTCACCACTGCAGGTGAAGGCTGCAAAATTTAGGCCTATGCTCGGCGCTTATGGTCATTGAGCAGGAAGGGATCTTTATCGTGCCACACCTGCTGTGATACGGGACCGCGGTTTTTGCGGTCTCATCCGAAGGACCGCCCCATTTAGTCGCCTCTTACGACAAGCAAGGGGTACTGAGGACCTATTCTAACCTGGGTCCTCTACAGGTAGGCTGGAAATAAGAGGAAGACAATTTACATTTGTCAAACAGAAACAGTTTGCTTAAATTCCCTAAAACAACACAAATATAGGAAAATCACTGAAACATTTATAGAAATATTTCCCCTTAGTAATATTGTCTGCTCCAACTTTAAGATTCGCAATAATTTTAATTCCATCGCACATTATTATATCGCATTAAAACTTAAATTTGAAAGACATATTTCCTTGCTGTATTGGAATTTCGTTGAATCCAGAGGTACATTCTGAAACTTCTTCACACCGCTTTTCTTGATGTTTTCTTTATTAACATCTCCGAATTCTGAATTATTACTTTCGGTTCCATGAGTAATTTCATTTCATGAGATGGGTATCTTGGATTATTTTCCTGGCGTTAATTATTTCCTCATTCAATATATTTGAAAACACAAAGTTTTTCATATCAAAATGTGGTTTTATGGCTTTCTCGCCCTCCATATCCAGATATCACTCATTAAGGCAGTATTCGCAGTACTTTCATTAACATCCTTAGATTTTGATTATACAATGCAAATGTTCTCCCCATCAGAGGAGGCCATGTTGATATGGCTCAGTACTATAAAGTGAGTGAATATAAATCATCTACAGTGTAAAATACCCTAGACTACTTACCTGACATTGTCCAAGTGAACCAAAGAAACCAGCTTCTACAAGAGACTTGTTTATATTGTCAGATTATTCAGAAATAGTTTTACTCATAATTATCATTGTCAATGGGTTCACTTGAGCCTGTCCATTCTTAGAACAAAAGATGTAATGTTTTAAGTAAGGTATAAGCCTCAAACTGTCCTTTCTGTGAGAGAAAGAACTGATTGAGGTCCGCCCATTGGGTCAGCAAGTCAGACCAACATATGAGAGTATATTTTATTAGAGTGTATTTGTTTGTTTTTCGTCCTTTCTTTTCTAGGTAAAGTACCACAAATTTAGACCTATGCTTGGCAGTCAGGGCGTTATCAGTGGGGATGTTTTAACGTGCCAACGCCTGTCGCGACACAGGACCTCCTATGCTGGGCATAAATCGTAAATGAATTACAAAAAGTATTCACCGAAGAGAAACAATGTTAACCAACTAACAATTCTTAAATTTTTTTTTATTATCCTCATATTAATATGCAAACCATGTTTTTGTACAACTGATCTATGAAAACGTGCGCTCAAAGATAAAAAGAAGAGCATTAGACAAACATGTACAGTAACTCTTTGTGTTTTCCTTCTGCATTCACAACAGAAATATTTTTAAATCTTCAAAAGAGGGTTTTAAGAACTGCATTTTTATCACTACACTAATACCTGAATTTATGCATGTGTAATTGTTTATTATCGTAAAGGAAGCGGGAGGAATTGAGATATGGGTTTTCTTTTGAATTTTATTTGATATCTGTATCACTTCTTTTCGGTATTAACACAACCGACTTGGCAAAACTGCAGCGGATACAGAATATTGCAGCACGAATCATCACTCGTACCAGTGATTTTTTGGGGGCTAAAATGCCACCAATATTCGGCTGTTTCCCCTCACTAAAATTAGCTATTTTCCCCCAATTATATATATATACATGTTTTTCCCAATTCCAAATCTAGGGAAATTAAGCCATTTTAAAAAACAGGTTACCGTATATTTCTGACAGAGTAAATACGGTTTTTTTCTTCTTCAGTTTTATTCTCCAAACCACTGTACATGCAAAAGGATTTGTAAAGAATATGTAAAACAATAGAGGCATCCATATAAGCAGATATGCAACGAAGTATATAGCTTCCAGATGCACATTAAGCCATATTGTTTACAATTTATTTTGACCGCCATTTTTTTTTTGTAGGGTCAGGCTAATAACAGGAAGTGGCCAACAGTATAGGGTTTTACCAAAATTCGAAAAATACAAAACAGGAGAGACATTCTGGAAACTTGATTATTAATATAATACTAGTATTTACAAGATTATGGGTACAAATGCTGGTGAATTAATAATTCATTATTTTCTTTATGAAATTAGACAATAAGTATTTCTTAGAAAAAGTAAATAATATATATACAAGGTGTGACTTCCAATACATATTTAATGTTAAATAATGATTTATTTTATGATTTTAAATCAGATCTGAAATAAACCTCAAACCAAAAATTGTTATTTGATTATTTTATGCATCTTTACCATTTTAATTTACTATGAATGATTTTTCCCAATTTGAGGAAAATGTCGCTAATTTTTCCCAATTCAAAAGGAGGGGCGGTAGTTTGAAAAAACAAAATAACTGCTTGCAAGATTTTTTGAATCTCTGAAGTTGCGTGAACCAGTATATTGAATGTGAAAACCATTACTAAAACCATTGATGAGGAATGACCGTTGGCTATAATGTTCGAGATATATATTTTAACTTATTAGGATCAACTGGAGTCTTGTCCAAGGAGTTACGTCTGAGATTTTCTGCATTTATTGGCAGGATGGTTTCCGTCACATTCTCTGCATTTGTGGTTGAATCTGCAATTGGAGAAAAAATTACAAGCTTTACCCTGGTTGAAACACTTGCATGTGTCTAGTAGTTTTTTGTCGGGCATGTTAGTTGACCGAGACTGGCTCTGTGTGGGGTTTTGTTTGTATCTTGCTTGCTCAGTGGTGCTGCTCTGGGACAAGGGGTTGGTGATATACAAAAGCCAGACCTCATTATTTATTTGACCCCAGGGGATACTTGGGTTACTGGCCATTCGAAGTCGGAATTGTTCCTCATATTTGAACCAACCAGATGAACGGTTTGCTGCCAGGCGTATGTCCCTCGTGTATTTAAGTAAGTCTTAAGCTTTGGTGGGGAATTTTTCTAGCAACACGCTAGAAAATATCAAAAAAGCCGATGTCCACCTATCTATGTTAAGATAGACGTTGGACCTTTGTTTTACAAGACACATGCGACCATTTTTTTTTAAATCTGAATTTCCCCTTGCGATTCGGAGTAGTCTTTTAACTCGCGTGCAGATTTTAACAACAAAGATATGTCAATAAATTTTACTTGCCAGATTTTTTGTTTTAGATTGTGGGGTACATGGGTCGACAAGGAGTCAAAATAACTAGGGGTTGAGAGAGGTTGGTAGTCATCAATTTCGAGGGCGGACTGAATAGGAAGAAAATTATCGGAGTCTAGTTGAGGGATGTCAATTATTGACTCACCGCTTGAGGTGTTATCCCCCGCCGGTGGTTCGACCACGTTGACAATGGCGTCTGGCATGGGTGGTCTGTGATGCTGCCTAGGGGGCGAAATCCGAGTTCTCGGTCGGCCCCGGCCTCTGGAAGGGGAAACCCTCTGCTCGGCTGCCTTTCTTTTTGAAAGCGCTCGCACTTTTCTGCGAATTGGCGGCATGATTGGGAGGATTTAGACTGAAAAATTCTCTGAGCGCTTTTGTGGCTGTTAATGTTTGTCGATGATGCCGGAAAAGGAGGCTTAGGGCAAATGAGGTTAGACAACTCATTAAGGGATTGGCTTAAGTTGTACCTTAGCTTATTCCGCTTAATATCATGAATTGATGACGGCCGGTATGACAAAAAGTACACATGCTATATCGTAAATTAATAGAGATTATTTTGATACGAGGATAAAATAATCAGCATTATTATCACTTCCTCTGTTGATGAGCTAAACCATTGCTTTAACAGTAAGAAATGTAAAAATTCTGGGAAACAGTAGATATATAATGATACTCCCGATAATTTCAGTTAGATCAGGAGATTTTCATGGGCTTTTCCGATATATAGTGTTCTAATGAGATAGTATGTATTCATTTATTAAGGGATATGAAAAATATTTTAACTTTTTTTTATATTAGATAGACAATTCTTACACTCATACAATTTTAATATCCTTCAAATGCGTTCAATTTATTAAGGGATATGAAAAAAATAATATTTTGATCTTTTTTTTTTTTCTTTTTCTTTTTTTTTTTTTTTTTTTTTTTTTTTACATTAGATAAATAATATTTAGACTCATACATTTGATACTCTTCGTATGTGTTCAATTTATGAAGGGATATGAAAAAAAATACAATTTTTTTTTTACATTAGATAAATAATACTTAGACTCATACAAATTTGATACCCTTCGTTAATTAACTCGTTTGCCTATTATCCCTGTGTTCATTATATACAGAACTCCAATGCTTGTAATTTCGTAAGGATTCGGGTTACAATAGGTTCTCAGTGCCCTCTTACTTGTCGTAAGAGGCGACTAAATGGGGCGGTCCTTCGGATAAAACCGGAAAAACCGAGGTCCCGTGTCACAGCAGGTGTGGCACGATAAAGATCACTCCCTACTCAAGTGAGCATAGGCCTAAATTTTGCAGCCCTTCACGGGCAGTGGTGACGTCTCCACATGAGTGGAAGATTCTCGAGAGGGGTGTTAAACAATATACATGTACAACCAACTAACCCACCCAGTGTATGTTACACCAGTTTCCAAATATGACATTACACTTAAGAATATTAAATGCAATAGTAATTCAACAAAGTCAGTATATTTAAGACAATTTCCATAACATTAGTTATAGCTCTGCATCATGAGTTATAGAGCTTCCTCTAAATCTGTTTTACAGACTAATCATAATTCAATGCGTATAAAAATTGATGAATGATAGTGGGGTTATTCCAGTTGATGTGCACTGCATGTAAGACGATAAAACCAAACTAGTCAATTTTAACATTCATTTTGATCCCCACGAAAATTAAGTTCATTATATCTATTTCAAGAAAGGTGTACTTTTTAGCAGAAGTTCCCCTATTAAGTTTCAGTTAAGTTTATTGGTATGAAAAAGTGAAAAATAATGAACAGTGATCAATCTCATAATTCCTATGCTGAATACAAAATTAAAAGTAGGAAAATATAACAATAATTTTACAGAAAAAAAAACCCTGAAGATGTATGGAATAAATTAGCTGCATATTTGTACATGTAGTATGTGTTGTTGATGTACAAAATGTGCATTAAGAAGAACGGACTAATTTTTTTCATTTTGAAAATAAACATGTATAACCTCTATAATATTTGCTCGTAAGATCGCATCATTCTGGACTTTGACAAAACGTAATGTCTGAATTTATTCACTTATAGAGTGCATTACAGTCCGACACACAAAAACATTTTATTTAAGGTGGCTCATTACATCAATTTTTATTTATTGGCTCGTCAAAACATTTTTACGAAGAATGGTTTCATTATCGAAAGAGTAATGCAAGCTCTCAATTATTTTATATGAATTCTTTGTTGTTCAAAACATTTTTACGAAGAATGGTTTCATCATCGAAAGAGTAATACAAGCTCTCAATTATTTTATATGAATTCTGTGTGTGTGTGTGTGTGTGTGTGTGTGTGTGTGTGTGTGTGTGAATCTCCCAGGAATGATAAAAAGGGTGTTTTGTTGCAAATTAGAAATTAAATTTTGCTGTGATTTGATGTATGGTATGAATATCTCATCTATCAAAACATGCGAGGTGCTTAAATGAACCATTAAATAAAATTTTAAGGTGATGAACAACCTTTATTTTACAAACACTTAGAGGTTTTTCACACATTGAAATGCTGAACTATCTCCTGGTATTTATCAAATATGTTTTCGGAATCTTATTTATACCTCAAAGTTACTAGTATTTATATATTTATTCAAAATTTAAAATTTGGTTTGAAAATGACCTATGGATGAATTATTGACATCACCCAGTCATTCCTGGTCCTTTCACCGCCGTTTGAGAGAAGCGGTAGCCCATTTTATGCATGTCCAAGGATGTTTCGAATCTGTACATTTAGACCCCAAGTGCTAAAGTGTTATGTGTCATACACATGTATTGATGGGCTTTTGATAAATCATCCATGTTATTCTAACATAATTTACTCATTAACGTAATAGGTTTTCTTTTCCATTGATTTATAGCTATTATGAATATGATATAATTTACAATCGTACTGATCATCATCCTAGGTTTATCTTAAATTTTAACCTGACAAGCGTCAAGTGAGTGCTCGGTACTCGTTGTTACAGTCGTATTGCGGGGACTTACCGCTCAATCTTTGCAAGAAAGGTGAAGATAACGAACAGCGATCAATCGCACAACTCCCATTAGGAATACAAAATGGAGAGGTGGGCAAGCACGGATGTACATCAACGACTGACATTCAAATTTTTTGCTGACCATTAGAAATACCTTAGTTAAGCATTCTAAATATTAAAAATGGAAAAATAGAATTTGAATATTTTTTTGGCTCAAATCGTGTCCATTCCCCATTTAAAATAACTGATTATACGTATAACAAAATCTTGTGAATCGAATCGAATCAGTTGAGAAACATTAGCACAATTTCAATACGTGAATTTTAATATATTTATTTACATATTTTGCATGTCCATATATGATTGTTAAAGCAGGTGTGACACCCATTCATCAATTGTAAGGTCAAAATTCCCTGTCATACTACTAAATTGATATAAAAATTCAAATCCTTATGAAAAGAACATGGATTATATTTTAGGTGACAATTTCCACGCCTGAAAGACTCGCTTCCTAAACAAATATTGCATTCACGCACATATACTGGAAGTTAATGAAAATGTTGTATATGTATGTAAAAGAATATTGCTTTGCACTTTATTCGCATTAACTTCCACATCCGTGTATATATGCATCTATTTCACTGTGTAGTATGTTCCTTTAACATTTCTTTAAAAGAAAAACTGGAAAACTTTTTAAAAGATTGATTGATTTGTAACGAATTGCAGTCTACTGGTGATTGTCTGTGAATCAAATAAGCCTTAACATCAATTTAATGTACATAAAATAACCCCGATATATGCCACTTGTTTATATCACATATTGAAAACTTGTGTGACTATAGTCAGATCTATGCATTTGACAATCACACCTCAAATGAACATACACATATTTTTAAAGTAATCAGCAACAACAAAATCGTAATCAATTATCAAGTAAAAATTGTCAGAAGTAGCAATTTCATTGTCATATTGATTTTCATTGTCATATTGTTATACAAAGCATGTTTCTCCTCACCTGACGTTGGTGGGAGAAGCATGCGTATAATAGAACAAATTTAAATGTGATTTTTTTTATGATCGGAAATACATTCGATGAACAAATCTAATCACTCTTTGTTTATTGCTTTCGTACTTTTATTACTGGAATATTTCTGAATCTTCAAATCAGATTTTATATCTGTATCTATTAATAGATTGACACCTGAATATATCCATATTTAATTGTTTGTTATACGTGACGTCACACGGAAGGATCTGAATGCTTTCTTTGAATTTGTTTTATGCTAGTATTACATCTACTGTTGATGATTTAATTAAGATTCATTACATACTGGTTTCAAGGAAGACTTTTTTATAATTGTATTTTTAAGTGTTTTTTGTTTGTTTGTTTGTTTTAGATTCTCTGAAATGGTGTATGCACTTTTACTATTGAGTACAAAATACGCATCAATTTTAACAGAGAACGAATACCCACCCACCCCCTCTCATATATTTCCAATTCATCGAAGAATTCACTTAATCAACATCTAGTAAATACTTCTAATTTGCAATCGTATTTAACAAAACTCATGTATGATTAGTCTAGAACAATACTTGTTTTTTAGAGTATCCAATACTGATTTGAATAGAAATGTTGGAAGGTACAATAACGTTCTATGTTTCATACACATCGTGTACCGTGTGATCTTTAAATCATATTGAAGACGAGTTCCACTTTGTTTTGAAATATCTAGTGTTTTGTGAGCTTACTAAGTACCGGTAGTTGTATTACGAAAGAGTTATCTAACTTCGGGGAACTGTATAGCCTTTATTCTTCGAAAACCCGAACTGTGATGGAACGTTTGTGTGTATGTTGTTTTCCTGAATGTTTAATCTGATAACCTATTGGTTTAGCGAAATGACGAAACTGAAGAGATACAAATTTCGCACGTGCCACCTTTGACAACAAGTTCTGAAAAACAATTTTATGAAATATTGTAGATAATATTTTTGATAATTTGCGTCGGGGAGTAGGATTTCTTTAGGCTCTCTCTACATGAATATACAATCGTGGTCCTGTTGTATGCATCTGATGTTATTCGAGGATTTAATTCAAACATTTGATGAACTTGAAGAAACCTGCGACACTTACGTTTGTCAACCCAGTCTCCTCGTTATTCTTCTCATGAAAACATCAAGAAAATGAAAAGTGATCAATCTCATGACTGCTTTTTAGAATAAAACATTAAGAAATGGGCGAACACGGACCCCTGGACATACAAGAGGTGGGATCTGGGGTGCATTTTACAAAAGAACTTACGACTAACGACCAACTTCACATATTGAATTCTCCCGCTTATCGTAAGATAATTCACTCCAATGTGAAATAGTGAAGAAATAATGTTGAAAATTAAGTTTCAGAAACGTTTTAGTTCCTTCATTCAAACTAATAACAGTGGAATACAATTTAAGACTTGCGACTTTGTCGTAAGTTGTTTTGTAAAATGGGCCCCAGGTGTCTAGGAGAAGTAAGCACCCCCTGTCGACCGATTACATCCGCCAAGAGCCTTAGCAACATTATGACCAGGTAAACGGAGTAATAATCTGTAACCAAAATCAGTGTGTAGAGAACGGCCTCTATTAGAATGAAACATGCGAGACAGCATTTTACCTAAATGACAGGTTGTATTGGTATTTTAGATCGTATTAATATCTACATACACCAAATAGTATCAAATGTTAGGTTTTACGCAAAGTATTTAAAACAAACCCAGCACGCTCCGTTCTTTATCTGAGTCAACAATGAACAAATATATTACAGAGACGAATCAAAGTGAATCATAATTGAATGTGCATAAACGCGCGTGTACATTAATCCTCATAAATATAACATGAAAGAGATTAGAACTGAGAAAACTTAGATTTAACCTATTTTTCTGATCACCAGGAGAATAAAGTACATGTAGTGGAGACTCGTAAATCATATCTGTTTAAGAAATGCGTAATTTCCAACAGGCCTTCCCTCTCTGTATACACTTACCTATTATTAGCATTCAATGTTTATCTAATTTTACCCATGACAGGTTCATTTGGTCACGTAGGCACCCATTATTCGTTGTATGCTTTAACAGCAGAGGAAATGACTTTAGATGTTCGTATCAGCCATTCAAGTCCCGAAAATTATGAGGATGAAATCCAAACTACATAGTGGATATGTATTGAAAAATCTCATGTTAATAGCAAAGACAAATTGTGTGTACATCATTGTAGAATAAATCAATTTTAACCCTTTTATTCTCCAACTACTAATAGAATCCAAGATGGCAAGTGTTCATAGATGTCGATATGACAATATATACACGTCTAAGGACATTCAAATAAAAACCAAGGTAAGCTCTATTGAAAACTGAAGGAAATATTCATTATCAAGTAATTCAACGAAATAGTCCAATGACAAAAATTAAGTTACTTTTTCTAAACTCGATAATACTGAACCATTAGTAATGTCAACCCTATTTCCTATATTGACAATATTAATACAAAATGGAACTCGAGGCTGGTGTGACCTTTCAAGACAGGGATCCTCACTACATGTAATTCAAACTCTAGTTTTTCAGGGATCCGTGTTTGTCCTGGTTCCCATTTGATGGGATTTATGAAATTGAGCACTGTTCGTTATATTCACCTTTTGCATTTGACAAATACTTACAATTATTTTCAAAATAAATACTATCAATTATACTAGCTAATTTTGTTGATATCAAGTCCCTTCTTTACGAAATTGTTCAAAGTATCAATCAAGGAAAATCCTATCGTGTGTTCTGCGATCTTTCCAAATGTTTCAATAGAGCATATCATGATAGTTACAAACACTAAAAGTAAAGATAACGAACATTAGTTATTTTCCTGAATCCTATAAAGAAAACAAAATCAAGGGCAAACAGGGACCTCTGGGCACCTCAGAGGTTCGGTGTAAAACTTATACGGTACCAATTTTGATGCACCAGATGCGCATTTCGACAAATAATGTATCTTCAGTAATGCTCAAGCCAAAATTTTGGAAATTGGTTTCCTTTCCTTGATTTGTTATATTTAAGGAAAGGAACTTGTAATTTATCAGAAATTATTTCCATTCCTTTTGATGTACATCAATAAGATGCATCCGAAACATGAAATATGTAGAACAATATATGTTCATAAAACTCTATAAAACGTCTATAACTTTTCTAACAGTATCATGCATACTTATGTATTAGAACAAAGGACAGCAAAATAAAATAACTGATTTTAAATAATAATTTTATTGCATGTAATACTTTGATATATAAAATATATATCGATCTATTCATCTGTGTAATCACAAAATATTTGTACTTCTTCGTAATAATGTCGTCTGCGGATCAACTATCAAGTGCTGCACAAAGATTCCGATCTCTGAAATCAGAGGGAAAGATTTGACAGCAAAACCATGTATGAATTAGTACTCATGAGAAAAAAATGAATATTTTATTTACATGCATGTGCACATCCATTTTATATTATCTTTTCTCTCACATTTGTAAAGCGCTTTAGGGAACTAATGTTGATGGGGCACTACAGAGGGAAATTAGAAACTATACTTACTGAAGGTGGATACGAGAGGGATTTACTTTATCTCTGAATCCATCTTCCCACTTCACCTGCCAAAACAAGGAATACAAGTCTGCTAGAAACAATTGATTATATCCCCGCCTCTTTCGTATGTTAATCTTATAAAAGATATGATGTATAAGCCCATGTAACACTGTAGAAATATGATACTAAATCCATATAATCTTCTAGAATTATAAATGAATTCATGTTGTCATTTAGATATATGATCAAGAATAGATGTAGCCGTATAGAAACCTATATTGAAATATGATTTTAAACATCATGGTATTCTATAGAAGACTGATGGGAAAAAACCATGCGATTCTATAGATTCAGAATATTATAATTAAAAGGGAATAAATGATATGATTTTGTCAAAATAAAATACACTGCGCTTTCTTATATTTACCTTCACAACACCTGTGTCTGTTTTATCGTATATATATCCACGTTTTACCACTTTGTTGGATGAATCAACTTTAGAAAATAGAAACATTGTTATTTTTCAGAACATTAAATTAATTTTTCAACTTCAAATAGTTGTATATAGGTTCACCCTACCTCCATTTATCATCATGCCCACGAGTATATCGATATAACCCTGTGCTGTGTGACTTCGAGGGTCCTCTATTGTTTCTAATTCTCGATTGTGTGTATTTTGTATGAAGTGATAATAAGAAATTTGCCCTGTATCAAGCTGTATTTTAATCCAATCTAAAATGAAAAACGAGAAGAAAAAACCCAGCAATGATGGTTGCTAAAAATACATTTACATGCAGATTTATCATTTATATCAATAACTGACTATAAATTTGTTTCAATATGTAAAAACAATACCTATTACCAGATTTCCGATGCAAGATGAAGAAAATTTCAGAAATACCATAGTAAACCATGTAAACTTTGCAAATAATATATGCAATTCATTCATTCATCTTCATTCGAGTCATGAGTATACACCCAAACCTATTCCAATTTCTATCGGTCACAGAGCATTAGTGATTGGAGTGTTTGCTACCAGGAAGTCTTTGGTTCGAGTTCTAACATTAGTAGCGTCAAACCTGAGATCGATGTGAAATTGTTATTGCATCTTCGTCAGACGCTCTGCATTAAGAAGTGAAAGTCACAGGTCTTTCGGATGACACCTTTTAAAATAACCGATCTCCGATGTCACTGCAGGCGTTAACATAATAACTACTATCACTGCAACAGCCCCGAGTACATGCATAGATCAAACTTTACGGCACTTCACCTACAACCGATAGCGTCTCCACATTATCCTATCAGTTGGCCAAATACTGTATGACGTGTTTCATACCGATTGTTAAGTCGTTTTTGGCCCACACTGATTTTCATTACGGATTACTCAGATTACCTGATCAAGATATAGGACTTACGGCGGTGTGAGCGGTCGACAGGAGATGCTCACTCACTCCTCCTAGACACCTGACCCCACCTTTGGTACATGTATGTCCAGGGGACCTTGTTTGCCAAACTCTTGATTTTGTTTCCTTATATACCAGAGGTGGGATCAGGTGCCCAAGGGGAGTAAGCATAAAGGGTATAGGGCACACGGCGAGTGTGACCGGTCGACAGGAGATGCTTACTCCTCCCAGGCACCTGATCCCACCTCTGGTGTGTCCAGGGGTCCGTGTTTGCCCAACTATCTATTTTGTATTGCTTATAGGAGTTATGAGATTAATCACTGTTTATTATCATCACCTTTCATTCATGTCGACCGGTGCTCCCAATATCTTAGATTGATCAGGTAGACGTAGTAAGCTGTATTATAAAAAAAAAACCTGTTTTCTTCTCATGAATATCGTCCCTTTACACCGAACTAAATATTTCTACTTGCAAATATTCATTGATGCATTATTAGATATGAAGGAATGGATCCCATACTGTGTTTTCTATGCTTGACAATTGTTCCTACATCCCCGCTCACTGTTTTTACACGGGATCCTAGTTTTGGCAGTCCTGGATATTCCACGTCCTCCAACTCTTCAGACCACCGTAACAATTCCTCCAACTGATCCTACGATAACAGATTTGAAATAAAGATGAGTTCCTTTGAATTAAGGATTATCTCCCTCATGCATAGCTCTTATCCTTGGACGAATTGGCTCCACTTGTTTGGCACGCTGTTTTTGGCTATATTTAGATCTAAAACTTCATAGTTATTTCGGATTTCAAACATTTCGGTTGAGCATCACTGAAGAGACATTATTTGTCGAAATGCGCATCTGGTGCATCAAAATTGGTACCGTACAAGTTTTACATTTAGTAAATTGTAAAAGGCAAGGAACCTATCAATATCTTGTTTAAAATCTATTATATAAATAAATATGGTGTTAACAGTGGTGGTGATTGTCATATTTATTTCTTGTCTTACACATAGCAAAATCATATAACCCCCGCGACGTGTTAATTACACAAACATATAATATTTTCTATGGAAAGAGATCAAAATAAATCGTTTTCGGAACTTACAATATCATCCTGATTAAGCCTATACAATTGTGTTTGCAATAAATGTTGAAGCTGGGATTTATAGTCCACACTCCAAGGGTCATCGACTGATTCTCTGCATTTATGAATTACTCTTCCTACAATACACTGGAAAAGGAAATTATCATACTAAAGTGTACAAAGAGAGACAACCTGTTTAACATTTTCTCCTTAAAAGACATGAAAAAATCTATTAGCTTCTTGGCCATATTTTACTTTTAAAATGTAAATCAATTGTAATAAATACGGTAGTATTTTTAACTTTACCTGGTATCGAAAGTAGTTTGCCAAAAAGGAAACGTTTTCCAATTCAAAATGCATTCCACCTCCTAGATTTGCTAACTTCTCTAAGAACTCCTGCAAGTAAAACAAAGAGTGCAACAATTTTCAATAGTTTTAAAATGTATCCAAGTATTACATGTGTGTTAAATGTCACCACAAAATAAACAAAATTCAGATACACTGCATGTAAAAACTGTCATTAACCTTGTTGGATTGTCGTCCTGTTCCGATAGTAAATAACTGATACCCATCGTTTCCCATCTGTTGTACGAACGATGATATCTCGTCAAATTTCTACGGAAAACATAACAATATTCATTATCTGACCCAATTAAAGGTACATGGATGTTTCACCACTTAAACGAGTTTTCTCGAGCCACGTCTGTTATGGGGAAAGACAGCATTAAGATATTTTAATAGAAATCATGCTATGACACTCTTGACAAAATTTATTTTTAATCCTTTTATATATGGAATATATATACAATAGAATATGTTCGATTTTATTCAAATTAAACTTATCAAGGCAATAGTAATGCATGTGTTTACAAAGATCCAAAATGTGTCGCTTGTTTAGAATATCATATGATAACATATACTTGTATACAGATTTAAAAAAGATAGATTTGTTTGCTATCTGGTGACTAAAAGGCAAAAAAAGACTCTGTTTGGTGTTTGAGGTAATGGGATTACCTGTGGATCTTTTGGTGCATATTCACTGTCCAATTCATCCATCTGGGAATCTCGTGTTACTCGACCATCAGTAAACAAAATGATTCGCGGCGCAATACAGTGTTCATATATGCGTGTTGCTTGTCCTAAAAGTAAGATGAAAAGGAATATAACTAATATATAAATTTTGATATGATGCAACGTGAGGCATATCCGGACATTGTGTGACATTCTATAATAATTCTACTCCCGAGATCATACAGCAAAACCAAAAATTTTACAACGCCTATGTTTTTGAATAACGCTCGATGAATACTTGCAAAAGCGTGGGGATCGATAAATCATTTATACACATGTACTAATGTGGCGAAATATGTCAGTTTAAAACAGCATTTCAATAATGAAATAAAAGTCCTACACTGCAGATGAACCACACCATCGACTTATTTGTATAGACTTAATAACCCAATATCACATAACATAAATGATAATCCATCCCCATAGTACAAAGAATACATATGCAAAAACACATGAAAATGATTTTGAAACACACTTACATATACACTGTACATGTATATTGTACATGAAAGTGAAGATAACAAACAGTGATCAATCTCATAACTCCCCAAAGGAATACAAAATAGAGAGTTGGGCAAACACGGACCACTGGATATACCAGTGGTATATAATATAAAGGGATGAAAAATGTCCGACAGGATAGAGAGATACCGGCAGCTGGTTAAATTTTACTTAGGTTTTCCCTATAACTAATTACATATTCCAACTCAGTGTCCCTATAACTTTTGATACACATGTACCACCCCTTCCAAGCTCCAATGTTTGTTTTCTTTTTTAATTAAAAGGTAAGGATAACGAAAAGTGATCAATCTCATAGCTCCTATAAGAAATACACAATTAAGAGTAGGGCAAACACAGACCCCTGGGTATACCAGAGGTGGAATTAGGGGCACTATTCACAAAATATCTTACCACTAAGATCAAAATTTACAAACACTGTAATTTCTTATTTTTCATTTCTTGTAGACTTTCTTAATTAATATGTAAAGTACATCCATGGTTTATAAAACTTGAATACATACTTATTACCGGTATTTGATTATCAGACAGAATTATTTTTTCAGATTAGTTGTAAGATATTTTGTGATCAAGGACCCTACAGATGCCACCATTAGCCCAATATCTTGATCAGGTAAATCAAACGATCAAGGAAATATGAATTTGTTCAGTTGTGAATCATGCAACAGAATGCCAAACTTACGTTATAATAAACACCAAGTCTGGTTGAAATTGGAATTATTTCAGCTTCTCCAACGTCTACTTTTCTATTTATGAAACAATATTCTATCATCACCTGCATATAGTGTTTACGTCTCCCGGCTAATTCAATGGGCAAGAGCATGTTCCTCATATGTTCAATTTCTAAACCAAAGCAGGCTACTGACAAAAATGATGAAATATAAGGCGGGTGTGACCAGTCGACAGGGGATGCTTACTCCTCCTAGGCACCTGATCCCACCTCTGGTGTGTCAAGGGGTCTGTGGTTGCCCAACTATATATTTTGTGTTGCTTATAGGAGTTATGAGATTGATCAGTGTTCGTTATCTTAACTTTCATAAGTATCAACGGTGATCTTTAAAGTCAGCATTTTGCAAAGTTTTGGATCCTTATAATCATCGTGTTTGCAAATACACGCTGTAGTTAAATCGGATGCAGTCTGACCTGTTTCATACCAATTGTTAGGCCATTCTTTTCACACTGATTTTAAGTATTTAACTACGGACTGTCCCGTTTACCTGATCAAGACAGATGTTTTACGTCAGCCGTATGACTGGTCTTATAATCTTCTGTCTACTTTGGAGTTGAGATATAGGGCTCGAGGCGGCTGTGAGCGATCGATGTCCAGGAGTCCGTGTTTGTCCAGCTCTTAATTTTGTCTTATTTATATGTGTTATCAGATTGATCATTGATCGTTATCTTCACGTTTTCATCCTACCTCTGGTGTTTCCAGAGGTCCCTTCTTTTTATACTGATCATATGTAGGAAATTAAAGTCCTTACCGTTCCGCTGTAATTCCAGTCGACATAGGGACAGCGCCGTATGTAATGGGGAAGTTCCTCCAAGTGACAAATTTTCTTAAAAGAGAAAGATTTTGATCAAGACTGTCAGAATTACTTCTTGAATAGATTTAATCACTAAAATGATACATCTATTAAAAAGTATTACTGTGGATTTACAGTAAGTGTGAACGAGACATATCGGCAAGTACATGACGTGCTTCAGATAGTTCATTTGGAAAGTCCCCGAGTGATTTTAAAGAGCGCTTTTGATAGGTCGGTTAAATTATAGGTAGGCGGTCCCAAGTATTTGGCATTATATTATCTCGTGCCTAACAAGTGTAAGTTTCACTATTTGATTTCAGTGTAAATTGCACCGTACGTAGCGTGAGATTCAATATCGGTTTTGATTTGACAACGGAGATTTGAGATTACGTTAATAAAATGTCTTGTAAAGTGTATCTTATATATACTAGATATCTGCATGTATAAGAGTGATGGGATATCTTATAAAGAAAAAAATATAAGATGTCTTATAAATAATACAAGATATCTCGTAAACTTTAGAAGATATAACTTTTATCAGATACCTTATAAATTTTATCTTTTAAACAGGAATAACCGTGTTATAATTATAATCCATCGCAGTATCAATAGGTATGGGAGGGGGGATACAGGGTGAAAAAGGCGAGCTCCGATATGTAAAGAAAAGGCAGGATAGCAATATCCCAGAATTCAAATAGTGCTGAATATTGAAAAGAAAAGAAAAAGACGGGATCGAAAATGCTGCGGGAAAAGGCAGGATCTGCAGTTGCCTCTATATCCCAATAAAAATTGAAAGGTTACTCCCTTAAATTCCTGTAGATACTTGTCAGTTTTAAGTGATCAGAAATTTCAGTACATGTTTCTATAGGCGATTTTGTCCGTTTAAGAACAATGCTTTTGTTTTGTTGTCTCTTTCACATTCGCAGTTTCCATATCGTTATTTTAAAATAAATCTCTCAGAGGATATTTTCGAAATCTTGCAAAGCATTGGAAAAGATCATGTCGGAAAAATTATAAATTCAAATAGTTAGGGGGAAGAGGGGGTAAAAACTCGTAAGTTTCTGTCATCCGACATCGATTACACGTTAGTGGGAAAAAAAGACAACTGACTTTAAAACCACATAATAATACATTTTAATAAACGTTTAATAGTTTCAATGTACACTTTCATTTGTTTTACTTGTTAATCGATTAGTTTCAACATACTTCATATTTAGTTTTGTATTGGGGGGGGGGGGGGGGGGGGGGGGGGGGGGGGGTTGGGGGGGTTGTGTTGGTGAGAACTATGCGAACTCAGTTTTCTCTAACATTGAACATTTGATCTCGCCCCTAAAATAATTTGTCAGATTAAGTAATAAGATCAATAGATATTCTACTTCGAGAAAACATTTATTTTCAACACATGGCATGCTTTGATGTCTTTTACTGTTATATATACCCACATTTTCGTAAGAAATTCGGAAGTAACCATCGCTAGATACTGTTAATTGAATGAACAACGGCAAGTTCTGTGAATTCTAGCAAAACCTAAATTCCCCAAACCACTCCTCTACTGTACATGTAACACATTATTAAAGAAATTCAGCATTTCGTTAGCATTCTATAACGTCATAATAAACCACAGCAAAGGTCGATTGTTAATGTTACGATACTGGCGTACCTTTGAACCCACAGGGGCTAAGCCCGTTTTGGGCCCGAACTCTGTGATACCATAAATTGAACCTATATCACTGGTCCACCCCTAACTGTATGTCCATAGGAGTTTGAAATTTTATCAATAAAGTTAATAAAATGTACTTGATTGACCAAGCCTTGAGCTATGGTCAATCAAGTACATTTTATTAACTTTATTGATAAAATTTCAAGTTCCTATGGTATGTCCATGATTGCGATTACCCGTTGTACGAACGCGACACTCGCTTCGTCAATATATATATATATATATATATATATATATATATATATATACATATATGTATATATATATATATATATATATATATATATATATATATATATACATATATGTATATATATATATATATATATATATATATATATATATATATAAAGTCTCTTTTTTGGAAGTAAAATACAGAAAAAACTCTAAACACTTTGTTGAAATATTTCGACCGTCTTACCGGTCTTCTTCACGAAAACACGACTGAAGAAGACCGGTGACCCGGTCGAAATATTTCAACAAAGCGTATAGAGTCTCTCTCTCTCTCTCTCTCTCTCTATATATATATATATATATATATAACTGACTCGGCCTAAATTGCAATAAAATCAGTAGCAAAGAAATTTTCAACACTTCGTTCGTGTTCACACCACAGGGGCTCGTCACGAATTGACCCTCTCTATTCTATATTTACATTTATTTGTAAATATAGAATAGACGATGTCAAATTTTAAAAAGACAAATATTTCGTGACGAGTCCCTGTGTTCAGACGAAATATGCTTCTCTTGGATATTCTTTGCAGTTTCTTGAAAGTAATTTCCCTAAATATTTCTCGCAGTTCTACAAATTAAAGACACCTTTGGTACATTGTCAGGGGTACAAATATTTCTTCTTAATAAATTTTGTCTGATTTCTCTATTAATATACACTTGATTTCTTTTTAATTTCATACTCGATTAACAAAAGTACATCCGGTGTGAGCATTGCCGGTGTGAGCTTCGTTGGCGACATTTTCGGTGCAAGAGTTCCCATGATTGACAATTTTATAACGTGGCCTTCGCGACGCCTAATTTCTTACTGATTTTACCATAAAATAAACTCTCGGCATGTAATTTTAAAATCAACGTCATTGTTTTAGTTGGTATTGGTCTTCCCTTTTCGCAGTCTCTTCCATCGTGCTAAAAGATTATGTAATGACACGCCAGTGTAAAGACACGTGTGACCATCTAAAATTATTTTTATTCCCGCCCCTTTAAATATTGGTCCAATCGCAGTGATTGTTCTTTCCTTGATGCGTCAACATTGACAGATTTGTTTTGAAACCAACTACCCGAGACCTCGAATGAACTTGAGAAGCTGAGTCGTTCACACTCACTGTAAATTCACAGTAATTACTTATGATTTATTTCTCATATTCACCATTAGCACATGATTTAATAATTGCGAGGTTTCTGATGGGCAAACTTTAAAAAAAAAAAAGAATTATATTCACCTGCACACGTGTGTCTTTGAAGTGAACAAACGCATAACATTTTATTTCTTTTTTTCATCCCAAAAAAGTTTGATATGAAAATTCCCATATTGATACGATTGGTAATTAAATGTTTGGTCGTCCAGTTAAAACTCGAGTCTCTAATAACTTGCACTTTAGCTGTGAACAAAGATGGCCGTTTCGTAACTTGGTAATAACTGATTTTGTTGTAATAACTCATTCAATCTTACAGTAACACTATACTTGACCTTTTCTCGACCAATATGGTACTTTAGTTACCCATGAAATACAACATTCACTTCGCTCTTCGATGAACTTGTACTTAAAAGTTAGCTAAATCATTTTTTATGATTCTAATAATATGCGACACGCGTGTAAGCATTTACTTCATCATGTAATATAACAAAGTAAAAAATAAGGAATAATTGCCTACTTTGTATTCATGCCTCTTTGATAAAAAGAACATTTAAACATTTATTCCTTATATAATATTTTTCTCTTTTACTTTAAAATGATTATTAAAGAAATGATTTCAAGATGAGTTGTGTCACGTGTTACTTACCAACTGCATGTCTCAATTTGCTGTAGTCATTTGTCAACTGAACAGATATTTTTGTCTCTCTCCCAAACATGACAAGTCCGATGTTCTCTTCCAGCCTATCATCTATAGCTACTTCTTCTACAACTAAATATAAGTTAACCAAACTTCAGAATCCACAGTGTGAGAACTACAGCTACACTCAAAACTGAGAACAGATTTCAACATTTCACTCAGCTGCATAATTATGTTCCATACTCAACAGTGTTTGATCTTAAAGAGCTTCAAGGAGTCAAAGTCGATCCCTTTTCTAAATATTATCAGGATTTTTCTAGGAAATGTTAAGAATATGTTTTATTTCAAACGTTTCATTTATCTAATATCCTAATTTATATTATTTTATACGGGTATGTTTCGTGCAAAATAAGACAGAAGGTCATGACGTAGCGATGCAACGTTACTTTCTCCTCAAAAACAATTACATGATAAAATCTTGTGATTTTTGGGGCAACTTAAAGTCTTTATAGCCCCTAGTTTTTTGGATTTGGAAAAGTGACAATTCTACATGTATATATAAAGTGACAATATTATATATAAAGTGGCAATGCTATATATAGAGTGGCAATACTATGTATAAAGTGGCAATACTAGATATAAAGTGACAATACTATGTATAAAGTGACAATACTAGATATAAAGTGACAATACTATGTATAAAGTGACAATATTATGTATAAAAGTGATAATACTATGTATAAAGTGGCAATACTAGATATAAAGTGACAATATTATGTATAAAGTGATAATACTATGTATAAAGTGACAATACTATATATAAAGTGATAATACTATGTATAAAGTGGCAATACTATATATAAAGTGACAATATTATATATAAAGTGGCAATGCTATATATAGAGTGGCAATACTATGTATAAAGTGGCAATACTAGATATAAAGTGACAATACTATGTATAAAGTGACAATACTATGTATAAAGTGACAATACTATGTATAAAGTGACAATACTATGTGTAAAGTGACAATACTATGTATAAAGTGACAATACTATGTATAAAGTGACAATACTATGTATAAAGTGACAATACTATGTATAAAGTGACAATACTATGTATAAAGTGACAATACTAGATATAAAGTGACAATACTATGTATAAAGTGACAATACTAGATATAAAGTGACAATACTATGTATAAAGTGACAATACTAGATATAAAGTGACAATACTATGTATAAAGTGATAATACTATATATAAAGTGGCAATACTAGAAATAAAGTGGCAATACTATATATAAAGTGATAATACTATGTATAAAGTGACAATACTATGTATAAAGTGACAATACTATGTATAAAGTGATAATATTATGTATAAAGTGACAATACTATGTATAAAGTGACAATACTAGGTATAAAAGTGATAATACTAGATATAAAGTGACAATACTATGTATAAAAGTGATAATACTAGATATAAAGTGATAATATTATGTATAAAGTGACAATACTATGTATAAAAGTGATAATACTATGTATAAAGTGACAATACTATGTATAAAAGTGATAATACTAGGTATAAAGTGACAATACTAGATATAAAGTGACAATACTAGATATAAAGTGACAATACTAGGTATAAAGTGATAATACTATGTATAAAGTGACAATACTATGTATAAAGTGATAATACTATATATAAATTGACAATACTATGTATAAAGTGACAATACTATGTATAAAGTGATAATATTATGTATAAAGTGACAATACTATGTATAAAAGTGATAATACTATGTATAAAAGTGACAATACTAGATATAAAGTGACAATACTATGTATAAAGTGACAATACTATGTATAAAAGTGATAATACTAGATATAAAGTGACAATACTAGATATAAAGTGACAATACTAGATATAAAGTGACAATACTAGGTATAAAGTGATAATACTATGTATAAAGTGACAATATTATATATAAAGTGACAATACTAGATATAAAGTGACAATACTATGTATAAAATGACAATACTAGATATAAAGTGATAATACTATGTATAAAGTGACAATACTATATATAAAGTGATAATACTATATATAAAGTGATAATACTATGTATAAAGTGATAATATTATGTATAAAGTGACAATACTATGTATAAAGTGACAATACTATATATAAAGTGATAATACTATATATAAAGTGATAATACTATGTATAAAGTGATAATACTATGTATAAAGTGACAATACTATGTATAAAGTGATAATACTATGTATAAAGTGACAATACTATGTATAAAGTGATAATACTATATATAAAGTGATAATACTATATATAAAGTGATAATACTATGTATAAAGTGATAATACTATGTATAAAGTGACAATACTATGTATAAAGTGACAATACTATGTATAAAGTGACAATACTATGTATAAAGTGACAATACTATGTATAAAGTGACAATACTAGATATAAAGTGATAATACTATGTATAAAGTGATAATAATATGTATAAAGTGATAATACTAGATATAAAGTGATAATATTATGTATAAAGTGACAATACTAGGTATAAAGTGACAATATTATATATAAAGTGACAATACTATGTATAAAGTGACAATACTATATATAAAGTGACAATACTAGGTATAAAAGTGATAATACTAGATATAAAGTGACAATACTATGTATAAAAGTGATAATACTAGATATAAAGTGACAATACTATGTATAAAGTGATAATACTATGTATAAAGTGATAATACTATATATAAAGTGATAATACTATGTATAAAGTGACAATATTATGTATAAAGTGACAATACTATGTATAAAGTGACAATACTATGTATAAAGTGATAATACTATGTATGATAATACTAGGTATAAAGTGATAATACTATGTATAAAGTGACAATACTAGATATAAAGTGGCAATATTATGTATAAAGTGACAATATTATGTATAAAGTGACAATATTATGTATAAAGTGATAATACTAGGTATAAAGTGATAATACTATGTATAAAGTGACAATACTATGTATAAAGTGACAATATTATGTATAAAGTGATAATACTATGTATAAAGTGATAATACTAGGTATAAAGTGATAATACTAGGTATAAAGTGATAATACTAGGTATAAAGTGATAATACTAGATATAAAGTGATAATGCTATGTATAAAGTGGCAATAATATATATAAAGTGACAATATTATATATAAAGTGACAATACTATGTATAAAGTGGCAATACTATATATAAAGTGGCAATACTATATATAAAGTGACAATTGTATATGTTGTTCCATGCATATGGGTGTAGCGGTCAGCCAGATTCGATCGCCAGTGGCCAGATAGCTCAGTTGGTAGAGCAGTCAGCTCTGTTAGCAGAACAACTGTCTAGAGATTTAGGGTGATCCGTTGCATTTTCTCCCTTCCTGTTAAATGTGCAACAAATAAATATGCTAAATTTCACTCACCATCAAGGAAGCTGAAAATGGTTGACTGCACTTGTTGAAAAACTTTGTCAGTCATGCTCACCGATACATCTACACAGAGCATTGTATCAAGTCCGTGTAGGCGACTTTCCTCCATGTTCACTTAAAATCAAATATATTTAGAATTACTTTATGCATTTCTTATTGCTTACTTTTGAAATTTTGAATATATCGATTAATAGTGAAGATAACGAACAGTATTTATTTTCACGAAGCCCATAAAGAATATAAATTCAAGAGTAGGACAAATAATGACCTCTGGACACACCAGATGTAAGATCAGGTGCCTAGGAGGAGTAAGTATTCACTGTTGACCGGTCACACTTACCATAACCTTTCTGTCTTAATCAGATAAATGGAGTAATCGTATTCAAAATTAGTATGTGAAGAACGACATAACCATTCGTATGAAATACATCAGGCAGCATTTGACCTAACGACAGGTTGTATTTGCAAATTAGATCATTATAATGACCACAGAATTTCAGAAATGCTGATTTCAATGGTGATTATTAAAACACCTGTAACATCAATTCATTTTTGTGATTCATGATTATCAAAACATTTTTCAGTAGCCTAAATCAATTTTGAAAATTGATTATACACAGAACATGCTATCGCGGTTCGAATCAGTTGAGAGACATAAACACTATATGCAGGTGGTAATGGAATATTGTTACACAGGCATGGAAAGTTAATGATGGAGACGCTAAACTCATCCCGTTTGTTATAAAGTTGAGTTGTCAGTTTGCCATTAAAATCTATATTCAATAAAATATCCAAAAATGAAGCAAATATGGAAGACTCTGTTGTGACATTTGGGATACATCGAATAAAAAAGTGAATAAAAATAAATATTGTCAATAGACAGACGTAGTCAATATACATGTATTTGTTTTGCAATTCAACTCATTTTACCTTTCAGAGCTTGCTTAACCGCTCGTACCACTGGTCGAGATTTAGGCAAACCAGAGACTTGTAAGGTCTCTTCAACATCAGTGTCACATTCGCTGTGGTGGATTTCCTCACCGGCATTGTTTCCAGTGGTGGATCCGCAGATCTGAATGGCATCATGTTTTGTACTGTCTGGTTGTTTCAAATATCTCGTCAGTTCTTCTGGTTGAGAGTATTTTGATGATTTATCGTCTGGAAGTGGAGAAAGATTTATCAATTCATGTCGTCCCCTTTCTATCGAATAACAATTCCTATCGTATGCATGAGTGTATCGAATCAGTTGAGA
This sequence comes from Ostrea edulis, assembly GCF_947568905.1. Classification (NCBI taxonomy): domain Eukaryota; kingdom Metazoa; phylum Mollusca; class Bivalvia; order Ostreida; family Ostreidae; genus Ostrea; species Ostrea edulis. The sequence goes on from NC_079168.1 coordinate 24,465,331, forward strand.
TACATAAACACGGTATGCAGATGATAATGGAATATTGCTACATAAGTATAGGAAGTTTATGATAGAAAGCTAAAGTGATTCCATTTGCAATTAAAGTCTGTGTTCATTAAACATTAACTATGACACAAATTTGGCGTATTATACCAAACATTTGAATAATGAATAGCTGACGATAACTGTTGAAACCTGTATCTTACATATTGATCTTACATACAGATTGACCACTGTTCGTTATATTCGCCTTTCATTGATAACACCGTGATCTTAAACGTATTACAACTATGTACTTCCTATTTATTTTTCAAACACTTTCATTGGGTCAAATATTGTCTGACGTATGAAAGGCGAAGATAACGAACAGTGATCAATCTCATAACTCCTATAAGCAATACAAAATAGAGAGTTGGGCAAACACGAAACCCTGGATATACCAGAAGTGGGATCAGGTGTCTAGGAGGAGTAAGCATTCCCTATTTCATACCAATTGTTATGCCGTTTTTAGCGCACTCATTTTGATTTCAGATGACTTCATTTAACTGATCAAGATATAGGGATCAGGACGGGTGTGACCGGTCGACATGATATGTTTACTCCTCCTAGGCACCTGATTCCACCTCCGGTGTGTCCAGGGGTCCGTGTTTGTCCAACTGCTTATTTTGTATTCCTTATGTGAGTTATGAGTTACTGTTCCTTATCTTCACCTTTTCATGAGATTGATCACTTTTCATTATTTTCGCCTTTTCTTTTCTTTTTTAAATCTTCTTTGGTTTTATAGATTTACATGTATATAAAGGAAGGTACATTAAAGCCCATTTTCAGAAATTGGTAATTCTATGCCTTAACACTATCTAGGGTATGTACTATCAATACAAATGCTGTCTAACATGTTTCATACCGATTGTTAAACCGATTTTGGCACACTGATTTTGACTACGGATAACTCCGTTTGCCTGATCAAGATATAAGGCTCACGGCGGGTGTGACCGGTCGACAGGGGATGTTTACTCCGCCTAGATACCTGATCCCACCTCTGGTGTATCCAGGGGTCCGTGTTCTCTATTTTGTATTGCTTATAAGAGTTATGAGATTAATACGGATGTATATTTCATTGCTGTTATAAAATTTAGAAATTCATTTCAAAATTAAGGATTATCTCCCTCATGCATAGCTCTTATCCTTGGACGAATTTGGCTCCACTTTTTTGGCACGCTGTTTTTGGCTATATTTAGCTCTAAAACTTCATAGTTATTTCGGATTTCAAACATTTCGGTTGAGCATCACTGCAGAGACATTATTTGTCGAAATGCGCATCTGGTGCATCATAATTGGTATAAGTTTTACATTGGTCACTGTTCGTATTCTTCACCTTTTATAGTAATCGTAACCATCAAATACACCTTTTAAAGTAGCAAAATGGACTTGTTGTGACATTGCATTTTGGATATCAATATCATAATTATGAATACGTTTTCTCTATATTAATAAAGAAAAATTGGTTTGAAATACCTTGCTATCATTAAAATGCTTTGGAATTCAACACAAGCATTTGCTAAATTTTTGTGTCCTTGATTATAATGAACGCGACCGACAATCATATATTAGCAGTTAGATACTGAGATACATAATCACCCCAACCCTTAATTACTGCTGCAATATGTAGTCACCTAAACACTATTTTCAATGATATTATGAAAAGATGAAGATAACGAACAGGACCAATCTAATGACTCCTATCAGGAATACAAATAAAGAGTTGGGCAAACACGAACCCCTGGATATAACAGAGGTGGTATCGAGTACCAAGGAGGAGTAATCCGACTTTACATTCTTCAATCTTTATAACTGATACAGTCCAAATTTAAATTTCATTCATGCTATAATTCACCACTGACAATTCTTATCTTACTACCGATTTGAAATTATCAATTTCATTCATATTACTGATTTAGAATAATAAATTGTATTCATACTACTCATTGAGATACATTGGTGGTATTAATTAAAAATACCTTCTGGGGTGACTTCTACAAATTGTGTGACTGTGCATCCACTTTTAAAGAACTTCCCGTTATCAAACTTAACATTTCCGTCTGTGTCAATACTAGTATGATAGGAATGTGTAACCCCAGAATCTTCCGGGGCTGTTGATTCTGTTATCATTCCGGCCAGTGATTCTGTTTCCTCTTCGTCATCTGATATATTTACTTATTCAGTAATAAATCTATGGCGTTTCAACATACCATAACGACATGTATTACAATGTATTATAGGTTATGAATATACAAAATAGACCTCTAGCTTCTTTATGTTATTGGGTTATACCTATCGGGCAAATGCTGACGTGTTTCATACCGATTGTTAGGCCGTTCTTTGCACACTGATTTTTACTACGGGTAACTCCGTTTACCTGATCAAGATATAGGGCTCACGGCGGGTGTGACCAGTCGACAGGGGATGCTCACTCCTCCTAAGCATCTGATCCCACCTCTGGTATATCCAGGAGTCCTTGTTTGCCTAACTCTCTATTTTGTATTGCTTATTGGAGTTATGAGATTGATCACTGTTCGTTATCTTCACCTTTTATGTATAAACCACGAACAAATGAGATAATATGTATAATCGACAGACAACTGATAATAAAATTTATCTAAAGAATAATTGACAAAAACAATCTTGTCTTTGCCACGCTCACCAAATGTCAATGAAAACTGTGTCAACTTATGTCTTTAAACAATATACCTTTTATCCATAAACCAGGTCTTAACAAGGTCAAGTAGTATGAAAGCCACTTTTCAACAAAGTCAATATCTCTTTGTTATGTATCAGTCAATGGGATAAATGAATATGAGTTACCATACCTATACTGGATTCTTAAACTTAAAAAACTTACAAAGAAAGATACTGAGTTTCATACTTGATCACTGTTCGTTATCTTCACCTTTTATACATTGATGGACCCAGAAAATGTTCTTTGCTCATGAAAATATTAACTGCTGTGAAGGAGAAATTTGAAACGCATTCTGCCACAACACATACCAGAAGTGGTGTAAATCAAATATGGATTCTAAAAATGTCTAAACAACTTTTAGTAAATTTCAAATAACAAAACTTCATCTTTCATCGATAACATTATCTATTAACAATAATCGTTTTTCATTCATATGACAAGTGATTATAACGAACAGTGATCAATCTCTTAAATCCCACAAGCAACACAAACTAGAGAGTTGGGCAAACACGGACCCCTGGATATACCAGAGGTGGGATCAGGTGCCTAGGAGGAGAGAGTAAGCATCCCCTGTCGACCGGTCACACCCGCCGTGAGCCCAATATCGTGATCAGGTAAACAGAGTTATCTGTAGTCAAAATCAGTGTGCCAAGAACGGCCTTTCAATAGGTATGAAACAAGTAAGACAGGCTTTGACCCAAACCCATATGTCAACTCGTTATATCCCAAATGACCTCGAAATAAAAATCACCACAGAGTCTTCCACATCTACGCATGTTTCATACATATGTCTTTTATTGCATATAGATGCTAACAACAAACTAACAACTCAACTTTATGACAAACGGGATGAATTAGTCTTCTCCATCTTCAACTTTCTGTAGTTATTTAGCAATATTCAATTACTACTTACATATTATGCTGTTTATGTATCTCAACTGATTCGATACGCAAGAGCTTATTCTGCGCATGATCATTTGTTAAGTCGAGATAGGCTACTGACAAATAAGCTGATGTAACTGGAGTTTCAAACGTCTTATATAAAGTCAGTATATCGCAAATTGTATGGTCGTTATAATGGTGTAATTTACCAATACAAGCTGGCATTGGGTCAAATGCTGTCCGACGTGTTTGGTACGAATTGCTAGACCCTTCTTTACACATTGATTTTGACCAGGGATTATTCCTGTACTCTATCAATATATAGAGCTGATGGTGAGTGTGACCGGTCGACAGGGGATGCTTATTTCTACTAGGTTCTTTATCCCACCTCTGGTATGTCCAGGGGTTCGTGTCTGCCCTACTCTTAATTTTGTTTTCTTTATAGGAGTTGTGAAATCGATCACCGTTCGTTATTTTAACTTTTTTGCAACATCTAAATATTCGTCTAAAACTAGAAAGCAATTATCTACATAGATGTACATACATGTATATGTACTTTTATTGTCACGTGATTGTTATATATGAGTGTATGCAGAACTGTACCTTTCTAAGAAAAATATTTGGAGACCCGAGAGGAACAGATTTACCCCTTATAATCTCCGAAGATTAACAGTGCAGTGTTTTCTGAGAAGGTTTAAGACCTTTTACATGTGTTTGTGTATGTCTAAAAAGTCATATTTTCCTATACACTTCCATCAAGAAAAACATTCAAAAATCCATTCAAGATCTAATTGAACTGAAAACTGGCAATGAAGGTCACCTACTTATACGTAGCCATCTTAAGTTACTAGTGAATTTGAACTCTTTTTTATACCGTGAGGATGTGAAGTCTTCTCGAGAATTCCAACTTTAACTCAGAAAGCTACAGTGCTGCAATTATAATCTAAGCAGGATTAATTTCATAATCTCACGAGAATATGCGAATCATAATTAATCCACAAGGTACTTACCTGACCCCAATATATCACTGTCGTATTCTTTTATTGCCTTTTCAAGAGTTGGAGAAAGTGATCTGTTTGATTCGACAGAAAAACGTTTGTTGCTTTCTTCTCGTTTTATTCCATGTTCTTCGGGACAAAAGGGATATATCATGTCGTTATATTCACAAGCTGATAAGACTCCTATGCTGCTTCTTCCTGTTTCCTTTGTTTCTCTCTGAAACATAACTTCAGAAACTGCTTCTTGTCGCATCACTTCTGACGACTTAGCGGTCATCAACAGATCTGACGTACTACCATCTACCTGGCCTGACGTAGAATCAACCAGATCTGATTCTTTACTATTGAATAAATTATCCTGAGATTTGAGAGTGAACGTGTCTGAAGAAGGATTTTGCGCCCAAGACTTGAGATCAAACGACTTGTCCTGCACGTCTAATTGGCCATTAATCACAGCTATTTGTTCTTTTATTCTCGTGTATTCAGAGGACATGTCTTTAGATTCCTCTTTGTGAATTTCTGAAGCTCGCTGGACAGCATTCTTCAATGAATCTACTTTTTGGTGAAGTTCATAGACAAGAGCGTTTGTCTCTGTGGTGGTGCTTTCAAGTTGTACAATTTTGGAATAAGTCTCTTCTTCTTGGCGTCGTAAAAGCTCCGCTTTCTGAAACACATGCTGAAATCTGCCGCTCGACATTTGCTCACTTCTTGCATCAATACGTTTCATATCTTCATTTAGCATTTCCAACTGGCGACGTAGCCCAATGTATTCACCATGCATATTTTGTGTTACAGATTTAAAGTTATCATTCAGAATTTGCATTATACTTTCCTTTACTTCTTTCAATCCAACATGCATGATTTCTTCTATTCGATGTTGGCAACTGTTTTTGCATTCTTCTGAATATGTTGATATGTCTTCCTGTATATAGAATTTAAAACTGACATTTGGTTTTCGGAGTATTTCATCTGCTTACATAAATTATCAAGAACATTATCCTTTCATATCTAAGATAAATAATCAAATTTGTAATATTGTATTCACTGCAGCGATTTCAACAATCTCGTTTAAAGTAAGCATTTCACAAATTCTATGGTCACTGTAACAATCTAGTTTGCCAATACAACTTAATACCATTGGGTCAACTGCTGTCTGACGTGTTTAATACCGATTGTTAGACCGTTCTTGGCACACTGATTTTGACTATGGATAACTCCGTTTACCTGATTAAGATATAAGGCTCACGGCGGGTGTGACCGGTCGACAGGGGATGTTAATTCCTCCTAGGTACATGTACTTGATCCCACCTCTAGTATATTCAGGGGTCCGTGTTTGCCCAAATCTCTATTTTGTATTGCTTATGGGAGTTATGAATTTGATCACTGTTCGCCATCTTCACCTTTCATTCAAAGATTTTTAAGTATTGAACTGTGTAAGCAATTACTTTTACAAACGGAGATCTGATTTTAATTTAAAAATATATATATGATTCTTTTAATTTTATCTCCGATTCGGCATAATATGATAAAAAATGGCAACAGGTCGTTCCGGCCCCAAAACTAATCCGTCCCCTAGTCGTTCCGAACGTCCTCAAGTCGTTCCGTCCCCAGTTGATCCGGCCCCAGTCAATCTGGCCCATAGGTTTATAAAGCTATTACTGTCTTCCTAATAACAGTTAATGCTATAATTTTCATAACAAAATATTGAACAACACAGAACTTGATAATGTTTACTCTAATTTTTTCATTTATTGCGCATTTGTTTTGTATTTTGCATTTGAATTATGTTAATTTCTAGACTTTTAAGAGGAAAATGTCATGAAGCTATCTGTGAAATGTACGAGACAATATGGGGACTTTAGTATGACGGAATATAAAGTTATCGCATGTCCTGTAGTTGGAAGACATCTTGAAGTTTAATTGCTTGAAAGAATATCAAGGTTTTTATACACAGAGAAAGTTGCTTAAAAAAAACAAATACCGTGCAATATTTTGAATGATTATAAAAGATTATGACCAAAAAAAAAATATTTTTAAAAATTAGTGTCTGTTAAAGGGGTAGTTTTCTAGCCACATGAAATATATACTCCAATACTTTGTTTCCATTGATGTTTTCGATATTCTGGCAGCCTAATTTCGTATCAGAAATACGTATTGATAGAGAACCTAACGCAAAGTCACCTTTCAAAAATTATCATTAAGCAGTTTAGTCTAAAAACAAGCTGTAATTAACTGGCAACTATCACAGTAGTTTGCACCAATATTAACACCTATCGGTATGACTAATATAATCCTCATACCTACATATTTCATTTGTTTTGAAATATTACATCATGTAAATTTTGAGTATTAAAAGTAATAAATAGCAAACGTGCCACTCAAATGAAATTTTGATAATGAATTAATTGTCTATAAAATTGTCTGTTATTCTATTTGATCTGTTATTTTTAATTTCATTTAACTTGTATTGCTTTAATTGAAATTTGATGAATTGATACAATTTTTATTTATCATATTGAACAATGTTTCATCATTTATAAACATAAATGTACTTCCCACCCCATTACATAAATTATAAACAGAAAATATCTATAAAAAGCATATGGGGACGGACTGACTACGGTAATTGTGGCCGGAATGACTTTGGGGCCGCATCGACAGGGGCCGGATTGACCTTAGGGTCGGATTGACCGACATATATAAAAAATCATCCACGCAGATTCACATTGATCGCAAGAGTTCCTGCTACTCATATTAATTATTGTCGTTATTAAGACATTCTGAATAACATAACGTTATTGCATGTCAGAACATTATATCGGTATGGAGTTAATACATGCACATCAGTATCAAGTGTGTTACAAATCGGCATGGAGTTTCATTATAACAGTGTTCAAATTACATCATATGTAAATATATAGTGTTTAACATTACATGTAGATATATACAGTGTTTAACATTATATGTAGAGGTGTGTATGTTTAACATTATATGTAGAGGTGTATAGTGTTTAACATTATATGTAGAGGTGTGTATGTATAACATTATATGTAGAGGTGTGTATAGTGTTTAACATTATATGTAGAGGTGTGTATAGTGTTTAACATTATATGTAGAGGTGTGTATGTATAACATTATATGTAGAAGTGTGTATGTATAACATTATATGTAGAGCTGTGTATAGTGTTTAACATTATATGTAGAAGTGTGTATAGTGTTTAACATTATATGTAGAGGTGTGTATGTCAAACATTATATGTAGAAGTGTGTATGTAAAACATTATATGTAGAAGTGTGTATGTATAACATTATATTTAGAGGTTTGTATGTTTAACATTACATGTAGAGGTGTGTATAGTGTTTAACATTATATGTAGAGGTGTGTATGTATAACATTATATGTAGAAGTGTGTATGTATAACATTATATGTAGAGGTGTGTATGTATAACATTATATGTAGAGGTGTGTATAGTGTTTAACATTATATGTAGAGGTGTGTATGTATAACATTATATGTAGAAGTGTGTATGTATAACATTATATGTAGAGGTGTGTATGTATAACATTATATGTAGAGCTGTGTATAGTGTTTAACATTATATGTAGAAGTGTGTATAGTGTTTAACATTATATGTAGAGGTGTGTATGTCAAACATTATATGTAGAAGTGTGTATGTATAACATTATATGTAGAGGTGTGTATGTATAACATTATATGTAGAGGTGTGTATAGTGTTTAACATTATATGTAGAGGTGTGTATGTTTAACATTACATGTAGAGGTGTGTATAGTGTTTAACATTATATGTAGAGGTGTGTACGTATAACATTATATGTAGAGGTGTGTATGTATAACATTATATGTAGAGGTGTGTATGTATAACATTATATGTAGAGGTGTGTATGTATAACATTATATGTAGAGGTGTGTATGTTTAACATTATATGTAGAGGTGTGTATAGTGTTTAACATTATATGTAGAGGTGTGTATAGTATCTAACATTATATGTAGAGGTGTGTATGTTTAACATTATATGTAAAGGTGTGTATAGTGTTTAACATTATATGTAGAGGTGTGTATGTATAACATTATATGTAGAGGTGTGTATAGTGGTTAACATTATATGTAGAGGTGTGTATGTATAACATTATATGTAGAGGTGTGTATAGTGTTTAACATTATATGTAGAGGTGTGTATGTATAACATTATATGTAGAGGTGTGTATAGTATCTAACATTATATGTAGAGGTGTGTATGTTTAACATTATATGTAGAGGTGTGTATAGTGTTTAAGATTATATGTAGAGGTGTGTATAGTGTTTAACATTGTATGTAGAGATGTGTATGTATAACATTATATTTAGAGGTGTGTATGTATAACATTATATGTAGAGGTGTGTATATATAACATTATATGTAGAGGTGTGTATATATAACATTATATGTAGAGGTGTGTATAGTGTTTAACATTATATGTAGAGGTGTGTATGTATAACATTGTATGTAGAGGTGTGTATAGTGTTTAACATTATATGTAGAGGTGTGTATCTATAACATTATATGTAGAGGTGTGTATGTATAACATTATATGTAGAGGTGTGTATGTATAACATTATATGTAGAGGTGTGTATGTTTAACATTATATGTAGAGGTGTGTATAGTGTTTAACATTATATGTAGAGGTGTGTATGTATAACATTATATGTAGAGGTGTGTATAGTGTTTAACATTATATGTAGAGGTGTGTATGTATAACAATATATGTAGAGGTGTGTATGTTTAACATTATATGTAGAGGTGTGTATAGTGTTTAACATTATATGTAGAGGTGTGTATATATAACATTATATGTAGAGGTGTGTATATTTAACATTATATGTAGAGGTGTGTATAGTGTTTAACATTATATGTAGAGGTGTGTATATATAACATTATATGTAGAGGTGTGTATAGTGTTTAACATTATATGTAGAGGTGTGTATGTATAACATTGTATGTAGAGGTGTGTATAGTGTTTAACATTATATGTAGAGGTGTGTATGTATAACATTATATGTAGAGGTGTGTATGTTTAACATTATATGTAGAGGTGTGTATGTATAACATTATATGTAGAGGTGTGTATGTTTAACATTATATGTAGAGGTGTGTATAGTGTTTAACATTATATGTAGAGGTGTGTATGTATAAAATTATATGTAGAGGTGTGTATAGTGTTTAACATTATATGTAGAGGTGTGTATGTATAACATTATATGTAGAGGTGTGTATGTTTAACATTATATGTAGAGGTGTGTATAGTATCTAACATTATATGTAGAAGTGTGTATGTTTAACATTATATGTAGAGGTGTGTATAGTGTTTAACATTATATTTAGAGGTGTGTATGTTTAACATTGTATGTAGAGGTGTGTATAGTGTTTAACATTATATGTAAAGGTGTGTAGTGTTTAACATTATATGTAGAGGTGTGTATGTTTAACATTATATGTAGAGGTGTGTATAGTGTTTAACATTATATGTAGAGGTGTGTATAGTGTTTAACATTATATGTAGAGGTGTGTATGTTTAACATTATATTTAGAGGTGTGTATGTATAACATTATATGTAGAGGTGTGTATGTATAACATTATATGTAGAGGTGTGTATAGTGTTTAACATTATATGTAGAGGTGTGTATAGTGTTTAACATTATATGTAGAGGTGTGTATGTTTAACATTATATGTAGAGGTGTGTATGTATAACATTATATGTAGAGGTGTGTATGTATAACATTATATGTAGAGGTGTGTATGTTTAACATTATATGTGGAGGTGTGTATGTTTAACATTATATGTAGAGGTGTGTATAGTGTTTAACTTATATGTAGAGGTGTGTATAGTGTTTAACATTATATGTAGAGGTGTGTATGTTTAACATTATATGTAGAGGTGTGTATGTATAACATTATATGTAGAGGTGTGTATGTTTAACATTATATGTAGAGGTGTGTATAGTGTTTAACATTATATGTAGAGGTGTGTATGTATAACATTATATGTAGAGGTGTGTATGTTTAACATTATATGTAGAGGTGTGTATGTATAACATTATATGTAGAGGTGTGTATGTATAACATTATATGTAGAGGTGTGTATGTATAACATTATATGTAGAGGTGTGTATGTATAACATTGTATGTAGAGGTGTGTATAGTGTTTAACATTATATGTAGAGGTGTGTATCTATAACATTATATGTAGAGGTGTGTATGTTTAACATTATATGTAGAGGTGTGTATGTATAACATTATATGTAGAGGTGTGTATGTTTAACATTATATGTAGAGGTGTGTATAGTGTTTAACATTATATGTAGAGGTGTGTATGTATAACATTATATGTAGAGGTGTGTATAGTGTTTAACATTATATGTAGAGGTGTGTATATATAACATTATATGTAGAGGTGTGTATATTTAACATTATATGTAGAGGTGTGTATAGTGTTTAACATTATATGTAGAGGTGTGTATATATAACATTATATGTAGAGGTGTGTATAGTGTTTAACATTATATGTAGAGGTGTGTATGTATAACATTGTATGTAGAGGTGTGTATAGTGTTTAACATTATATGTAGAGGTGTGTATGTATAACATTATATGTAGAGGTGTGTATGTTTAACATTATATGTAGAGGTGTGTATGTATAACATTATATGTAGAGGTGTGTATGTTTAACATTATATGTAGAGGTGTGTATAGTGTTTAACATTATATGTAGAGGTGTGTATGTATAAAATTATATGTAGAGGTGTGTATAGTGTTTAACATTATATGTAGAGGTGTGTATGTATAACATTATATGTAGAGGTGTGTATGTTTAACATTATATGTAGAGGTGTGTATAGTATCTAACATTATATGTAGAAGTGTGTATGTTTAACATTATATGTAGAGGTGTGTATAGTGTTTAACATTATATTTAGAGGTGTGTATGTTTAACATTGTATGTAGAGGTGTGTATAGTGTTTAACATTATATGTAAAGGTGTGTAGTGTTTAACATTATATGTAGAGGTGTGTATGTTTAACATTATATGTAGAGGTGTGTATAGTGTTTAACATTATATGTAGAGGTGTGTATAGTGTTTAACATTATATGTAGAGGTGTGTATGTTTAACATTATATTTAGAGGTGTGTATGTATAACATTATATGTAGAGGTGTGTATGTATAACATTATATGTAGAGGTGTGTATAGTGTTTAACATTATATGTAGAGGTGTGTATAGTGTTTAACATTATATGTAGAGGTGTGTATGTTTAACATTATATGTAGAGGTGTGTATGTATAACATTATATGTAGAGGTGTGTATGTATAACATTATATGTAGAGGTGTGTATGTTTAACATTATATGTGGAGGTGTGTATGTTTAACATTATATGTAGAGGTGTGTATAGTGTTTAACTTATATGTAGAGGTGTGTATAGTGTTTAACATTATATGTAGAGGTGTGTATGTTTAACATTATATGTAGAGGTGTGTATGTATAACATTATATGTAGAGGTGTGTATGTTTAACATTATATGTAGAGGTGTGTATAGTGTTTAACATTATATGTAGAGGTGTGTATGTATAACATTATATGTAGAGGTGTGTATGTTTAACATTATATGTAGAGGTGTGTATGTATAACATTATATGTAGAGGTGTGTATGTATAACATTATATGTAGAGGTGTGTATGTATAACATTATATGTAGAGGTGTGTATGTATAACATTATATGTAGAGGTGTGTATAGTATCTAACATTATATGTAGAGGTGTGTATAGTGTATAACATTATATGTAGAGGTGTGTATAGTATCTAACATTATATGTAGAGGTGTGTATAGTGTTTAACATTATATGTAGAGGTGTGTATGTTTAACATTATATGTAGAGGTGTGTATGTTTAACATTATATGTAGAGGTGTGTATGTATAACATTATATGTAGAGGTGTGTGTGTTTAACATTATATGTAGAGGTGTGTATAGTGTTTAACATTATATGTAGAGGTGTGTATGTATAACATTATATGTAGAGGTGTGTATAGTATCTAACATTATATGTAGAGGTGTGTATGTTTAACATTATATGTAGAGGTGTGTATAGTGTTTAACATTATATGTAGAGGTGTGTATGTATATCATTATATGTAGAGGTGTGTATGTTTAACATTGTATGTAGAGGTGTGTGTGTATAACATTATATGTAGAAGTGTGTATGTATAACATTCTATGTAGAGGTGTGTGTATAACATTATATGTAGAGGTGTGTATGTATAACATTATATGTAGAGGTGTGTATGTATAACATTATATGTAGAGGTGTGTATGTATAACATTATATGTAGAGGTGTGTATGTATAACATTATATGTAGAGGTGTGTATAGTGTTTAACATTATATGTAGAGGTGTGTATGTATAACATTATATGTAGAGCTGTGTATAGTGGTTAACATTATATGTAGAGGTGTGTATGTATAACATTATATGTAGAGGTGTGTATGTTTAACATTATATGTAGAGGTGTGTATGTTTAACATTATATGTAGAGGTGTGTATAGTATCTAACATTATATGTAGAGGTGTGTATGTTTAACATTATATGTAGAGGTGTGTATAGTGTTTAAGATTATATGTAGAGGTGTGTATAGTATCTAACATTATATGTAGAGGTGTGTATAGTGTTTAACATTATATGTAGAGGTGTGTATAGTGTTTAACATTGTATGTAGAGGTGTGTATGTTTAACATTATATGTAGAGGTGTGTATGTTTAACATTGTATGTAGAGGTGTGTATAGTGTTTAACATTATATGTAAAGGTGTGTAGTGTTTAACATTATATGTAGAGGTGTGTATGTTTAACATTATATGTAGAGGTGTGTATAGTGTTTAAGATTATATGTAGAGGTGTGTATAGTGTTTAACATTATATGTAGAGGTGTGTATGTTTAACATTATATTTAGAGGTGTGTATAGTGTTTAACATTATATGTAGAGGTGTGTATGTTTAACATTATATGTAGAGGTGTGTATGTTTAACATTATATGTAGAGGTGTGTATGTATAACATTATATGTAGAGGTGTGTATGTATAACATTATATGTAGAGGTGTGTATAGTGTTTAACATTATATGTAGAGGTGTGTATAGTGTTTAACATTATATGTAGAGGTGTGTATGTTTAACATTATATGTAGAGGTGTGTATGTATAACATTATATGTAGAGGTGTGTATGTTTAACATTATATGTAGAGGTGTGTATGTATAACATTATATGTAGAGGTGTGTATGTATAACATTATATGTAGAGGTGTGTGTGTTTAACATTATATGTAGAGGTGTGTGTGTTTAACATTATATGTAGAGGTGTGTATGTATAACATTATATGTAGAGGTGTGTATGTATAACATTATATGTAGAGGTGTGTGTGTTTAACATTATATGTAGAGGTGTGTATGTATAACATTATATGTAGAGGTGTGTATAGTGTTTAACATTATATGTAGAGATGTGTATGTATAACATTATATGTAGAGGTGTGTATGTATAACATTATATGTAGAGGTGTGTATGTATAACATTATATGTAGAGGTGTGTATAGTGTTTAACATTATATGTAGAGATGTGTATGTATAACATTATATGTAGAGGTGTGTATGTATAACATTATATGTAGAGGTGTGTATGTTTAACATTATATGTAGAGGTGTGTATAGTGTTTAACATTATATGTAGAGGTGTGTATAGTGTTTAACATTATATGTAGAGGTGTGTATGTATAACATTAAATGTAGAGGTGTGTATAGTATCTAACATTATATGTAGAGGTGTGTATGTTTAACATTATATGTAGAGGTGTGTATAGTGTTTAACATTATATGTAGAGGTGTGTATGTATAACATTATATATAGAGGTGTGTATGTATAACATTATATGTAGAGGTGTGTATGTTTAACATTACATGTAGAGGTGTGTATGTATAACATTACATGTAGAGGTGTGTATGTATAACATTATATGTAGAGGTGTGTATGTATAACATTATATGTAGAGGTGTGTATAGTGTTTAACATTATATGTAGAGGTGTGTATAGTATCTAACATTATATGTAGAGGTGTGTATGTTTAACATTATATGTAGAGGTGTGTATGTATAACATTATATGTAGAGGTGTGTATAGTGTTTAACATTATATGTAGAGGTGTGTATGTATAACATTGTAAGTAGAGGTGTGTATGTATAACATTATATGTAGAGGTGTGTATGTTTAACATTATATGTAGAGGTGTGTATGTTTAACATTATATGTAGAGGTGTGTATAGTATCTAACATTATATGTAGAGGTGTGTATGTATAACATTGTAAGTAGAGGTGTGTATGTATACCATTATATGTAGAGGTGTGTATGTATAACATTATATGTAGAGGTGTGTATAGTGTTTAACATTATATGTAGAGGTGTGTATAGTGTTTAACATTATATGTAGAGGTGTGTATGTATAACATTATATGTAGAGGTGTGTATGTTTAACATATGTAGAGGTGTGTATAGTGTTTAACATTATATGTAGAGGTGTGTATGTTTAACATTATATGTAGAGGTGTGTATGTATAACATTATATGTAGAGGTGTGTATATATAACATTATATGTAGAGGTGTGTATGTTTAACATTATATGTAGAGGTGTGTATATATAACATTATATGTAGAGGTGTGTATATATAACATTATATGTAGAGGTGTGTATGTTTAACATTATATGTAGAGGTGTGTATAGTGTTTAACATTATATGTAGAGGTGTGTATAGTGTTTAACATTATATGTAGAGGTGTGTATGTATAACATTATATGTAGAGGTGTGTTTAGTGTTTAACATTATATGTAGAGGTGTGTATGTATAACATTATATGTAGAGGTGTGTATGTATAACATTATATGTAGAGGTGTATAGTGTTTAACATTATATGTAGAGGTGTGTATGTTTAACATTATATGTAGAGGTGTGTATGTTTAACATTATATGTAGAGGAGTGTATAGTGTTTAACATTATATGTAGAGGTGTGTATGTATAACATTATATGTAGAGGTGTGTATGTTTAACATATGTAGAGGTGTGTATAGTGTATAACATTATATGTAGAGGTGTGTTTAGTGTTTAACATTATATGTAGAGGTGTGTATGTATAACATTATATGTAGAGGTGTGTATGTTTAACATATGTAGAGGTGTGTATAGTGTATAACATTATATGTAGAGGTGTGTTTAGTGTTTAACATTATATGTAGAGGTGTGTACATTGTATTTGTTAATACTAGACTTTAACATACCTCAGTACTGCGACACTCAACTTGTCCCAGGGAGGAAAGGGCGGAATCATCACTTTCGTTTCCGTCTTGCCAACCATTGTCTTCCGTCACACAATGATTACATGAAGTCTGGCATTGTAGTAATCTTATGCAATACGCATTTCTGTATTCCAATACCTCTTTATCTAACAGAATACGCTGTAATTCCATTTCATTTTTCCGAAATGATTGGCAAAAGTTTTCGTACTTTCGTTTTGAAAATATCCCAAAGCTAAACTTCAAACAGTTATTTTCACATTTAATTGATTGCAATACCCCATCATATTGTGAGGAAGCCCAACGACAAACGGCTCCTAAAATTATCCCATTCTGATGTTGTAACTTTTTAACGATTCTTTCATTACACAGTCGGTTACCATCCCATACTTGTAACGTCAAATGACAATTCCACCATCTGCTATCTTTACCTACAAAGATAAGTTTAAGATTGATCATTGAATTACACATGTATGACTGATTCACTTTCTAATAAACATATTAGTCAACGCTCTATCTTTCTTGTTACAGATTGCCTGGGGATCTGGGTTATAACAGATCCCCAGTACCCCGTGCTTGTTGTACATGTAAGAGGCGACGATAGGAGCGGTCCTTCAGATGAGACCGCATACACCGAGATCCCATGTTACAGCAGGTGTGGCACGATAAAGATCCCTCCCTGCTCAATGGCCGTATGCGCCGAGCATAGGTCTAAATTTAGTGAAAAATTCTCGAGCGGAACGTTAAATGAACACTAAATGTCTTTGTCGTTGCAGTAGATGAGTGAGTACACACTTTGTTGGTTTAATTTATTCACGTGTTTGGGTATATCATTATTTCAGAGATAAACACTTACCTTCAGACGAGGTTCCGTTTTTGAAAGGTGATTCTACAGTTTCTCCAAAGAGTGAAATAGACATGATTTTCTCATTGCTAAATTTCCGGGAATTCCCGATTCTATATTTATGACATGTAGTCCTAAAATAGCGTAACTCTAGATAAGGAGACAATATTATGTATTTATTTCCCCTACCTACCTGTTTATGTCCTTGCGATAAGGAAGTTTTACATGAATGCAAACCGGATGGATTTTGAAACAGATCGTGGGTATTTTTGTTTGTTTGTTTTGGTGGGTTTTTTTTGGTGTGTGTGTTTTATTTGGGGGGGGGGGGGTTGCTGTTGTTAATTTCAATATCAATTTTACCGAGTCTTTTTAAATAGAGATATTAAATGTATCCTGATTTTCATGACGATAAAGCTATACCTCTTTAAGGACACTAGATACATGTAAAATAGTATCCATGGGTTGATAATTTTTTTTCGTTATCGTGTAATAAATACAAATAAAATAATTCCTAAACAAAAAATAGTAAGTAAATTAAACAAAAATTGGGGGATTTGTAAATTTTCTTTGATGTTCAAAAGTTGAATATACTATATTATATAAACATAAATCTAGATTTTTGAAGAAAGCTGTGTTTGTAGCAAATGACGTTAAATGATTTATCAAAAGCACTATAAATCTTAAAGGGGGGGGGGGTAGAAGAAGAAAATAAAACTGGATCTATTCTCAATCCAGATCCCTGATGACACCCCCACAACTCATTGAATCCGCACCTGTGTATGAATGGCATAACATTATTTGCGTCTGCACTTGAATGCACGTGTGTTATGAGATGAATGTACGTGTTTCATATGTAATCAATCTAAATAGGCCACGACACGCTTAACATGCAAGCTCTTCAACCGTGACAACACCGAACCACAAAGAATATTTTTTAAAAAGTCGTCGTATTTGGAGTTTAATTGCACAACCAAGAATACAAATATCGTGGTAAGTCCTAGATCATTCCACAGAGTGGTCGTGTGCACGGAAATGTTCTTCCATCTGGAATAGTCTTTTTGATGTATTTTTTATATTGCGTCTATAGTTTCCAAACAAAGTGCAACGCGGTATATCACTCAACAGACTCGTGAACAACGAAATAGAGGTCACACAATCTAAATATAGATATTGTTAAATGTGACATTGTGCAACAGAACGGCGAGGATTTAGGGGTAAGAATTAACTTATTTCATAGCAGTAAAAAACAAATATATGCATCTACGTGGGCCTAGATCTTATCTTACATAGGCTATATATCAGTGACATTCGTATTCAGACGTGGAAATTGTAACCCAGTTTCACGATATGACTTCTTTTCTTTTTTTTGCAACCTTTTTTGCAAACCTAGTATAATGCATGACATTTATCTAATACTGCACTACCCAGACCGTTGTGTTACGTGTTGTATGATTATACATCAATTTTAACTTTATGAAAGACAGACATTGTAGAAAATGCGTATCCCTGAAAATTGACGTCCAGGCTAGGGTTTAAAGTGAGTGTCTTACAGACCAGAAATTACATTTTACATATGCACACGTGCCTCAGCCTTTCAATGCGCTAATGTAGTATTATGCTTGCAATATTGTGATCACTTAAAGGCCGGGAGTAACCTATATACATGTATATGATATACTTAACTAATACTTATGATTTTCCTCTTGGTACCTTTCAATTATGAGAAGAATTTGGGGGGAAATTGTAGCTGTACAACGGAGGACATGTGCATTGAAGGATTATTAAGAAACACTTTGTCCATTATATATTTGGAGACCTACTATCTGTGATTGTCTCTTTTGACATTGTAATGTTCACACGTAAGAGTCCAGATTGAGAGTAATTTTAGAGTGATGGTTGATCAATTGGACATTTGTCATCATTGGTGAGAGACAATGGGAGTTACACAACTGGCCTAGGAGATTGTTGCTTAATCAGACAAACATCATGCTTGACATTATTCGAGAAAAGCATAGGCGCTTCCCAGCTTAATATATATATATATATATATATATATATATATATATATATATATATCTACTATATAGTAGATATATATATTTTTTAACAATTAAGCTGGGGAGCGCCTATGGAGAAAACTCTGAAACAGCGATCAGACTGAACAGTTCTAATGAGTTATTTTTATAAAGTTAACCAATTTTTTAAAGGAATGTGATTATATATAATTAAAAAATAAAATCTGGATTTACCAATGATATATGAGTAAGTACTATTTTCCCACGTTATACAGTGATTTGATTACATGTTTTCTTCGGTGCAATCCCTCTTATCTAGAACTAGACAAGCATGCTCATGCAATATGTGAGTCAATATCCGGTGTAAACAATAACAAAAGATAATCACACCCACAAAACTGCCAATCTCTAGTTTGAAATACAAATTTAGCCCTGCTTCAGATTTTTTAGGCCAAAATTAAAACTTCATGAGAATTAATATCTAAAATAGATATGGCCAATATATGCACAGTTATGAGGAGAATAAGCATACCCATTTTAAAATTTCAGTACAACAGCTTAATCTTTATTTTAGCAAAATAAGTGCTGCAATCTGAATGTGACCAGAAAACTCATATATTCCACCATTTTCACCGATTGGCTGCTTTTATACCCAATTGCCGGCCTTTAAATATTTGCTTTCGTAGAACAAATTAGCATGGGAATTTCGGTCTACTCCGCTCCCCATAAGCGACTGAAACGAACCCCCCTTAGTTAGTAACGAATTTAGTCATTTGACTGATTCTTTTTACGGCAACATGCTTGGGAAATGAACGATAAACACATTCGAAGACAGCGACATATGAATCGAAAATATGTAAAATTTGATGCATGAATAAATAGCCATTTTAATAATACACATAACATTGTACACTGTTGTAAAATGATGTTGAAGCTTTAGTAGGGCATTGCTGGTTGATACTTTTCATTTTCTTAAGGACACCTATCTGAATTAAAACCTGTGTCATACTGAATATATATCACTCACTAACACAGCAGCCACAAGGGGGCGTTGAACAAGAAAAATAATCCCTCATTATGATGGTCATCATCTCTGTTTGTTGTTTTACTTCCATTCGAGAAGTTTTCACTCGTGTAGAGAATATCATTTCAATAATGGGACACACGTTTACCAATACAAGCTGTCATTAGGTGAAATGCTGTCTGACGTGTTTTATATCAATAGTTAGGCCGTTCTTGACATGTTATTACTCCATTTACCTGTTCAATGTTTAAGACTCACGGCGGATGTGACCGGTCAACAGGAGATGCTTACTCCTCCTAGACACCTTATGAATATGTCCAGGGTCCGTGTTTGTCCCACTGTTACTTATGCATTCTTTATAGGATTTATGATATAGGTTGTTGTTCGTTACTTTTATTTTATTTTTATTTCATAATAAAAACGTGTCAGTGTTTAGAGGATAACACCGTTATTAAAGTTTTATCGTTTTTTTTTTTTTTGAAACTTTAGATTTAGGAATGCAACTTGAAGAATGGATTGGAGAAATATAAGATGTTGTCTGTGTTGGTTTGTCTGTTTAGCTGCTATCAATTTCCTGATCGCACTTCTGATCGCCTACCGGACTCTAAGTGGTAAGACGTGTTCTAGTTGTATGCATTATACTGGCATTAAAATAACGGAAACTTGACCTTATTTGTATCATCCGCGAAATAAACCACATGTACATGTTTATTCTTTATATTTATTCCTGGGTCGAGGCCTCTGCAGGTGGACTGTTAGTCCCCGAGGGTCTCTACAGCCCAGTAGCTAAGTACTTCGTTACTAGCTTGAAAATACGGATGTATATTTAATTGCTGTTATAAAATTTAGAAATTCATTTCAAAATTAAGGATTATCTCCCTCATGCATAGCTCTTATCCTTGGACGAATTTGGCTCCACTTGTTTGGCACGCTGTTTTTGGCTATATTTAGATCTAAAACTTCATAGTTATTTCGGATTTCAAACATTTCGGTTGAGCATCACTGAAGAGACATTATTTGTCGAAATGCGCATCTGGTGCATCAAAATTGGTACCGTATAAGTTTTACATTAAGTTGTAAATCACTTTTATGGTACGTTGAGAAGTGGATTGCATGTCTTTAAGGTTGTTTTTTTTTAATTATAAAACAATGAATTATCACGGACGAATTCATCTGATAATTTATTTGATAGCTCATCTTAGGACCATGGATCAATTACACTCAGAAAGAAGTGACTATTTTCAGGATTTGTCCGGCAAAAATATTGATAATCACTGCCTTGATATTTCACGAGAAGAAAATTGAGCATTTTTTTAAAATATAAAGCGTGTCGTTTTGCATTGCCTGGGGTGTGCTATGAACACGTAATATGAACAGGTAAATGTGACCCTGGAGTATGTCATGAACACGTAATATGAGGCGTTGTTTTACAGGTGAATGTGACTGGGGTGTGCTATGAACACGTAATATGAACAGGTGAATGTGACCCTGGGGTATGCTATGAACACGTAATATGAGGCGTTGTTTTACAGGTGAATGTGACCCTGGAGTATGTCATGAACACGTAATATGAGGCGTTGTTTTACAGGTGAATGTGACCCTGGGGTATGTCATGAACACGTAATATGAGGCGTTGTTTTAAAGGTGAATGTGACCCTGGGGTATGCTATGAACACGTAATATGAGGCGTAGTTTTACAGGTGAATGTGACCCTGGAGTATGTCGTGAACACGTAATATGAGGCGTTGTTTTACAGGTGAATGTGACCCTGGGGTATGTCATGAACACGTAATATGAGGCGTTGTTTTACAGGTGAATGTGACCCTGGGGTATGTCATGAACACGTAATATGAGGCGTTGTTTTACAGGTGAATGTGACTGGGGTATGCTATGAACACGTAATATGAGGCGTTGTTTTACAGGTGAATGTGACCCTGGGGTTTGTCATGAACACGTAATATGAGGCGTAGTTTTACAGGTGAATGTGACTCTGGGGTATGTTATGATCACATAATATGAGGCGTAGTTTTACAGGTGAATGTGACCCTGGGGTATGTCATGAACACGTAATATGAGGCGTTGTTTTACAGGTGAATGTGACTCTGGGGTGTGCTATGAAACGTAATATGAACAGGTGAATGTGACCCTGGGGTATGCTATGAACACGTAATATGAGGCGTTGTTTTACAGGTGAATGTGACTGGGGTGTGCTATGAACACGTAATATGAACAGGTGAATGTGACTCTGGGGTGTGCTATGAACACGTAATATGAGACGTTGTTTTACAGGTGAATGTGAACCGGAGGTTTGTTATGAACATGGAACTTGTTTGACTAACAAGGATGGATACAAATGTCAGTGTCACCATGGATATACGGGGGACCAGTGTCAGTTCAGTAAGTACTGTTGGATTTTATATACAAAAAAAATTAACCATAGTAGGAACGTATATAATCAGCATTCTGCCTTAGAATCATTTAGCTATACAGCCCAAGGCAAACCTCGTTACAGTTGTATATACTATTTCTCCATGGCCAGCTGCTTGGAATTTCCTGATGGCACTTTTGATTGTTTCCGGACATTTACTGCTTTTCAACACATTTAGTTTCACCTCACATGAGGTAAAAGCTCAAGTGATCTATTTTGATCACTTTTTGTCCGGCGTCAGTCTGTCCGTCCGTCCGCAAACTTTTAAATTCTCGACTTCTTCTCCAGAACCACAGGGCTAATTTCATCTAGATTTGCCACAAATTATGCATGGGTAAAGGGGATTCACGTTTGTTCAAATGAAGTGCCTCGCCCATTTTGAAGTGGAGATTATCAAGAATTAGTAAAACTGTAAAACATTTGTGGCATCTATTTACAATCGTCTTCTTAAGAACTACTAAGCCAATTTCAATCAAACTTGGCACAAATTGCCCCAGGTTAAAGGGGATTCAATTTAATTAAATGAATGACTGCTCCCTCTAAAGGGGAGATAGTCTGGAAAAGGCAAAAATAAGGTGGGGTCAATTAGATAGTTTCTTAAGAACCATTATAGCTAGGCAAGAAAAGTTTAAACTACATGTATATACTTGTAAATGCTTCCTGACATAATGTACACTCAAGTTTGTTCAATCATGGCTCCCCGGGGGGGGGGGGTAGGATGGGGCCACAAGAGGGAATCAAAGTTTGTTTTCCATGGTAATATATTGGATAATCTTTGAAAATCTTGTCAAGAACAACAGGGCCACGATTAATATTGATATGCAAGCATCCCCGGGCAGTGGAGATTGAAGTTTGTTCAAATCACAACCATTAGGGGTAGGATGGAGTTACAATAAGGGAACTAAGTTTTATATTGGAAAATATAGGGAAACATTTTGAAAGTATCTAATTACTCCCTGGTTTGTGTATCAGTCGAATTTGGGTGTTGGAACTGTGTATGATAAACTTACTTAGCAAATTCTCCAAAGGGAAGTAACTGGGATGCATCTCGAAACCGGCGTTTTCAGGGACCCCAGAGTCATAAAGTTTGATATTGATATATACAGGAAATTAATGAAAACAAACTGTTTTCAAGATTACCTGGACCACACTAAATCATGTCAAAATACGAATATTCCTAAGCTCTGTGGATTCACGTTTTTATTATGCCACTGTGACTAAAGGCTGGGGATATTGTGTTTGTCCTGTCTGAAACTTGAACCTTGCTCCTAACTTTTGAATGGTGAGTGATAGAGCTCTCTTATTTCATCTGTATATTCCTGGTACCAAAGGTTTTGACCCTCTGACTCTGACATCAGTTTGACCTTTTAAAAAATCTAACCTAGCCAATATCTCCTGAACTATTTCAAGTAGAGCTTTCAAGTTTGTATAAAGATTTCTTATGTTAAAAAACTTCATTTGACTTCATGATGCTTGACCTTGTGACCTATACCTTGAAGTGTGACCCAAATTTTAAAACTTTAATCTAAAGTTTTACCTGCTCACAACGTTTGAATAGTGAGCACTACATTTTTCATTTTTTGTATATACTTTCCTTGTGAAAAGGCCTTGATTTTGACGTTGTAAAATTGATCTTGGGAGTTTGATTGAATTTTAAGAAAGTTAACTTAGCCAATATGATCTGACCTATTCAAGATATGGATATCATGTGTTGTATATAGATTCCTAGTGCTGACAGTTCATACTATGATGTTTTACCTTGTGACCTTGTATCATGGCCATGTCGTGAACATACATGTATGAAGTTGGAACCATAAGATGGAATAAAATCTTTAATGGGAATAAAGATTGCAAAAACAATCTTTTAAAAACTACAGTACCGGAACAACAACAGGGCCAAGGTGATTCACGTGAGCGAGGTGACCCATGACCATCTTCTTTATGAATTAAAATGAAATTAACGACAATCGGTGGAAGTATGATCAATGATATGAACTTGTATATTTCAGAGAAACATATGCCTCCAAAATCCCTTCATCGAAATGTCACAAACTCCAACCATACCAAGCACATGGTAACCTATAACCCCATGTTAAACGACTCGGCTGTTGTTGTCATGTCAACTCCATCTACTCATACACGGGAAGTGGAACGACAGAGTTTAAGAGACTCGGGGTTCACTTCCGCCTACTGGACCTTCATTGTGGTTTACGCAATCGCCAGTACTTCCATTTTCCTGTTTGCATTCTTCGTTCTGAATTTTTTCCGTAAGTTTATCATAAAAGATATAGAAATATTTTATCTAAATTTGGAGAGAGAGATTTTGCAGAAAGATAAATATTTTCATTGTGAACTTGACCCTATTTCTTCAGAGAAAAATATGTCTAAGCAGTTCAAAGGCAAAGACTACTACGGAATCCAGTTTAAACCGGAAGGTCAGACAGAAGAGGAAATACAAAGTAAGGCTGATCACTGTTCATGGTCATCGAATTCCGTTAAAATTTTATTTCTCATCAAACAGTGGGTATGACTTAAGTTGTACAGGGGGAAACCACATCTACACTTTGGGTTTGGCTTTCTACACACTGGGCACATTGGGTTTTCTACACACCGGGTTTTCTACACACTGGGTTTTCTACACATTGGGCTTTCTACACACTGGACTTTCTACACCCTGGGTTTTCTACACATTGGGCTTTCTACACATTTGAAACGTGCATGCTGTGTCTTCAAACTCATCTCCCTGGTCGTTCAGTTCATTACTAGTCTTGTAATATTGACAATTGTATCCTGTTCATTTTTTTCTGCAGATCAGAGAAGACACTTGGTTTCTGATGCAAGTGGATTAGATATGGTTGCATGATAAATAAGACCTATTTGTATGTACAGATCATATGAACTGTGTTTTCTTGAAGTGTTTTTCTTTTCTTTACAAATGAAAATTATCTGTGGAATTTAAGCAAAATTAGCAATGCAATGTTTACCTCTGCTAGATGTTTTTGTGCGTTATGTTTTGAGATTAACATTGATAGCTTTATTCTGTGCAACGATTACTAAGTTTCGACATATACAACGCATAATCATTACTTGCACAAACTACACAATGTGCCATAACTCCAAGTGCAAACTACAGAATGTGCCATTGAATTAAATGGTTCTCGTCATTTACATTTTATACTCCTGTTTTTAGTTTAAATGTCTCGTGAGACACATATAACAAGGCATTATTTTCATACTTTTGCCGATAGTGCCAAATTTCAGAAGGGATTGTTATGATGGCAAGGTGTTACATTATAACTTTTGTATATACATGTACGTTTGATTGGTTTTGGAATTTTCAATAGTCGTATATCAAAAGATGGCTTGAAAAATATCAGTGACCTGATACACAGATGTACCTGTTTGTTTGGTTTCTTTTGTGATCAGTGATGCATGCACTATGTGAGATTGTATGTAGAATTTTAACATAAAATACTTGAACATGCACAGATTGACTGCCGACATACTCCAAGTGTTTTTATGTGTTTCTGAGTTTTGTAATTTGCCATTGGTTGAATTTTTGTACAGTGTTTTAAAATTCTCTGCCAAGTGTTTGATTATTATATTGATCAAACTTTGGTAACCTATATACTGTGCATGAGATTTTATTTCAGTCATAGATTTTAGGTAAACTAAAATCTCATTTTTTTTTTATATCTGTTTATATAAAGTAATCTCCAAAAGTTGACAAATTGTGTTGATTTTTTTCCCCAACTATTATGGGCATAATATAGGAGATTCGTTGTGTTTTTGTATCACTTGTATATGGTGTTTATGTCTCTCAACTGATTTGATACGCAAGAGATTGTTCTGCGTATGATCAGTTTTTTAAAATCAAAATTGGCTACTGACAAACAAGTTGATGTTACAAGGGTTTAAACAGTCTCGTTTAAAATCAGCATTTTGCAACTTCTAATATCGTTATGACGTTCTAGTTTGCCAATACAACCTGTCAATTGGTCACATGCTGTCTGGCGTGTTTCATACCAATTGTTAGGCCGTTCTTTACACACTTATTTTGACTACGGAGTACTCTGTTTACCTGATCAAGATATAGGGTTCACGGCGGGTGTGACCAGTCGACAGGGGATGCTTACTCCTCCTAGGAAGCTGATCCCACCTCTTGTATATCCAGGGATCCGTGTTTGCCTTTTATACAACTTTTTATTTTGTATTCCTTATAGGAGTTATGAGATTGATCACTGGTTTATATCTTCACCTTTAGGGAGATGAAGCAAAATACTCATTCTCATGCAGTTATAATTTTTCTCTAATTATTGCACTTACGTGCAGGTAAATTGCAGCAAAAGTGACAAGAAATTTCAAATTCAATTAAAATAATTTTTTTAGATTATTGGAGATATTAATAAAACTTATGTAAGCATACGCTTGAAGTTTTCTGCATAAAACTGGCTGATATGACATTTTTACATTTAAAAAAAAAAGAACAAGACGATACCAATTATTTCCATGGGAGGGATCATGTACTTGCCCATTACATGGTAATGCATTGTTACTAAGAGGGTTTCAGTCTTTAACCGCGTTAGAATAGGTCCTCAGTACGGCGACAAAATGGGGCGGTCCTTCGGATGAGACTGCAGAATCCGAGGCCTTATGTTACAGCAGGTGTGGTACAATAAAAACCCTTCCTTGATCAAAGGCCATAAACCCCGTGCATATGCCTAAATTTTGCAGCCCTTCGCCAGCATTGGTGACGACTCCATATGAGCGAAAAATTCCCAAGTGGGACGTTAAACAATGTACAACCATCCAACCAACCAGTCTTTCACCAAGTAAAGGGAAAAAATCATATTCATTAAAAATTCAAATAGTTCGACAACTATTGCCGACTTGTATATGTAAAACTTATACGGTACCAATTTTGATGCACCAGATGCGCATTTCGACAAATGATATCTCTTCAGTGATGCTCAAACCCATGGTTATAACAGTGATTCAGAACTCAAATGGAGTCTTCTGAAACAATGCTCTTCTGCAAATGACATGAACGTTCAGTTTGACTAATATTTCACTTGGCGTCCAGATTCATACTCAGTGTAAACAAGTGTTTAAAAAGTTACACTTAATGTTAATAGGAACAAACGTCCAGAGTTATACTCATAAGAACAAATGTCCCGAGTTATATTCATAGGAACAAACCTCCAGAGTTATACTCATAGGAACAAACGTCCAGAGTTATATTCATAGTAACAAACGTCCAGAGTTATATTCATAGGAACAAACGTCCAGAGTTATACTCATAGGAACAAACGTCCAGAGTTATATTCATAGGAACAAACGTCCAGAGTTATATTCATAGGAAAATACGTCCAGAGTTATACTCATAGGAACAAACGTCCAGAGTTATATTCATAGGAATAAGCGTCCAGAGTTGAAATAATAGGAACAAACGTCCAGTGTTGTTATACACATAGGAACAAGCGCCCAGAGTTATACTCATAAGAACAAGCGTTCAGAGTCATACTGATAGGGACAAACGTCCAGAGTTTTACTCATAGGGACAAGCGTCCAGAGTTATACTCATAGGGACAAGCGTCCAAATTTTACTCATAGGGACAAACGTACAGAGTTTTACTCATAGGGACAAGCGTCCAGAGTTTTACTCATAGGGACAAGCGTCCAGATTTTACTCATAGGGACAAGCGTACAGAGTTTTACTCATAGGGACAAGCGTCCAGAGTTTTTCTCATAGGGACAAGCGTCCAGAGATTTACTCATAGGGACAAGCGTCCAGATTTTACTCATAGGGACAAGCGTACAGAGTTTTACTCATAGGGACAAGCGTCCAGAGTTTTTCTCATAGGGACAAGCGTCCAGAGATTTACTCATAGGGACAAGCGCCCAGAGTTATACGCATAAGAACAAGCGCATTATTCCGTTTACCTAACCGAAATATAGGAATCACGGTGATGTGACTTATCAATAAGGAATGCTTACTCCTCTTAGGCACCTGATCCCACCCCTGGTATGTCCAGGAATCGGTGTTTGTCGTACTCTTAATTATATTTTCATAGAATTTATGAGATGAAGCACTGTTCATTATCTTCACTTTTTCATCATGCACTTTAAAGTCACTTCCATTAACAAGTTATTTTTCTTGTTTACGTCCAATTAAAAAATCATTCCCTCATATTGGATATCTGTAGGTCATCTGAAATCCATAAACATAAGTTGTGTCAAGGTGAATTCAATTGATCAAGGTGAAGAATAAGAGTGAACTCGTCTTCACCTTAAATATTAACAACCCCAACCTTGACAAATTGTCTCCATCCTTATTACAAATAGTTTTCACTTTAACAGACTGAAAAAAAATATTCAACTCGACAAAGTCAAGAATGGTCAAAATGGAATAAAAGTCGAATTTTAATCACGTAGAAAAAAAAGAACTCAAAGGCAACGAAACTCATTTCTTTGTCAAGAAAGCTATCTGTTTGAATTAACTGGTGTGGAAATTGGATTCTTCAAACCACACTACCACTGGCACACCAAAAACAAATACATGTAAAATAATAGAAATTGTCTGTAAAACACATATACCAGGGAAATTAACAATGCTGCAGAGTTTGATTCTCGATTCTGATGGCTTTGGGTAGGCTTGCGAACCCAGAAATACATTACTATACCTAACTTCAAATTACTTACAAAAATATCAGTCTTATTTCAGTTTTCTACAGCCATAGGCGACAAACTAGCATTTATTGAAAATTATTTTGGTAATTCAGACTTAAGCTGAAGCGGCGATATTGCAGTTACATATCGGTTTTGAAGTTACCAGTAAATCTTGTTTTGAACTCTTTCGGTCGCCGTGCAGGCTCATAATGATGAAGGCGATATATCAAACGGTGATCAGTCTCATAACTCCCACAAGGAATACACAATAAAGAGTTGGACAAACACCGACCCCTGGATATACCAGAGGTGGGATAAGGTGTTTAGGATATCACATTTTATCCAAAACCACGACGATGGTCTTTTAAGTGCCAGAGGGATTGCATAAGAAGAGCAAAAATGCAACAACATGAATGATAATCTTTCGATTTATCCAATTCAATGTAAAATGCAATCAATGTGATAACTGTATTCATTTCGGGAGTTATCTATCACATAAAAGCAGTACATGCAATGATGCAACTGAATAGAAATACAAATGAATAATAGTCGGTGAATTCGTTTGTTATTAGACACAAAAGCAATATAAACGGTACTGTGCATTGATTGGTTCGTTAGGAACACAACTAGACTGATTGCCATAACTGTTTACTCTTTCTATGTCTCCTATGATCTCCATGCTGTGAATACTTTGTGAATACCTTCGGATTGTTGCTTGGAATATTGCATGTCCCGGTATAGTTTCAAAAATGACAGACGTCTGCATTACTTTTGCGGAGTTCGGTTTCTGGGGAATTTTTTGAAGCTTTGCCGAGTGGACTGACATTAGCTGTAAATTGTTACACGAGAAATTGGACTTCATCAGTTGTATATTTATATGAAGTACTGCAAAACTAGCTGCACTCCTTACCATAGAATTATGGATATCTAACGGTTCTGAATTATAGCACGGACAGTAGTTTTCTGGCACTGACGCATCGTAACAAGTTCTGTATTTTGGTATTTCTTGAAAAAGACTTATTCCCCTTGGTGATGAAAAAGAAGGTAATGTTGATTTTTTGTTTAAGGTTTGAAATAAAACGTCTTTGAGAGTTTCATGAAGATCAAAAGGAGTAGAGAGACGCATTCTGTTTGTAAGAAAATTCTCGTGTATATGTGGATACTTCTGTATGACAGCGCGTGGAATATAAATGCTAAGTAAAGGAAGATTTCTTGTTAGTACACCGAGTTCATGTCTAGCAATGGGGCCATAACGAGGACCATGGTCACTCATAAGTATCAGAACAGAATTGGTCAGATGACCGTTGTCATTCATCCATGATATTAGGTCAGCTGTGTCCTGGTCCGCTAGAGAAAGAAAATTCGGCTGATGATGACTTATTTCATTTTGCCAAAAGAAGACGAATTTCCTCAAACCTTTGTACCGTTCAATACACATCCTAGTATAATCTAAAATAATCTTGTGTTGTTTTTGATTTCCGAAGCATTTTGGATCAACCACCTTTCGAAGATTTGCGTGTTCTTTGCTCGTCTTTACTATTTTAAGATTAGGATTCTCTCTTGACAGGAACAACGTTCTCAGATAGTGAGTATAATTTGGATACGATAATACAAAAGGTGGATAATAAGAGGTCCAATCTTCAACATGACAGTCGATGTAGCCACGTTTGATCACTTCCGAGTATAATGAATTTCCTGTGCGAGACAATATGGCCTCTGTGATGGTCTTTCCTGCCATGGCAGCTAATAGATTTGGAAAGGTATTATCACCCACGCGTGCATATCCCTCAAATTTGTAGGCATTCAATTTATTTTCGAGGACATGTAGAGTCCGTCTTAATTTCCTCTCAGCCAGATAACGTGACACGGAGTCGAATCCAAAAATATATATATTCAGTTGGTTTTCTGACTCAGGTATCAAACGTCTTCTGTTTGTTTTTGGATTCACATTGTAGAGGAAATTCGCGTACACAGTCGTTCTGTTTACTGTACAAGACACATGAATAAAATCTCGGTCTATTTGCAAAGGGAATGACGAAATCTGAAACTCGTAAAAACGAGCTTCGTTCATACCGAATAGATAGATAGTTGAATATTTGCATCGGAGAGCACGCATATTTTCTTGTGACCAAGGTGCAGCTGATTGGTTGAAATGAAGAAACCCGGATGAATTAAGAAAAACCAATTCTGACCAAGAGTAGCAGCTAACGTTAGCGGGAACCCAAAAATGCTTTCTGATAGATTTCTCGTCCAACGGTCTCTGTATTTGACATTGTTTGGTGGTGTAGCTGCCAGGCACTATATGGTGGTACATTAAAGATACGAGCCATGTCACAAGGACTCCAATTGATATTTTCTTGAATAAATGTTTAACATTTCGTCTACCGAAGGTTCGCATAGCTAGGAATAACATATATCCTACTCGTTGGTGAAATGATGTAAATTACTTCCTGTTTTGAAATATAATAAAATATATTTTATTCTATTTTACATTAAGATTTGGTTTTAGATAAGACTTACTGAATAAATCAATTAGAAGTTGCCACATTTTCTACAATGCCTCAGTTATAATGGATTTTGGATTCAATAAAAGTTTTTGTAGATGAGAATAGTATTTAGAGTAATCAGTTTAACGTCTGTATAGTAACAAAAAATCAAAAGACGTTGACAGTGGAACTGACCTGCGGTGTATTTACCCGTATCTCGTGACATTCCGCGACATTCTTATCATACCCCGTTGTTTAAGGAACGGATGATCAATAACACTTTGAAAACATCCAAATGGCGGCAACCCATCTTCAGATAAGAGTGGACTCTATACTGTTACCTTTACTACCGTTCTATCAAAGGAATTTAATCGGTACATTAAGAATTGAAGATATGAAAACAAATCGATACGCAAATAACACGAGACTTAGTTTGAGATTAAATGAATAGAAAATACTTCTGAAACAATCTATATCGTTTATCAGTAAATGTCTACCCTTAAGTTAGTATTTTAAAGAAAGAACTATTGTGAAAGTATTTTGGTTGGATATAATGTCGGCATTGGATGGTGAGATTAATGACCATCCATGGATGTGAGTGTAAAAGCACATTAAAGAAGTGTGCACTCTGGGATTATTGAGATAAATATTGATATTGCAGGTTTATAGAGTGAGATAAATATTGATATTGTAGGTTTATAGAGTGAGATAAATATTGATATTGTAGGTTTATAGAGTGAGATAAATATTGATATTGTAGGTTTATAGAGTAAGAAAAATACTGATATTGTAGGTTATAGAGTGAGACAAATACTGATATTGCAGGTTTATAGAGTGAGAAAAATACTGATATTGCAGGTTTATAGAGTGAGATAAATATTGATATTGTAGGTTTATAGAGTGAGACAAATACTGATATTACAGGTTTATAGAGTGAGACAAATACTGATATTGCAGGTTTATAGAGCGAGACAAATATTGATATTGTAGGTTTATGGATAGATTTGTCTATCTGTAGACCAGAAATTGGATACCGCGCAGAAATTCAAATACTTAATGTCAATTCTAACTCATGAAGGATTCAAGAAAAACTACAGTCCATGATGGTCCATATCGCTGGTGTGCTGACTACAATGAAGACTATAATATATATAAAGAATGACAAAAATATTGGATTGAGCTCCAATGTAGTACCTGGTTGATGTAAATGTAGCCCCAACTACGACGTTGCAACCAGTCTATTGATTGTCTACCTGTCATGTTACTCAAGTCACACACCAGTGTTCCTATTTTGTACCCTAATTTCTCCTTTTGACTGGAAACGTATATTTCTATCCGGTTCCTGACTTATTTTGCATATGCATTTGACACATTACGTTCTGATTTTGTATTCAAACGACTTTGGTAACGTCTAGGAGAATCATAATCCTAGATAGCATATGCCAATTTAGTTTTCCAATTATCCGGTTGCAGCTGGATTCACAGTTCTCTGATTATCCGGTGGTGGCTGGGATCACAGTTCTCTGATTATCCGGTGGTGGCTGGAATCAGTTTTCTGATTATCCGGTGGTGGCTGGAATCAGTTTTCTGATTATCCGGTGGTGGCTGGGATCACAGTTCTCCGATTATCAGGTGGTGGCTGGAATCACAGTTTTCTGATTATCCAGTTGCGTCTGTGATAACAGTTTTCTGATTTTACGGTGGTGGCTGGGATTAGTTCCTAATTTTCTGGTGGTGGCTGGGATCAGTCTTTTTCGATTATCTGGTGGTGGCTAGAATCAGAGTTTTCTGATTATCTGGTGGTGGCTAGGATCACAGTTTTGATTATCCGGTGATGGTTGGCATCACAGTTTTAAGATTTTACGGTGGTGGTTGGCATCACAGTTTCTGAATATCTGATGGTGGCTGGGACCACAGTTTTCTCTGATCTTACGGTGGTGGCTGGGATCACAGTTCTCTGACTATCTGGTGGTGGCTGCGATCACAGTTTTCTGATTTTACTGTGGTGGTTGGAATCAGTTTTCTGATTAATCAATGGTGGCTGGGATAACAGTTTTCAGATTTCCGTTGGTGGCTGGGATCACATTATGAATGACAAAAATATGCAGCAGTATCCACAAAGTTTTCTTATATTCATCTTCCATTGTCATGGCTGATTAGAAAAAATCAAAATATGTGGTATTTGGAATTACTGGTTGTTTTCATTCACCAAGCTAACAAGCAAGAAAACAAAGCAAACATGCTTAATAAAGAAAACGCCAAATTCTATCTGCCAATTCTAGGTGAAATTCCATGTGTAATGTCATGTCTTTCTTATTTGTGTTTGTAAAGTATTTGATATCAATTTTCCAAATTAATCTGATTGTATGTAAATAGGTCTTCCAATTTTGTCAGGAAGTAATTTTTTATGTTGACCTGATTTGAAACGCGCCATATTTGCTGTACTCACTGTGGTGTGCTTGAGCTGTTTTCTTATATTCAATGATGTATCAGAAAATAATCACGGTAATTATCAATTTAATAGTGTTGTTTTAATGTGTAAACTTGATATGTTTCTTTATAGTGTATTTACAGTTATTTATAAAAGGTAAATTGTCAGTTCAAGTATATAAACAAAACTATAACACATGTCAGAGTGTAGATGTCACATTTCATTTTGCTTACCTTTCTATAAGTCATGCATTAATTGTCAGTTCATCTCAATATTTCAGTCAGTAATAATTGTTAATCATATCTGAAAGTACAATATTTACATATTGTACAACATAGTAAGTTTTGTTGTTTTCTGTATTGTAGTCAATCTTTTCCTACTCCAAATAAAGAATTACAGAGATGGAAACGAATTGGCAATTATTAATATTCCAACCTGTACAAGAAAGATAGACAGAGTCAAGGCACTACAACATTGACGTGATTACTTTCCGGCATGGCAGTCAATAAAGAAGATGGTCAACAACCAAAGATGGAAGCTGCAGAATCTGATGTTGGAAAATCGCGACCTCCAAGAAGTAAGAAACTAACTGAAAGTGGAAAATCATACAAATTGGAGCAGTATTATGGTACGTTCAAAAGGTTGAAAACATCAGTGACACAAATAAAGACGTTGATGTTGGAACATAGAACAGACACAGAGGATGTGAGAAAACAATATAGTGCATGGTTACAAACATATGAACACTTCTTTTTGTTCGATGAACTTGCAACACAGATAGATGATAAAGCAGAAAAAGAAAAGATGTTTGCAGACCATTACGACTATGATATATTTCTGATCAACTTTAAGAAGGAAGTTGAAGATTACTTTTCTTGCATGGAAGAGATTAGGAGTAAGATAAGTAAAGTAAAGAGTCGTAGAGAATCATGCGCTTCATGTGCATCTAGCATCTCTTCACAAAGAATCAAGGAAGAAACAAAGGTGGCAGAATTAGAGGCTCGTAAAGCCGTCCTTCAGAGAAAAAAGAAACTTGAAATGGCAAAGTTGCAACTGAAGTTAGAAGAAAAGGAATTGGATATTGATACAGGTATTGCAGTGTCACATGCAAAAACTGAAGTGTTACAAAAATATGAAAACATTTCTGATGAACAGTCTGTTAATCGGCATAATGTGGTTGAAAATCATGAAGATAGTGTTAGTTGTCCTAGAACATTTACTCCAAGACCATCACCAAAAACACTCGTCGAGTTTCCGCAAGAATTTGGGTCGCAGGTCTCTTACACTTTGGATCCAAATGCTACAATCTTTGAACCAAAATCTTTTTGCAAAGTGGAAAACAAACAAGATGCTCTAAAAGATGTTGTCCAATATTTGAGAAGACCCTTACCAGAAATAAAAAAAGTTTGGTGGAGACCCATTAGAATATAGAAGATTT
This sequence comes from Ostrea edulis, assembly GCF_947568905.1. Classification (NCBI taxonomy): domain Eukaryota; kingdom Metazoa; phylum Mollusca; class Bivalvia; order Ostreida; family Ostreidae; genus Ostrea; species Ostrea edulis. The sequence continues at coordinate 24,500,675 of NC_079168.1, forward strand.
ATAAGACAGTTCAATGCAAAGGTAGTTGTGAACACCCAAGATGATGACGAAAGAATGAACTATCTTGAACAGATGACTTGCGGAGAAGCAAATCGTGTTGTGTCCGGCTTCAGTCATATGAATGGTGAGAGATCTTACAAAGCAGCAATGAGGCAACTCGAGGAAAGGTACGGTGATAATGAAGTTATCGTGACAACCTTTGTAAAGAAAGCACTAGATTGGCCACAAGTGAAGGACTCGAAAATGTTGGATGAATTTTCTCTATTCTTGGTGGAATGTGAAAATGCAGCAGAGAGTATGGACAGTATCAAAATTCTAGACTATCAAGAAAACATAAAAAAAATAATGATGAAATTACCGATATACATGCACGATAGATGGAGAAGTGTCGTCTTGAAAACAAAAGATAAAAAGAAAAGTGTGGTATTTTCAGACTTTGTGACCTTTGTTAAGAATTATCTCCCTCATGCATAGCTCTTATCCTTGGACGAATTTGGCTCCACTTGTTTGGCACGCTGTTTTTGGCTATATTTAGATCTAAAACTTCATAGTTATTTCGGATGGTTGAGCATCACTGAAGAGACATTATTTGTCGAAATGCGCATCTGGTGCATCAAAATTGGTACCGTATAAGTTTTACATTAAGAATGAAGCTAAGAAGTCAAACGATCCAACTTATGGAAACATGTCATTGATTGGAATTCGACAAAGCAGTAACAAACCGCAGAAAAGGACTGTAGCAGCAACTGATGTTGTGAAGGACATATCTAGACTACCAGAATCGAGTGTGAAATGTGTATATTGTGGAAACACTTCTCATATACTCAGTGAATGTAAAAACTTCATTGGAATTAGTTTGTCAGAAAGATATGACTTTCTTCGAGGCAATGGACTATGTTTTGGTTGTTTGAAGAAGGGTCATGTCACTAGGAAATGTCGATCAAGACTTTCCTGTTCTGTCTGCGGAAGAAAACACCCTACTTTGCTGCATGATGAAATAAGGATTCACACCACTCAAAGAACAGGGGAGACAGTATCACCAGTGAGTGACCAGCACAAAATATCGTGTTCTACTGTACCTCTACACACGGATACAGGGACCGGAATAGAAGATTGGGATGACGTTTCCTGTGCAATGGCAATAATCCCAGTTCGTCTGAAAGGGAAGGATAGTCCACACAGTGTAGTGACTTTTGCATTTTTTGATTCTGGGAGTAGTGTTTCTTTCTGCACAAAAAATATAATGGACCATCTTGGAGTAAGCGGAAAGCAATGTCAGTTGACTTTAAATACCATGGGTACCTCATACGAAAAAACTGCTTATGCTTTGAGTGACTTGCAATTGTGTGACCTTTCTATGACACAATTTGTGAACTTACCTAGAGTGTACACCAAAGATAAGATGCCAGTAAGTAACGATCATATACCTACTCATGAAGAAATTCAAAAATGGCACCATTTATCACAGGTGAAAGTACCAAAAGTAGATGCAGAGATAGGACTGATGATTGGTAATAATGTTCCTGATGCATATACACCACCAGAAGTCCTAACAGGTCCAAGTGGATCTCCACATGCAACCAGAACCAAGCTTGGGTGGATAGTATGGAACTTGTTGAGAAACAGAGAGACTCATGAAGTGAACCGAGTAAGCATTGAGAGTTGTGTTGATAGTGATCAGAAGTTAGAAGAGCTGGTGAAGAAATCTATGGACATGGATTTTCCAGAAAGAACGATAGACAACAGAAGAGAAAATTTTGTTGAAGATAAAGATTTCTTAACTCAAATGAAACAATCGATTTGTTTACAAGATTGTCACTACAGTGTAGCTCTACCTTTCCGAAAAACTTCCATTACGATGCCAAACAATTCTTCACAAGCTTATCAAAGGCTGAAAGGACTTAAGAAAAGGCTGGAAAGAGATAAGAAGTTTAAAGATCACTATGTAGATTTCATGAGCAAGCTGTTTGAAAAGAATTATGCTGAAACAGTTCCAGAAGACAAACTTGACAGAAACGATGGACGAGTATGGTACATTCCGCATCATGGTGTGTATCATAATAAGAAACCCGAGAAGATACGTGTAGTCTTCGACTGTTCAGCAACATTTATGGGTTCATGTGTGAACAAGGAACTACTTAAAGGGCCAGATCTGACCAACAATTTATTGGGAGTACTTCTTCGATTCCGTCAGAAGAACATTGCCGTCCAGGGAGACATTGAAGCTATGTTCCATCAAGTGTTTGTCCCAGAGAATGATCGAGACTTTCTCCGTTTTCTCTGGTGGGAAATTGGGAATCTAGACTCTAGCCCAAAAATATTCCGAATGAAGGTGAATATATTTGGTGCTACTTCTTCACCTAGTTGCTGTAACTACACTTTGAAACATTTGGTAGCGGAAAATATGCAGAAATACAAACCTTCCGTAGTAGAAGCAATAAAACGAAGCATGTACGTAGATGACTGTCTGGCATCGCTGAGTACAGAAGAAGAAGCAAAGTCATTTGCTAGAGACATATCTTCCCTCTATCAGAATGGAGGCTTTCACTTGACTAAATGGATCAGCAATAGTGTATCTGTATTAGAGTCAATTCCTGAAGAAGATCGTGCAAAAAATGTGAAGGAGTGGATCATAGGAGAAAATTGTTCAGCAGAAAGCGCCTTAGGAGTCTATTGGTTTATTGAGAGCGATCAACTGGGATTTCAGATATCTGTCAAAGAGCAACCAGCTACACGAAAAGGAATTCTTTCCATCATAAGCTCCCTGTATGATCTTCTGGGATTTGCATCTCCTTTTGTTATGAGTGCCAAGATCTTGTTACAAACATTATGTAGGCTTGGGATACACTGGGATAAGGAGATCAGTGAAGAACATATGAAGTGTTGGACTAAATGGATATTACAGGCACAACAGTTGGAGGCATTAAAAGTAGAACGCTGTTACAAACCCAAGAACTTCGGGAGGATTATTTCTTGTCAGTTGCACTGCTTCTCTGACGCAAGTGACGTGGGAATGGGAGACGTTATCTACTTACGTTTTGTAAATGAACAGGGAAGAATCCATTGTGCTTTTGTGATTGGAAAAAGTCGGTTAGCTCCTCTGAAGACTATTACAATTCCAAGGAAGGAATTAACAGCAGCAGTAATAATGGTGAAGTTAGCAATGGTCATTTCTGAGAATCTGGACTTTGCTATAGATCATGTCTTCTACTGGACTGATAGTATGACTGTGCTGAAATACATAGCCAACACAAGAGCGCGATTTCATACCTTTATCGCCAATCGTCTAACAGTAATCCGTGAAGCTACCAAATTGAATCAGAGGTACTATGTTGGTTCTAAAGAAAATCCTGCGGATTGTGCTTCTCGAGGAATAGGAAGAATCGACAAGTTCTTGAGTCACACCCTGTGGTTTAATGGTCCGGAATTTTTATGGAGAGATCAACATGAATGGTCAAAACAAGATATGCATGATGTCAAGGAATAGAAACTCACAAATGACCCAGAAGTGAAAGTAGAAGTTACTTTGGCTGTGTCAACACTGAAAACTAAATCCAGTATACATGTAAATGGAATTCAAAATTTGCTGGATCATTTCTCTGACTGGAATAAGGTGAATAAAATTACAGCCTGGATTTTACATGCTAAGAACAATTTACGAAATCTTGTGAAGGCAACACAAACACTCAGAGAAAGTATGAGAATTGGAAGAGAATCAGAAGAGAAGATCGAAAATCAAGTAAAGGAAGCGAGGAAGAAAAGATTGTTAGGAGAAAAGATGATCTCAGTACTTACTCCTGAAGATATCAAACGTGCAGAAGAAGCCCTAATTATATTTGTGCAAAGACAAACATTCTCAGAAGAGATTTATGATCTTCATATTGGAGAAGAGAAACGTGTGAAAAAAAATCGTCTAAATTGGCCAAATTAGATCCAATATTTGACAATGGATTTTTGAAAGTAGGCGGAAGACTAAGAAGATCACATCTGTCATTTGAAGCAAAACATCCGGTTATACTTCCCAAAACCTCAAAGTTATCCAGACTTATCATAGAGGATGCCCATAAATCTACTGGCCATTTAGGAAAAAATTCAACTTTGGCCGTCCTTAGGCAACGATTTTGGATTTTGGGAACCTCGGATCTATTCAAATCCATTGCTTCAAAATGTGTAATTTGTCGGAAGTACCAATCTCCAGTTTTGCAGCCAAAAATGTCAGATTTGCCTAAAGAAAGACTACAGCCTGACCAGCCACCATTTTCAAATGTTGGAATGGACTATTTTGGTCCTTTTGAGTTGAAACGAGGCAGGAGTACTGTTAAGAGATATGGAGTGATCTTCACCTGTATGGTTTCATGTGCAGTTCATCTAGAGATGGCATTTTCATTAGATACAGATTCTTGTATCAATGCTATACGTAGGTTTATTGCAAGGAGGGGAAAACCAAACCTCATTAGATCAGACAATGGAACTAAACTTGCTGGTGCCGAGAAGGAACTCAGAGAGGCGATACAAGTATGGAACTCAGACAAGATTCACAATCAGTTGTTGCAAAAAGGGATCCAGTGGGAATTTAATCCACCTTCGGCTTCCCATTTTGGAGGATTCTGGGAAAGACTCATACGATCAGTAAGAAAGGTCCTATACTCAATCATGCAAGAGCAGGTTATACGTTTGGATGATGAAGGACTACAGACACTATTTTCAGAAGTAGAAGCAGTCCTCAATGGAAGACCCCTTGTAGAATCTCCTAACAGCGCAAATGATTTAGAAGTGCTTACGCCAAATCATCTTCTTCTCTTGAAACCGGGTGAGCATTTTCCTCCAGGAACCTTCTTAAAGACTGATAGTTACGTGAAGAGAAGATGGAGACAAATACAGTATCTTGAGGATGTATTTAGGGCAAGGTGGACCAGGGAATATTTACCTCTTCTCCAGAGAAGACAGAAATGGTTGAAACCTGAGCGAAATCTGCAGATTGGGGATCTCGTATTAATCGTTGAAAATACCTCACGAAACAAATGGAATCTGGCAAGAGTAATTGAAGTGCAATCTGATTCTAATGGCATTGTGCGTGTTGCGAAGGTAAAAACAGCATCGACAACTTTACTGCGACCCATTTCGAAACTTTGCCTTGTTCTGGAATCGGACATTGAACATTAAGTGCTGTGCAAGTGAAAACTGCTGTAATGTTGTTGAACCTAAATGACTTTTCACAATAGTGTATGGTTTCACAAATGATATATTGTAAAATATGTTAAGGTTAGAAACATATTTTAGGGACCGGTGTAAAGTATTTGATTTCAATTTTCCAAATTAATCTGATTGTATGTAAATAGGTCTTCCAATTTTGTCAGGAAGTAATTTTTTTATGTTGACCTGATTTAAAACGCGCCATATTTGCTGTACTCACTGTGGTGTGCTTGAGCTGTTTTCTTATATTCAATGATGTATCAGAAAATAATCACGGTAATTATCAATTTAATAGTGTTGTTTTAATGTGTAAACTTGATATGTTTCTTTATAGTGTATTTACAGTTATTTATAAAAGGTAAATTGTCAGTTCAAGTATGTAAACAAAACTATAACACATGTCAGAGTGTAGATGTCACATTTCATTTTGCTTACCTTTCTATAAGTCATGCATTAATTGTCAATTTATGAAGTATTATCAGTTCAGCTCGATATTTCAGTCAGTAATAATTGTTAATCATATCTGAAAGTACAATATTTACATATTGTACAACATAGTAAGTTTTGTTGTTTTCTGTATTGTAGTCAATCTTTTCCTACTCCAAATAAAGAATTACAGAGATGGAAACGAATTGGCAATTATTAATATTCCAACCTGTACAAGAAAGATAGACTGAGTCAAGGCACTACAGTGTTTTTATTTTACGGCCCTTCGAGATTTTTTTTTCCACACAGATCAAAGACGTCCCCATCTGTAGGTGAATTACCTTTGCTTGATGTTCAGGCTTGTAGTCATAGGGATTCCGTATCGCGTTAACGCCTGTCTCGACAAAGAACCTCAGATTTTAAGAATACATCAACTCTCATTTCTAAATGCCAAGAGTTTGGCGAGGGAGCAGTTACTACCTATTATGGAAAACAAAAGACAACAGAAAACAACAAAAGACAACAGAAAACAACAACAAAAAAAGACAAGGAGTTGACAAGTGGGTAACACTACAAAGTAAATATTTCAGAATAATACGAAAAGCCTCCAAAATGAACTTTTATCAATAACATTTGGTAAACCGGGATGGAATCATACAATCCGGTTGTATGCATTGCTAAAGTCACCAGCCTTAGAGTTTGGATAGCATGTACTGCTGTAACTCGGTCTCTTATATAAATCAGCTACATCCGAATTAAACATTTGATTGCGAGCATATCTAGATCAATGCAAGCAGGTGTGAATCATGTAGGGTTAGAGTTTCTAAGATATGGACTAAAATAACCTTTAACCTACTCTCTACGCCTGATTAGTTTGTTATAATAATACATGTATAGATATTTCGAAAGATATATCAAAGTTCATTCCCCTGTCTGTTTCTATTAATTGTACATGTATCTTTTTTAACGTCCCTCTCGAGAATTTTCATTCATATGGAGACGTCATTATGACCGGTGAAGGGCTTCAAATTTAGGCCTATGCTCGACGCTTACGGCCATTGAGCAGTGAAGGTTCTTTAGCGTGCCACACCTACTGTGACAAGGGACATCCGTTTTAAGGTCATCTCCGAGGACCCGTGACATTCACACCTGATGCCGAGCGTTTGGCGATGGAACTGTCACTACCTGTTTTAACGACTTAGGTCTGTCGCGGCCGGGATCCCGACCTTCCGCATGCGGGGCGAACGCTCTAACCACTAAGCCACCGCGGCGAGATCTACAATAAAATCAAAATTAAAAGACCACCAGTATTTATTATGGTCACAAAGTGTTAGTCAAATTATAGGGTATGTTTACTTGCTTATCTCAGTAAATATATTATATGAGAGAGAGAGAGAAAGAAAGAGAGAGAGAGAGAGAGAGATTATAAAAACCTGTTTTGTTATGGATAGATTTTCCAACTACCCGTGTGTCTATGCATACTTTCAAAACTTGAAAACATTCATTAAAACCTCATGTGAACCGAAAACTCATAAATCTCTAGGGGCTGTAAGCTCGCAAACGAGATGACGCGAGATTTGAGTACTTCCGGTGACAAAAAAACCTTTACGGTTTGCATGAAATCATACAAGTTGGAAATATCCTGCAGTTTTTATCGTTATTTGGTCGATGCAAAGAAGTGGACGTTATGGGGAAAGTTGTGCAAGTAACTATAAACGCATTCAAATACCGGTAGTAAACTTGATTTCCATTAAATAATAAATATTTTGGTTTTGTTTGTTACCACATCTAGGGCCTTCATACCGATCATCAGTCTTTAGTTATATATACGCTCAAGTAGATCTAAATAGATTTACATTTATTTATTTACAATCCACAAATCAAGATGTACACAGTTATACATCACATGCAGTCACGCTTGAAATTGTATAAACCAAATGTTTATAGAGGGAGGAGCATGCTTTTACGATCTATAGAGAGCATTTTTACGAAACACATTCCTAGACACAGCAGCTGTAATACTACTAAATAGTACTATTTCCAAATACAACACAACTTCACTGATTTCTTATCGGCGTCGCGCGTACATGATCTTGATTAGCTGCAATAATGTAGCCCTAGTCTCCTTTAAAGAGAGAGAGAGAGAGAGAACGTCAGAGTAAATAACTCGGAGAGGGCTATATTATTGCACCTAGACCTTGATAAATGTAATATTGACAAAATTTTCAAAAAGAAGTGATAGTATTTAATATTATAAACCAATAAATTGTTTTAGAAAGTGGATTCACTGAGATTCGGTTGGTACTTGGTGAGTGGGGGTGGTATAATATGATATGATACGTTATGTTTTAAAGTTCGTACAACTGTATTGATGGTTTACTGGGAATATTATTATTATACAAACCTTCTCCATCCGCATTGAAGTTTTCTATCCTCTCTCCCTAAACCAGTTTCAGATTGTATAAACACAGTTTTGTGTATAGGAAAGTATTAGCTTATACTAAATTCAAGAATGTGGCTTTAACTTAAGACTAAGTCTTACAATAACTTCCTTGAGATAAAGAGAAACGTATTGTATGAAAATGATTTTTGTTCCAATTTTTTAAAATTTAGGTTAGATGGATCGATGCCATTGAGACTAATGTCTTGCAATATTCCCGGACACCTTGATACCCAGGCCATGACATACAGTTCCTCAAAGCAGTGACTTGTGTAACTATCACTTATTTTTCAACTTTGAATACAGGATCAACATGTGCTTCACTGCAAAGTTCCTGCAAAACCCACGGCTGGAAAACGGTTTAGGTGTTAACCATCTGTGATCAATTACCACAATGTGTGTCCTTGAACAATGAACATTCCAGGTTTTTATCCTAAGAGGACAGTTGGCTTATGAAAAAGTTGAACTGTGTTATATGATAGCCAGGGGAGTATTTACGTCAAGGGGGCTAAAGAAAGGATAAAATCCACATACATGTACCAGCAGTCTACGAGCCAATATCAACCAAGATAAATATGTGCATGGGATGCATTAAACAGTATATTGATTTTGAATTCATTCAGGAATGGAAATATTATACGTATAATTCTGTTAATGTTACGTGTCCATTCAGAGTCTTTTATGATCCCGGATAATTCTGCAGTCAGCTGTGTCCAAATAATCAAGTTGCAGCAATAAAATTCTGTCACTTTCTAATGTTCTTTGTCCACTAAGAGTCCTTGATGTTTCGGATAATTTTGCATGCAGTCGGCTGTAGTCCAAACAACCAAGACGCAATGATTCATATTGCACAAAATCTGGCCCTGTATCAGGTGATGGTAAGGATGGCTTGACTTGAGGGAGTAAATACTCTTCCTGTATTCTAAATGTAACACAAAGTTTATATATATAATGTACAGTGAAGCCTATAAAAAGAGAATCCACTAAAAAGAACCAAACATAAGGGATGCTTACACGGTTAAAGTCTTTACACTGTGTACCGCTTTATCTATTGTTAACTGTGCTTCAGAGAAAGTACTCTTCAAGTTCAACTATATATAACTGTTAGTAACATTTTCTATTACTTGAACCACTAGTATATACCACACGCATGAGAAATATTACAAAGAAAATATTGGTGAGCTCAGATTTTTCTGATGCTTAACATTTTTTTCTATCTGACTGTAAACAGTCGTTAATTAGGCCACAGTTTTTTAATTTATTGGTTTACGGATTTTAAAAATAAAATTTAGGGTCGGTCGGGAGATAAAAATAAAATAAACATTTTTAATATCTATCGTTGTTTTATTTTCAATAAATCATTAACATTATTTCGTGAGTACAAATAAACAAAACATGTATTTCAAAAATATTAGATAAAAAATTCTTTAGAGTGACTAGTACGTTAATATAAATTTGGGGGGGGGGAATGCAATTTCAAATTCAGTGTATACATGTAACTACATTGTATATACATGTATCTATGTTACACTTTGGTAGAACATAAGCCGAGAATATATAAGGCCATATCTCATTGATGTTGTAAAGTATCCAGTATTTATATAATGTTGTTCAGTAATTTTGCTGTATATGCTCAATAAAGATTTTACATTTACAAATTGTAAACATAAAGAAAAAAAAATTAATATTAGCACTAAATTACAATTGTATGTAGTAATTCCATTTTTAATTTCAGAATGTTTATACCCCTATGAAATAATTTTTAACCCCATTTTTCCCATATAGACATGCCCATGGAATTATCTACCATCTTTTTGAAAGAAATGTTTGTTTTTCATTTTTATTTGATACTCAAATTCTTTCCACCACTACACAAGGTATACAAATTTACGAGAAATATGCATACCTTTCTGAGTTTTATCTGGTCAAATTTTTTACAGGCGTTCATTATAATATCAAAAGCATCTAACAATTTCTCGCACTGTTAGAACTATTCCCTGTTAAGATTTTTTACGGCAGAGATGCACGTACATGTATTCAAATACATTTATTATGACATGTACTGCTGTGGTATAAAGTCACTAGTTAGAATAATCTAACTGTGTCTCGGTACAGGCCCTCACCACATTCAAACTGGGTATGTAGGACATTATTACTTTAACGATAGAACATCCAATTTAGTAAAGTCGCTAACAACTGTACCTTCCTCTCATCTTTAAACACCCAAATAGCACTGCATTTTATGTTATGTGAGCAGTAAGAACACCGCCAATTGTATGAGAAATAATTATTTCTATCAATTCCTTTTTTTTCGTGATGAAATGCCATCTGGCATCTGTTTTGTCAACAAGAACGATAAAGGTATTGTTACTGCCATCGTGCGTGGCTATATCTGTTTACATGGTTTTTAAAAATACAGAATAAAGATATTTCGCAAAACGAATGGTGATTACTAAATACAAATCAATACGTTTGTGTTTCACGATTTTTTATTCGTAAAATTGAAAATGCATTTTATTTCTATTTTCGATTTGACATGTTGGGTAGACATTCTCTACCCAGAGTTCCGTGCGCTCCTCGCACTGCACGTGTATGTGAAGCTTGCGTAACGCGCCCTCTGGTGAGAGAATGGTTGGGCAGAATCGGCGGAATTAAAAAAAGAGAGTAGAAATTTGCATTTTATTTTTTTTCCGATTCCCCAGGAATTAGGGTCGGCGGATCCGTAAACCAAGAAATTAAAAAAAACTGTGGCCTTATACAGAAGATATGCATTCTACAAATTATCTACCACATTATTGGAAGGAGCCACCACTGAAATTACTCTCTCTCTCTGGTGTTTGCCAACTGATATCTTTAGACAAGAACCCCCCACCCCCAACCCCCGCCCTGTAATTTCGTGCTAAATATATAACAAGAGTACCGCAAACGGTACATAATACGCCCGTGAAATGCTTACATAGGGTGTTTTTCTTGTGCTATAATTTGTATAACTTTGCTTCAGGTATTATCAGCCAGCATGAGGCTGTGACAAACTTTCATATGAACAAAGGGTCTTAACTTAACAATCTAGATTTCCTCAAAATGGACCAAGTTCAACAACCTGTAATTTTTTTCAAAAATGAAAGAAAATCAAAATCCTTCCCCAGATGCACATCTTCAATACTCATACAAACACTCCACAAAATAAGATGGTCCTCACTTGAAAACCGTGGGAGGAGTTGAGCGGACAAATTATGTACCCTCCATAGAATATTAATTTCCAAATAGACCAAGTTCAACAACCTGAAATTTTCTCAAAAATTGTAGAAAATCAAAATCCATCCCTGACGATGTACCAGTGTACTAAGTTTGATGTCTGTCAAGCAAAAGGGTTATCATGATATTGAGTGGACAGTATATTACTATGTTCAGTTTGACCTTTCACCATGTGACCTCAAAATCAAAAGGAGTCATCTACATGTACTCCTGAATATACACCACTGTACTAAGTTTGATGTCTGTCAAGCAAAGTGTTCTCAAGATATTGAACGGACAGTGTATTCCTATGTCCAGTTTGACCCTTGACCTTTGACCATGTGACCTCAAAATCAATAGGGGTCATCTTCTCCTGAAGATGTACCAGTGTACCAAGTTTGATGTCTGTCAAGCAAAGGGTTCTCAAGATATTGAGCAGACAGTATATTCCAATGTCCAGTTTGACCTTTGATCATGTGACCTCAATATCAATAAGAGTTATCTTCTCCATAAGATATACCAACGTACTAAGTTTGATGTCTGTCAAGCAAAGGGTTCTCAAGATATTGAGCGGACATTATGGGTCATCTTCTTCTGAAGATGTACTGGTGTGCCAAGTTTGATGTCTGTCAAGCAAAGGGTTCTCTAGACATTGAATGGTCAGTATATTCCTATGCCCAGTTTGACCCTTGACCTTTGACCATATAACCTCAAAATCAATAGGGGTCATATATTTCTTAGGATGTATCAGTGTGCTAAGTTTGATGTTTTTCAAGCATACGGTTCTCAAGATATTGAGCGAACATTATATCCCTATGTCCAGAGTAGATTGACCCTTGACCTGAAAAACAATAGGGGTCCTCTTCTACTCATAACCAACAAACCTATGAAATATCGTTATCATCAAGTGAATGGTTCTCAAGATATTGAGTGGACAACATAAGGTCTACCGACCGACAGGTGCAAACCAATATGCCCCTCTTCTTTGAAGGGGGCATAATAAGGCTCTCAATTGAAAACTGTGGGAGGAGTAGGGCGGACAAATTATGTACCCTCCATAAAATTATTTCCAAATAAAGGGGCAAAACTCCTGGAAAAAAGGTCGAAATGGATCAAAATTGCAGTATGATCTAGAGTGACCCACAAAGACGCTACACAGCAAGTTTCAGCATGCTATGTGAAAGGGAAATGAAATTATAAAGCGAAAACCCCGAACGGACGGACGTACAGACAGACGGACGTACAGACATTGCTGTACCATAATACGTCCCGTCTAAAGACGGGCGTATAAAAACTTAATCAAGCCATAGATAATCAAATTATCTTAATATTACCAATTTCTCCAAATTGCTTAAATAATAATGATAGAAAAAAACCAGTGAAGTAATAGGCCATAATACAACCCCTCCCCCCCCCCCCCCCCCCTCAATTTTAGCCACATCACACAATTATCTACTTGAGTTACATTGTACATTTGTATGTCAATTATCGTCAATAATAGGCCTAGTAAAGAGAAGAAGTAAGTTGAATTAAAAGTATAAATGAATTGCGTAATTATCGAATAATCATTCGTGAAGTTGAAGGTGAAGGTATACTTGCAGTTACCTGATTACTTTATACAACGTGTTCTCCATCGACACTTGAACCACCGCATTGACAATGTACTTAACTTGTTAAACAGGGATATAACAAATGGTTGTGGTACACAGCGTTCTCTGATTTACGCATAAGCATTGGTTTTTCGGACGTGTAGTTGGCCCAATTCTATGTACTCGTAATACTGAATCGGATTTGTTTGTCACCGGAAACGCTTCATCGGAAGTGACAAGAAACGAGACTTGCAGCCCCTATAGTTAGGACATGCTCCAGTAGGTAACACGTCATTTTTCTCCAGTCGCTGGTATTTATATCATTTTCTATTATCAGGTAAGTCAGCATTCCCGTTCTGTAGAGCTGTAATACTAGTATATAAAAAATTTCGAATGTGATTCGTGATATATAATTATCACCAAAAAAAACCCTCTTAAAACCGAGATAGTTTTAAGGGCGAATTTGTTGCTCATAAACTGGTTAAGGTTTTGGTTTATGAGTTTGAAACCAGTTTTCAAACCAGTTTTGGTTTCAATCTGGTTTACAGCGAAGAAACAAATGAACAGTTTAATTTTATATTATTACACATATGACAAATAGTATAAAATATCTTGCAGTAATGATTCTGAAAGTCCCCGATAATCTCCGACTCGAAACTGCATACCGCACATTTCAAAACCACAGGTGATGCCGTCGCCATGCTGGATTGATTTCCCGCCTCTCTCGTAAACCAAATAAACTGCCCCCAGAGGCGGTTTAGTTGGTTTAACGAACTGGTTTAAGTTTTGGTAAAAACAAATAAAAAACCAGTTCTGGTTTTAAACTAGTTCAAAACCAGTTCGAAAAACAAATGAATAGTTTACTAAACTGATTCGAAACTAAAACTAGTTTAAGCGCAACAAATTCGCCCCAACATTTTACGATAACGAAAACCCTCGTATGTCTTAATGATAGGTAAATTGTATGAAGGAGGGAGTCTCCTTAATTGTTTTTAAAATAGATAATATTTGAGGTGAAGGTGGGGTATATTCGCATATTCCTAGTGTCTACCTTGTATCAATAATTGGACCTGATCTCCTTTGATATGTTTCACGTTAATATTCATATGTGATATGCATTGTGCGTGTTTTATTTATCGATTTGATTGGTTTCATAAGTCTAGTTGTTAGTTGTACATTGCTTTACGCGTAAGCCGGCTATCTACTTAGTTCTAACTAATTCACTCGATGAGACTGTGCACGTGCAAGCACCTTAAGGGGTGAAGTTTCGATGTTGCATGTTGAACAGTGAACTTCGTATTTTAGTTCATCTTGAATTTCATAAAATTCGCAATCTGATTAAAATTAGATCCTAGAATACGCTCACAATCGCTACACTAGGATCTGACATAACCCCATAGGGGGTCATATCCGCATGACCTTTCGCTTGGAATATTCATGAGAACTATCAGTCAGTCAGATTGCGCCATACAATGATGGCTATTTAGGCGGGTCCTGGCAATTCGTAAACAAATTGCTGTAATCTCTCTCTTACGAAGTTTATTCCACACTGTAAAATTGTATATTCTCGCATAACGAATTTTAAACTTTCGCAATAATGTCTAATCTATTCCGTTCATACAAACAACAAAACGTACGATATGAAATACACCCAAATTAAATTAATTGTGAATTCCGATTTATGTATGGATAGGGATGGGTACGATTTGAATAGTTTTCAAAATGGTTTACTTTAAAATAACACAAGGAATATAACGCTAGTCTACGTAAACGGTGCATTGTGACGTCGCATTTAGCTGCGATATGTTTTCTTTCAAACCAAACAATCGCAGCCATTTTCCTTGAATTGTGAACTTCATCGGGATTTTTTAGCGTTTGAATGTCAAACGCGCAGCCATTTTTATTGCATCTCTAACGTAAATAATGACGCAAAGGTTCATGCGAGAAAAATTATCGTTGGTATAAATCGACAGGGTCAATTTGATTGGTTTAACGAAAGGCCAGGGTTTGACATTTACTTTTTTGAGCACTAGACCAGTCGGGCTACTTAATTAAATGATTTTTACTAGACCTAACCTTACATCCACTAGCCCTGACCAACTTTCCAGGAAAAAAAAACCCGGCGTAATCATGTTATTCGATCCGCAGACTTTACGATAGCATTTATTTCGTAAATGTGACTTTTAAAAACGGAATAAATAGCATGATTAGTTAACATGAGTAAAATATATATGTATTAGTAACTATAATTTAGTCTGTGTGCCGACCATCTATAATTATATATCTTTATACATATAACCATTGTAACGATATTGTTAACTACGCGGATCGAATAACATAATTATGTCAAATTCTACCCGTCACGGAAATTCTTTAGTCCATTTAGAATAAAATTACCTCAACCTTTTTTTTAAATTATTATTTCTACTTCATAAGCCGTGCTTTGTTTCTTCCCAACCTTTTCCTTTTTTTCTCTTGGGACATCTTTCCTTGAGGACGAGAAGTCGTATTTGAATATAGAGACATTCCCGCACATACATGTATTATGGCTGTTTACGACGTAATTTATTTATTTGATAAACACTTTCTTATAAATATTTAATTCAATTAAACTATTTTTTAAAAAAAATGAAAAATGAGTTCAATTTATATCTATTTATCCGAAACATAACTTTACACACACATTAAAAGCGTGTTCCAGGTTAAAGCCGGTAATGAAATTCCGCCCATCCAATATATTTCCGATGACGGTATCAATATGGTAGCTTTTTCAGATAGAGAAAAGGCAGAAGTATTAAATAAATATTTTTCCTCAATATCAAATATTGACGACACAAACCACATTTTGCCCAATTCAAATAACTTAGGCAATGACAGCCTTACTGATATTTTTATTGAAGAACAAGAGGTCATAGATATAATATCCAATCTTCCTGTCAACAAGGCTATTGGGCCCGATTGTATAAGTCATAGTATGCTAAAGTCAACAACACATATCATTTCTAAACCACTATGTATGCTTTTCAATAAATCTCTGCGCGAAAAATCTTTTCCTAACTTCTGGAAAGAGTCACATGTTCTACCTCTTTTCAAAAAGGATGATCCTTCTTTGCCTAGTAATTATAGACCCGTGTCCCTTTTAAGCTGTGTTGGCAAAGTTATGGAAAGAATAATTTTTAAACATGTATATAATTTTTTTCATAAAAACAACTTATTCTACAAATACCAAGCTGGTTTTTAACCAGGTCATTCTACAGTTTTTTTAACTATTAGAAACTTATCACAGCATTGCAAAAAGCATAGATGATAGTAAATCTTGTTACATGGTCTTCTGTGATCTATCTAAAGCTTTTGATAGAGTTTGGAACAAAGGTCTTCTATTTAAATTACAAACTTATGGGATCAAAGGTAATATTCTTGAATGGTTTTCTGATTATCTTTCTTGTCGCAGCTAAAAAATTCTGTATAAAGACCATTTGTCTTCAAGTTCAAGTGTAAATGCAGGGGTACCCCAAGGTTCTGTTCTTGGACCACTATTGTTTTTAATTTATGTTAATGATGTTGCTGAAAATATGCTGTCTTTTTGTAGATTATTTGCTGATGATAACTCCATTCAATATGCATCTAAGAACTCACATGAAATTGAATTTACGTTGAATCATGATCTTCGTGTTCTAGATGAATGGTCTAAACAATGGTTGTTAAAATTTAACCCCTCTAAAACAAAAGCTGTATTTTTTACATTGAATAAGGATATTGATCCTCCTAAATTATTTTTTCAAAATTGTCAGTTGGAATATGTGCCAGTGCACAAACATTTAGGGTTGTTCATTTCACGTGATTTGGGTTGGTCACATTATATAAATACAATAACAAGTAAGGCTTACAAAATTTTAGGACTTCTTAAAAAGCTAAAATTTACTTTGGGAAGAAACACTCTATTAAAAATGTACACTACTTTTATTAGACCAGCTTTAGAATATGCCTCAGTGGTTTGGGATGGTTGCAATGCATATGATAGTGATTTGTTAGAAAAAGTCCAGCTATGTGCAGCGCGAATAATTACTGGCCTTCCTATATTAGCATCTAGAGATTCTTTATATTTAGAAACTGGCTTAGAGTCTCTGTCTTTTAGACGAACAACCGCTAAATTAGTTACCATGTTCAGAGTTCATAATAATGATGTTCCTGAGTATCTACAAGAAACGATCCCAAGAAAAATAAATAATACATCCAAGTACAATCTCCGTTATGGAGACAATTATAAAATACCAAAATGCCGACTTGAACTTTATAAGAAATCATTTGTACCTGATGCTTTATCAAAATGGAATTCACTTGATATATAGAATCAACACAGCTACTTCAGTTAAGCAATTTCGTAAGAGTGTTAGCTCCAAAAATATCAACAATCCCAAACCACCGACATATTTTTCCTATGGTACTCGTTTTCTGAATATAATTCATACCAAACTTAGACACACCTGTATTTTGAATTACGATCTATATAGACGCAATATTGTTGATTCTCCGTTATGTTCTTGTGGTATGAAAGAAGACGCTTATCATTTCTTCTTTATTTGCAGTAAATATTCAAATGCTAGATATAAATTAATGGATAGCTTGCTGAGGTTAAATGATCTAGTTATTATCGATGTCCACCTTCTACTTTGGGATAATAATGCTTTATCTTCTGGGTTAAACAAGTGTATTTTTTCTTATGTTCAGTCGTTTATTCATGAAACCAAAAGATTCAATTGATGTTCAATTTATATTTTTTGTACATTAATTTTCTACAGTAATATATTGTTATATTTTTAAGGAGAAGAACTCGTAAGTTATTTGAACTTGTTTCTGATCCTTTTGTATATCATGTAGGTACAATAAAATATGTTAAAAACACACACATTAACATCGAGTAGATGTCGTAAAACATCACTTCCGACCGCGACTTATTTATTAGATTATTTCACCACGCGGTTCAAAATTGTTCTCAAACTGCTTGCAGTTATTTTTCTAGTTAAGAATAAAATTTCTTTTGGTTTAAAGTAAAGTTTCTTGTTTATTTTTTTAACACGACCAGTCGGACTAGTAAATCGACATTTTACCCGACCGGATCTATCATTTAGTAGACTCGGTCGGTCGGACGTGCCTTAGTGTCAAACCCTGAAAGGTCATGCGGATGTGACCCTATATGGGGTTACGTCAGATCCTAGTGTAGCGATCTAAGTAAGCGGATCTCAGGATCTGGTTTTAATCATATTGTAAAATTCGTTAACGTCACTCAAAATACTGAGGCTTTAGGACTAAGATATTACGTGAATCAGATTTTGGAAATGAGAAAAAATTCTCTATAACAAAAGGTTTTTAAGGACTGTCTCATATTTTGTTGTAGTATTTTTTTTAAATTGATTAACTCTTCGTCTGTGAGAGAATCTGCTCTTGTGGTCCATCAACCTTACATTTCGCCTTTCATACGGGCCTGGGCTTGACAAATTTTCTTAAATTCTAAATCTTATATACAGTAGTTATAATTGTTTCAAATCAAACTATTGATATACTATATTACCCCTACTAAAATAACACAGTATCCTATCATATGTTCATTCATGAAACAGGTGTACTCTTTACAATCGTGACAGAGTTTGGAAACAGTTGTAAACGAATCGTACAGAATATTGAGGTCACGTGCATTCACGTGAGATGTTATCTTGCCTTCGGTGTCAGTACAGTGACAATGACTGAAACCATCGGAAGGCTGAGAATAAACAGTGCAGTAATGTTGGATTGTTGACATGTTGGGTGTATTTAAAATGTTGAATGAATTTATACTTCAGCAACAAAGTGATATATCTAAAGTAGACAAACAACTAAAAGCTTGCCAAGATACATTGCAGCGTATCAGGTACACTTGCTCAAGTCTCTATGTTGTTTTTATTACATTATCATTCCATCCAAATTTTACTGTGTTTCTCTGCTCTCTACCATACTTAATGTCACCAAACATAGATTGTTTGGCATTATCAAAAGTATTAAAGAGAGCACTGATTATTGAGCAAGTCTACGTATCAGGCTTTTATTCTCTTTAAGAGACAAGACAGGCAAGGTTCATAGACTGCCTGTGCAAGTCCATATCACACTGTATCACCTAGATAAAATGTGTTAAATAGTCCTAGCAACGGTAATGGGTCCCGCAAAATGATACACCAAAAAGGAGCAGGGTTTAAAAAGTGAGTGCATAAAAAAAGGATAATACCTGTAGGAATCTGATAGCACATGTAGAAAAGATACTGTAAATTCATTATATTTAGCGTGTACGATAATTGGCGGAAATTATTTTTCAACAAATTAACTGCTCTCTCTCTCTCTCTCTCTCGCGGTGGCTGCTTTCCGCGAAAGGCACGTGCACTAAAATGAATATGAGTTATCGTATCTATACTGGATTCCTAAACTTCTTAAAAACCCTTACAAACAAAGATATATTGCTGGATCCAGTAAATGTTCTACCAAGCCCCTATCATTGCTCCTCACGAAAATATTAGCAGCTGTGAAGGAGAAACTTCAAACGTACTGTGCGACTACATATGCCAGAAGTGGTGTAAATCAAATATGGTTTCTAAAAAATTCTAAAGAACTTTTAGGAAATTTGAAATCAAAAAACTTTTCTCAAATCAACAACATCAAAACGTATGACTTTTCAACACTTAAAGAACAATTCCTTACGATAAATTAAAGACTAAACTTTTTGACATCATAGACAGTTGCTTCTTCAACAAAAATGGAAAACGGAAATATTCATATCTAGTAATCAGTCATCCAAAAACTTATTTTGTTAACACCACTCTGATTCCACGCACAAGTACTCTGAAGTTGAAATAAAAAATATGCTGGAGTATTGTTAAAGAATGGTATTCATTTTCGGGTGAAAAAGAATATAGGATCCAATAAGGTGAGGTTTACAAGGTTTTACCATGCTGTCAACACAGTCATGTTGCATATCAGTATGTTCAGTATGGTAGGAATTCATCTATTAAAAAAAATAAAAAGATTGCTCGTGTCGTTTTTTTTTTTTGACCAGGTGGGCTTGATTTTGTGATATCTTACATTTTCTGGATCTTCGTACAAAAGGGAATACTAGTGGTATAAAACTACACAAGGCAAACCTACGGGGTAAAAAGGTAGTTAGTATAATCTATCAGATCATACTATTTGGCCCAGAAATTCAAAACACAAAAATAGCTCATTTTATTAACATAATATATATGGATCATAAACATTTATAAAAATAAATAAATTGACTACCTATCGGGATTTTTCCAAGGTAACAAATTAAAAAAGAATTATTTTATATAAATGCGATTTTTTATTTTGTTTTACAATTGTACAACTTTTGAAGTGTGCATTGGGCATAATTATCAACAAAACATGATTCTAACCGACAAAATGATAAACTAGTTATTATAGTTGTCAAGCATGGTCGTACCACAGTTTCTCTTGATTTATTTAAACAATTTTACTATCAAGGAATATTTATAAAGTTTATCAGCTGATGATCTAATCGATGAAAGTGAATACGATTATAGAACTTTATTGAAAGTAGACATTAACGGCAAACTAACAACTCAACTGTATGACAAACGGGATGATTTCAGCTTCTCCATCGTCAACTTCCCACATTTATGTAGCAATATTCCATTATCACCTGCATATGGTGTTTATATATCTCAACTGATTCGATATGCAAGAGCTTGTTCTGGGTATAGTCAGTTTTTAAATCGAGGTAAGCTACTGACAAACAAGTTGATGGTACAGGGATTTCAACAGTCTCGATTGAAGTCAGCATTTCGCAAATTCTATGGTCGTTATAACGATCTAGTTCGTCAATACAACCTCGCATTGGGTCAAATGCTGTCTGACGTGTTTCATACCGATTGTTAAGCCGTTCTTGGCACACTGATTTTGACTGCGGATAACTCCGTTGACCTGATCAGGATATGGGGCTCACGGCGGGTGTGACCGGTCAACAGGGGATGCTTACTCCTCCTAGGCACCTGATCCCACCTCTGGTGTGTCCAGGGGTCCGTGTTTGCCCAACTATCTAATTTGTATTGCTTGTAGGAGTTATGAGATTGATCACTGTTCGTTATCTTCACCTTGCATCAAATGATATTATTCGACCTTACAACCCAAAACAGATATAATGAATACATTCGTATGGATGTGCACCATAGATTGATTGATTGAATCTTGTTTAACGTCCGTCTCGAGAATATTTCACTCATATGGATACGTCACCAATGTCGGTGAAGGGCTGCAAACTTAGGCCTATGCTCAGCGCTTATGGCCTTTGAGCAGGGAGGGATCTTTATCGTGCCACACTTGCTGTGACACGGGGCCTCGCTTTTTTGCGGGCAAGGGGTACTGAGGACCTATTCTAACCCGGATCCCCTTGGGACTGTGCACCATAGAAATGAAATATTTATAAAATCAATCAAGGTTTATTTTTTAATTCAATGTAAAGGGGACGCCAATGCAATATCTGTATCTTTAATTTACGAGTTTTCCGCGGTCCCGTTTCTTTCGTATAAATTCCATCTCTTCCCTTTAGCCTGAAACTGTCTTCAATACCACATCTTTTAAATAAATTTGCTCCTCTTATTTCATATCTTGATGTTTGTTTATATCATTTGAAAAACGAAGTCCTGTCACTTTCGTAGCAATGTTTAAGGCAGTTACGAATCTGCCGGGGGGGGGGGGGCACCATTTGGTTTTTTTTAATGGTCATGTTTTGCCATTTTAGGATATTCAACCAATCCCTATTTTGAGCGGGAAAAGTAAAAACTTGGGTCGCACCCCTCTCTTTGAAACTTTTGAACTCTGGATCCGTCATTGTACAAATTAAGATAAAGTTAGTAAAAAAGACACTTAACAAATCTGTTTTTCATGTCTACAAAGTCCATGCCATTTTGCAAAATGAAAAATTTTAGGAGTATCTAAAATCCGCTTTCACTTGAGAAAAATGCTTGGGAATGTCATTAAAATTCCTAACATTGTTACATGTAATATTTGACCAAATGTCGGACCTTGTCCAATATGGAGGGTACTATTCACAAAAAATGTTCGATTATAACAACACTAAAATAAATCCTAAGGTATCAAGTGAGATTTGCAGAGATTACACGTGTCCTCTCACGGTTTCGCACATAGTTCACTATTTTAACTCGACAGCAAATCGGTCTTTATACTGCGTTTGATCCGCTCCTTAATTACACCACCGGTGTGGTGTTTCAGGTCTGTATAGGGTAATCGCCCGAGGACGCCGAACAGCTAGTATCGCGAGCATGCACACCTTCTACACAGCTGATATGGTTTTATCACGAAGGATCATTATGCTGTTTGGAAATGTGTAACCCAAATATGTAATTTTAAACGTTTATTTTGAATATGTTTGCAGAGTTTATTTTACGTCCAATCTTTGTTGGGTTTTTAATAGTATGGTAATTAAATCCTGTATATCGGGTTGTGATATACGATGGAGGTAATTGTGTCGGAATCTGAATTGCCGCCACATTTTAGAATGTTTTCCTGTGTTTGTTCATTGGTCCAACAATTGAGTAAGGTAATTTACCATGCAAAAATGTCGCTATCTGAGTGGTGGTTTCAGAGCGTGTTGTTTATAAAGCGAGGGAGTTTGCTAAGTCCTCATTCACGTTTTCGACATAAATCCAACAATTTATATTACAAGTCAGTTTTCAGTTACATTTATTTTTCTAACCCATCATTGTGTACTTCATTTTACTTTTTTATATAAATCAAACCCTTTAACCAAAAAATTCTACATGATGTATTTGCATGTAGATGTACTCATCGTCAAGCAGCTCATAAATGTCCTCATCCTAGCCAAGTGGACAAATTCTGTATTTAAAAAAAAAAAAAACAACAAATACGCTAGCGCTGAATCGTAACCATTACAAGGAGGTTAGACGTTACTGAAGCATGCCTAGGTCTCTAGGACCAGAATCAAAATCATTCACCTAAATCCGCATTCATCTGAAAGTACAACTGTGCAGGATGCTACAACTAAGTATTCAATAGTTCAATACTGATCCCATTGGGCAAATATATTACACATCTATTGCTGAACCCTATCCTGTTGAAAAATTTTGTGTCAATTCAAATTTTGAAAGGGATTGACAGGGACTATATTTTGTGGCGGAAGGATTCACTAATCAAAACGTTCTAATTCTGCTTGGTATTACAGTTTCTGTTTCATCCAATTTATCGTCTATTTTTATACCCCTAATCGTGTATTTCAGTTTTATATTTATGATACAGGTAGTTGAGACTTGGAACTAGTTCAAATGTAATTTTGTAACTTGGTTGATATATTTTTCTAAACAGAACACCGATTCTTAAAAAAGTTTTAATTAATTTACTCGAAATTTTGTATGAAAATTCAGTATTTTCGTCAATAATTCAAATTTTTTATCTCCAACCCCCACTTTCTTTAGTTGCATTATAAACTGGAAGACCAGACCTTGAAAATTATGTAAAATTTTAGAAATTGACATTACTCCTTTTAAACTCTCAATTTTGATATCAAGAAGTTTTTTGTATATCAAGTGCAAAAAGGTCATTATTCATTTCCTTTACCACTATTAATTTCTTTTTTCATCTGTAGTGTTACAGGACATGATTATGTATCTATTTTATGTAATGATTGATTTGTGTTGCTTATGTTGTGTTGACACTAACAGAAAAATCAAGTTTAATTGAATAAATTTTAAGTGCAAGACGGTCATGTTTAGAACACTATATACATGTAGCTCAATAACAAGCGTTGCGACACCAGTTTTTCTTTTTAATTTCCTAATTCTCCTTCAATGTAGAAATCAAAAATACACTTCCCCAAAGAATGACATTACTCCAAATGTCAGGTGCGAACCTCTTTAACAATATTTTAAATGGTTATCCTTCTCTTTTAAAACAGGATCCGGAAATGATGAAATTCACAGAATCACCCAGGGTTGCAGTTGGATCCATGGATGTGATACAACCAAGTTCTTTCTAATTATGCAAACCTTCTGTAGACGAAATGTTAAACATTTATTCAAGAAAATTTTCATTCCAGTCCTTGTGACTTGGATCGTATATTTAACCTATCACCATACAGCACAACAGGAATACTACACACAACAATGCCAAGTCCAATCGCAACTGGACGATAATTCTATTAAACGTCATTTCTGGAATCCAGCTAGCCTCAAATGCTACTCTTGGCCAGAATTGGTTTTTCTCAATTCATCCGGTTTTCTTCATTTCAACCAATCAGCTGCTCCGTGGTCACAAAAATACATGCATGCTCTCCGATGCAAATATTCAGTCATCTATTTATTTGGTATGAACGAAGCTCGTTTTTTTGAGTTTCAGATTTCGTCATTTCCATTGCATATAGACCGTGATTTCATTCATGTGTCTTGTACAGTAAACGGTACCACTGTGTACGCGAATTTCCTCTACAACGTGAATCCAAAAACAAACAGAAGACGTTTGATACCTGAGTCAGAAAACCAACTGAATATATTTATTTTTGGATTCGACTCCGTGTCACGTTATCTGGCTGAGAGGAAATTAAGACGGACTCTACATGTCATGGAAAACCAACTGAATGCCTACAAATTTGAGGGATATGCACGCGTGGGTGATAATACCTTTCCAAATTTATTAGCTGCCATGGCAGGAAAGACCATCACAGAGGCCATATTATCTCGCACAATAAATTCATTGTACTCGGAAGTGATCAAACGTGGCTACATCGACTGTCATGCTGAAGATTGGACCTCTTATTATCCACCTTTTGTATTATCGTATCCAAATTATACTCACTATCTGAGAACGTTGTTCCTGTCAAGAGAGAATCCTAATCTTAAAATAGTAAAGACGAGCAAAGAACACGCAAATCTTCGAAAGGTGGTTGATCCAAAATGCTTCGGAAATCAAAAACAACACAAGATTATTTTAGATTATACTAGGATGTGTATTGAACGGTACAAAGGTTTGAGGAAATTCGTCTTCTTTTGGCAAAATGAAATAAGTCATCATCAGCCGAATTTTCTTTCTCTAGCGGACCAGGACACAGCTGATCTAATATCATGGATGAATGACAACGGTCATCTGACCAATTCTGTTCTGATACTTATGAGTGACCATGGTCCTCGTTATGGCCCCATTGCTAGACATGAACTCGGTGTACTAACAAGAAATCTTCCTTTACTTAGCATTTATATTCCACGCGCTGTCATACAGAAGTATCCACATATACACGAGAATTTTCTTACAAACAGAATGCGTCTCTCTACTCCGTTTGATCTTCATGAAACTCTCAAAGACGTTTTATTCCAAACCTTAAACAAAAAATCTACATTACCATCTTTTTCATCACCAAGGGGAATAAGTCTTTTTCAAGAAATACCAAAATACAGAAGTTGTTACGATGCGTCAGTGCCAGAAAACTACTGTCCGTGTTATAATTCAGAACCTTTAGATATCCATAATTCCATAGTAAGGAGTGCAGCTAGTTTTGCAGTACTTCATATAAATATACAACTGATGAAGTCAAATTTCTCGTGTAACAATTTACAGCTAATGTCAGTCCACTCGGCAAAGCTTCAGAAAGTTCCCCAGAAACCGAACTCCGCAAAAGTGATGCAGACGTTTGTCATTTTTGAAACTATACCGGGACATGCAATATTCCAAGCAACAATCCGAAGGCATTCACAAAGTATTCACAGCATGGAGATCATAGGAGACATAGAAAGAGTAAACAGTTATGGCAATCAGTCTAGCTGTGTTCCTAACGAACCAATCAATGCACAGTACCGTTTATATTGCTTTTGTGTGTGATGTAATTTACCGTAAATTTGATATTTACAAGTCATAAATCTTTCATTACTATTTTAGTTTTATATGGTTCTGGGAGTTGGTGGTGGGAGATATGAATATGAGGGGAGATAACTTACCTGACCGTAAGCTCAAATGATTTTTTTCTGATCAAATGTCATTCGACTCGTCCTCAGCATCATAGAAGTTAACTTTTAACATTTTCGACTTCAATCAAACTTGGCTCAAAATATGCATCCAAATGGTGTTCTAATTTGTTTAATGAAACGGTCATGATCTAATGGGCATAAGCAGTTTTGAAATAGCAAAATATGAGGTTATGTTTACGTGTTTTTTCTTTGGATTTATGTCCCATTAGAGATTTTTTCACTCGTATTGAGACGTAACCAGCTGTAGATGATGTACCACAAATTTAGACCTATGCTTAGCGCTTACGACTATAGCAGTGAGGGTTCTTTACAGTGTAAACACCTAGCACGACATGGGACTTCCTATTTTGATGTCATATCTGAAAGACTCGTGAATCGCGAACAAACACTCACTACGTAAAACGGTTTCCGTTTTATTTAGCGTCGGGATCGAGAATCGAATCAGTGTATCACCCGAACTTAGGTACTATTGCTTCAATAACAGCGTGTCACTTCGCTTTATTGAGCGTGCAAATTTCACTCACTGATTTGCTGTGTGGTTTTAATAAACGTGAGTTTGGATGACCACCCTATATCATTCCATCAATGTGATTGATCGCTAAGAACAATAGTAAAGCCTGTGCAATTGAAATCTATGAGAAGCCTCGTCCAAACGTTTGCACGTTCAATCAAGTGAAGTGCCATGTTATTGGAATTATGGTACATGTACATGTAATGTCATCTTTTTCCCCCCTTGGACTTGGAAATGATTGTTTGTTTGTTTGTTTTACGTCCCGTCGATAACTTTTCACTCTTATCATATTTAGACGTCACCAATTGTAGGTGAAGTACTACAAATCTAGATTTATGCTTAGCGCTCAGGGCCGTAGCAGTGAGGTTGTTTTTTTTTTTTTTTTAGCGTGTCACACCTTCTGTGACACGGGACCTCCATTATTCAATGGAATATCCGAAAGACCCGTGATTCTCACATCTAAATGCTGAGCGTTTGGTGAAGGAGCAATCGCTACGTATATCAACGACTTAGGTTTGACGCGGCCATGGCACGAGCGGGGCTTGAACTCACGACCTCCCGGTTACGAGGCGAACGCTCTACCATTGAGCTACCGCGACCGGCTGAGTAAGAAATAAGTATATAAAATAACTTAAAAAGAATATAGGGCAGTGCTATAACCTAGTGATTAAGGCGCTTGCTTCGCAACAGGGGGGACTCAGAGTCGGTCCCCTCGCGGCGTAACACCTGAAATATTTAACATAGGTACATGTAGTGACTGTTCTGTGACTAAGCTCCTGACATTAGAAGTGACAGCCACTAGTCTCTCGGATGACTGTAAAACCAGGAGTCCCTGTGGGCGTTAGCGCGATAAAGAATTGTTACGGCCGTATACTCCTTTCTTAATGAGATGCTCATAAATATGCATACCGCATCGAAAACGAGGCTACCGTCGGTTTCGACGCACAACAAACATGTCGGATTTAGCGGAATGTACGAAGTCGGTTGGTTGCGCAACGCGAGATCTCAGTATTGTCCCCCTCATTACCTTCGGTTTTGTTGAAGAAACAATAAAAACTTTAAACAAGAGTGAAGGATGCAAAGAAGTTTCCAAGGGATACAAATATTTCAGCGAGAAATACATTTCGGATATCAGAGGTAGGTCAAATCGTCTATCAGCTGATCAGTTTGACAGATACTATCAACTGATCGATCTTGAATCGTTTTGTGGCTGTAACTTACACCATATCAGCATGTAACAAAGATGTCTACTGAAGAGATGATCTTACATAATAATTAGTTATATGAATTAAATACGATGATTGTTGGTAAAACTGATCGATCGTATACATGTCCAAGTACCCCCCCCCCCCTTCCCCTCCCTCAGAAAAAAAAGTTTTAGGCCTATAGCATCCCAGCCTGCTGAAAAACCATATATTTTTGTTGAATGATAAATAATCTAGTAGTTTCAATGAGTTAATTTATGACAAACTAGCATCATTTTATCAATTTATAGCCCCTGCATATATATATCATATGATTTATTTATTCCAAATTAGGGCCCTCCTGGGCATACATCACTATTATTAATACATATATATTCTCAATAAGATTTGTTTAAATCATAATGCATTTGACAGATTTCAGTATGTAATGTTTATGAGAAGAAGAAAAAAAAAGTGCATTGTAATTTAGTATTATGAGCTACAAACAATGTTCATAACATGAGACATTTTGAACATGGTATTAATACTTAACGTATTACATGCAATTAACTTGTGCCGTAAAGTTTCAACTTTGCATTTGATGTGTGATTTCACCGCAACACCTACAGATAACATTATATTGAAATCACATGAAGAAACTACAAACAATTCTGTATGTTTTGATATTATATCCAGAAAAATGAGCTACATATGAACGCTGGAATAAGTTGGGTTTTTTTCAAATGAAATGAAATATATAGTGAAAAATGGAATGATGACTCACTAATGGCCATGTACTGTATATGATTAATACTCCACTGTATTAAATGCAACAGATAGCACGGGATGGTGCATTGGTACCAAGTCAACATGTCATGTTTATAATGAGTGCATATGTGCAAACATGGTTTCTCATGGTTCATACATAATACACTGTATTACTAGTAGTATGTGCTTAGACAATGTAAACCACATGAGACATTACATCATACATGTAACCATAACATGCATATATCATGGTATACATATGTATATTGTATCATGTAGTTATAATGTTCAATTGTTAAAATTGTATACTATAGATAAGCTGTTTCGAATACTTAGGGTACAAGACTAGTCGACATGACACATGCAGGCACTGTCCCTTGGTACCCCCTGTGTTCAGAACAACATGTGAAAGTACTCTTATTTCTCTAGTAGATAGATGGCTTAAAAATATTGATGAAGGTAAACTTACTGGTGTAATTTTTATAGACTTACGGAAAGCATTTGACACTATAAATCACAAGGTTTTATTACACAAACTCAAGTCATTTGGTATATGCAATGATACTTTTGAATGGTTTAAATCATATCTAACAAATCGTACACAGAGAGTTATTTGGAAAGGCAATTTATCGGAGGAAAGAAATGTAACCATTGGAGTTCCGCAAGGCTCTATTTTAGGCCCATTGTTTTTTATCCTGTATATTAATGACTATCCACAAGCACTGAAACATTCTCATGTAAATATGTATGCAGATGATACTTCACAAGATGTAACAGATAAGTCAGTGGAAAATATTGAGTCAAAGATGTATGAAGATCTTCAGCGCAGTATAATGTGGATTAAGGAAAATAAATTAAGCTTAAACCTGTCTAAAACTCAATGTATGCTTATTGGATCGGCACAAAAATTATCAAAGTATCGAAAATTAAATTTAGTGATAAATAACCATGTCATAGAATGTGTTCAGGAGTCAAAATTACTTGGTATTATTATTGATGAAACTTTGTCCTGGAAAAGTCATATAGAATCACTTATGAACAAGATTTCCAAGAGAATTGGCATTTTAAGAAGAATAAGATATTTTATGTCAAACGATGCGCTGCTGAAGATTTTTAATACTATGATTTTTCCACATTTTACATATTGTTGTACTATATGGAGCAATCCAAGAAATGCTGAAAATGTGAATAAGCTTTTTATATTGCAAAAACGAGCTGCAAGGGTAATTCTTAACATCAGAAATTTTGAAACACCATCTAATGTCATGTTTACAGAACTTAACTGGTTGCCTCTATCAGATTACTTTGTCTATAGAAAAGTCATTTTAGTGTATAAAGTTTTACATGGTTTAATGCCAGATTATTTAAATGTTTTTAAATATGTATCAGAAGTCAGTCAGAGGCAAACTAGAAATTCTTATTCAAATATTTTGTATATACCCAGGGCAAAAACAGAATATTATAGAAGATCTTTCAGCATTTCAGGGAGCACAGTGTGGAATGCCTTGAGTCAAAACATAAGAAACTCAACGAGTGTTGCGTGTTTTAAGAGAAATTATCTTAGAGATTATCACCATACTTTTTAAGCTTCATTTTGTATTCTATTTATCTTACATTCATAATTATTTCTTAAGTTTATATGTATTCTACTTCTTTTAATCTGTGTTTATTTTACTAATATCTGTCTGTATGTATGTTATATGCAGGACCATATTGAAAACTAGCGTTATCGCTAAATATGTAATCCTGGTTAAATAAAGGTCTTATTATTATTATTATTATAACAACAACTCCCCATATATCATCCTTCTTATACAGTGCATTTTCAATAAGTATTGTTACATTGTATGAGCCAACTCTAGACCAATGTCAATATAGAAATTCTTAACATGTGTATTTAAGGTATACATGTGTATCATTATCATGTAGTCATAATGTAATTGTTAAATATAGTATATGTGTTATATATATATATATACATGTATATATATATATATATACACTTGTAATAAAATTTTAATCAAACATTTCTTATTGTAGTGTATAAATTGGATGATGGCTGTGTTGTTAAAGCTAGATCCTACCGATCACAGAAGAAAAATGAGTCTCCACACACAATTGAGGTAATATTCAATTTGATTGTTTATGATGTTTTATCAGTCATATGTATCATAATGATTAATTATTCTATTTACATTTTTGAGATACCATCTAATATGTACTACTTAACCTGTAAGTTACAGTCACAAATACCAGTATACAAAAATTATTGGTTAAAGCATATGCTTCCTTAGAACTCGGGTTTCCCCTCTGAAATTTGGGATTGAGTCCAACTTGATAGGGTGGTCACTCACCCATACATGCATGTGGGGGGTTCCTCCCTCCAGATGAACCCATTCATATCAACATCTGTACCAATGTATTGATCACTGCATTGAAGTTGTATAATTCATTTTTAGCTCACCTGAGCTGAAAGCTTAAATGAGCTTTTCTGATTGTCCGTTGTCTGTCGTCTGTCTGTAAAATTTTCATACTAACGACTGCTTCTCCAGAACCAATGGGCCAATTTCAACCAAACTTGAAACAAATCATCATTGGGTGAAGGAGATTCCAGTTTGTTCAAATGAAAGGCCATGCCCCCTTCAAAGGGGAGATAATCACAAAAATGCAAAACTAGGGTAAGGTCTTCTCAAGAACCACTGAGCCAGAATAAAGCAGAAATTTACATGAAAGCTTCCTGACATAGTGGAAATTCAAATTTGTTAAAATCATGACCCCTGGGGGTAGGGTGGGGTCACAATTGGGGATCAAATTTTTTCCTGTTGGGATATTGGGAAAATCTTTAAAAGTCTTCTTCTCAAAAACCACTGGGCCAGAAAAGTTAACATTTACATAAAAGCTTCCTGACATAGTGTAGATTCAAGTTTGTTAACATACGGCACCCAGAGTTAGGGTGGGGGCACAATAGGGAAACAAAGATTTACATACAAATTTATAGAGAAAATCTTTAAATATGGGCCAAGGTGAGCAATGTGGCCCATGAACCACTTGTTGTTAAACACTATACAATAAATGAATTGACTATTAAATTATTACCTAAATCCAACTATACTTGTTTTAAAATATTTAAATTTACATTAATTTACTTAATGTTTTTAAATTTGTCTTTACAGATACATCTAAAATCAGGACCAATATTTGAGAGAGATGACAGCAGTTGCTCCTGTCCAATTGGAACTCTGGTGCATGTGGTCACATTACAGGTCTTTTGTATACTCTTGCTCATATGAAAACAACTGGAATGCTGGTTATTCCAACAGATGTAGCAAAAACCTCACTTCCACAAACATGGCATGTACCAAGAGGGGAAAAGGTAGCAGGGAGCTCCATTGACAACGTTCGAGTGTTAGGTTTTGATATGAGGAACCCATATGTGCCACCTAGAGGAATTCGAACAACATTATACAACCCTATTGAAAATGTGTCCGAACTACCTTTACAGGAATTGTGTGATAACCTTGAAGAAGTTGACGACACCTGTATGCTTTTGAGCGTGGTAAATTTAGAACGTCAGAAGAAAGTTGTAGACACGAAGTTTGGCAAATTCCCCAAGGGGAGTCCACTTGCAGTGCAGCAAAAAATGAACAGTAATTTAATTCTGAATATATTGGATGCTGATGACTTTCCTAAATTACCATCTCAAAATGTGATGATTAACAATATATCTACTGTGTTATCTGAAACAAAACACTTGAAAACTGACTCATTAAGTGTCACTACTGATGAGGCTTCAGAGATAGAATCTCTGACTCAGTTACAGTCCCAGGATCCCAAATGGCACAGGATTAGGCTTGATAGGATAACGGCATCTATTGCTGGTTCCATTGTCAAAAGGAGAAAAGGTAATTATGTGAAAAATGTATCGGCTTGATACATGTAATGAACATTACTACATTTCAAATAAGATTCTGCATTTTTAATTTGATATGTACACTTAAAATACAACATGTTTAATTCAACGAAATAGACAAGATCATGAATTATTATTCTAGAGAACAATTGTATATATAGTACAATGTAAAGTTCAATTTTTCTTGTATGTCTTAAATTTGTAGCCCTCAGTGGTGCCTTAGCTTAGCTTGTTTAGTTAATTGACCAATAGCTACAAATTAAAGACATTGAACAACTTCTTTTCAAAAACAAATTTTCAAACAATGCTGTTTTTGGTATAGACTATGACCCCTTGGTGGAGCGACTAAGGACTTCCAGATCTGTGGTGACAGCCAATATGAGACATGGGATAGCATGTGAGCCTACAGCAGCTGAAGCATTTGTAGCAGTAAGAACTCTTACAATATATGTTTTCATGTATTTGATAATAAATGCAGGCACAAATATTTGTTAGAATAACTAGTCCACTTATTATATGTCCAGTTGTAAATACCTTAGGCATTTAACCCAAAGAAAACTAAATGCATAGGTCTATACATGTATATCAATTTGATAAATACATAAATTATAAATAAATACACAAAATTTACAAGATCTTTTGAATATAAATAATATTGTCATAATTTGAGGTCTTTGGATATGTGTTTTGAATAAAGCACCAATGTATTGATGAAAGATTTCATGTAAAAAAAAAAAAAATCATACAAATAAATAAAACATATATAAGAGTCAGCAATATTTTAAAACTATGTTCTACTACTTTCTGTATTTTCAGAGGATGAATGACAATGTCAACATTTATCCCTGTGGAATATGTGTCAGTCCATGGTCACCTTGGTTGGCAGCAAGCCCAGACAGAAAGGTGTATTGCCCTTCCCTTACTCCATGTTATGGTTTACTGGAAATCAAGTGTCCTGTCAACCCCCTATCACAATGTGTTTACCTCAACAAGGATGAAAATGGGTTTAAACTGAAGAGGACACATAACTATTTTCATCAGATTATGATGCAGCTTGCGGTAACAGGACTAGAGTGGTGTTACTTGTTTGTTTGGACTTCAGATGAATCTCATCTTGAGCTTATAACATTTGACTCAAGTAGATGGCAAGAAATGAAAGACAAGCTTGATATGTTTTATTTTGACCATTACTTGAAAGGCTGATCAATATTTGATATAGATCATTTTCATTTGAAGGAATGTTTTCATTACTTAAAGTAGCATTTTCTATATCTATTCAAGATTTGCTAATTATTTCCATTCAGTTTCAACATGTTTATGCCAAAGTAACCAGGTCAACGGTCATGTTATTAAATGCAAAGTCTTGCCATAAGAAATCTATATACAAAATATGAAAGCATGCCTTAAATAATTCAGGAGATATTTTCTTAAAAGAAGATCAATCTTCAAGGTCATGAGGTCAGAAACTTTGGTACCAAATCAAATTTTCTCACATATGAAGACTGAGAGCTTTATCACTTACCATTTAAAATTATGTGCCAGGTTAATTTTTTGGATAGACAGGACAAATTTAATATTCCTCCAACATTAGTTGCAAGGGGGAGGGGGGGGGGCTTAAAAACTTTCCTAATGAAAGTTACTTCTAAATATGGTTGTGTAATTAACTAGAGTTATTGTTATTAATTATAAAACAACCAACACACAGGTAATATGTGTCGTGAATTACATGGCATGAAATTTATAGATCTTGTAATATGTTACTTTAATTTCTGGTACAATTCTGATACAATTTTTATATTCTGATAATTGTATATATTTATCTCATTTTCCTGATTGATTTCATCTTCAATTTACTTCCATTCCTTGACAAGAGGACCCTTGAATAAAGTTAGCATGTTTGCCACTGTCCATAATTGATTTATTGTTCCTACCATACTTAAGGGAATGACACCATCAAAAAGGTGGTACTCCTTGACTCTGCGGATATGCCTCTCAATATGTATCCTTAGTTTTGCTATCACCTGGGTTTGCTCCACTTCTTGCCTTGAAAATTGACCTTGACTTTGGAGGAATGGGGGCGTGTTAACTGAAATACCTGTCCCCTCTAATACCTTGTTCAGAACAAATCCTTTGTCTGCCATTATTGAATCACCCCTATCCAGGAGATCAATCAGGCCAGAAAGCTTGGTAATTTCTACATCTGACATATTTCCTGTGTACAAACTTGATACAAAGGTCAGAGCTCCATGTGGAGCAATCCCAACAAGTCCTTTCCATGTGTGAGAGCTTTTGTATGACGAATAACACTTGGAACTGAGAACAAGAGATGAAGGTCTCTCTGTCTTTAACTCTGTACAATCAATGATTACCCGTGTAGAGGGATACATACTTTTGAATTGGTTAGGCATGTTCTCATTTATTTGCTCTCTACTTGGCCAGATATTTATGCTACCAAGAGCAAAGTATAAAAGATTTGCCCATGTAATAATTTTCCTACTTACAGTAGACAAATGACATTTAAATCTTACAGCCAAATCCTGCTCCATAAGACCACATTTTAAACGGCATAAAAACATGAACAATTCGTCAATGAGCAACATGTTCCTCGGATTGCCCACCAGTACGTGCTGGTTGATTCTGTCAGAAGATCTGTAATAATAACTGGTCATTCTATTAGCACCAGGTTTGATAAATTCATAAAAAGTTGTAAACATGATCATGGATGCAAAACCTGTATAAAATGAAATTAATGCATTGTCATTTCAATCTGATTAAAACCAGATCCTGAGATCCGCTCACTTAGATCGCTACACTAGGATCTGACGTAACCCCATATAGGGTCACGTCCGCATGACCTTTCGTTAAGCCAATCAAATTGACCCTGTCGATTTATACCAACGATAATTTTTCTCCCATGAAACTTTGCGTCATTATTTACGTTAGAGATGCAAAAAAAAAAAAAAAAAAAAAAAAAAAAAAAAAAAAAGGCTTAGCGTTTGACAGACGACTGCACACCTGTCAAAACATGTGATTTAAACAACGTCTGTTTTCTCTGCGGGTTTTCTTTCATTCAAACGCTAAAAAATCCCAATGGAGTTCACAATTCAAGGAAAATGGCTGCGATTGTTTGGTTTGAAAGAAAACATATCGCAGCTAGATGCGACGTCACAATGCACCGTTTACGTCGACTGGCGTTATATTCCTCGCGTTATTTAAGTAAACCATCTTGAAAACTCTTCAATTCGTACCCGTCCCAATTCATACATAAATCTGAATTCACAATTAATTTAATTTGGGTATATTTCATATCGTACGTTTTGTTGTTTGAATGAACGGAATAGATTAGGCATTATTGCGAAAGTTTTAAAATTCGTTATGCGAGAATATACAAATTTACAGTGTGGAATAAACTTCGTGGGAGAGAGTTTACAGCAATTTGTTTACGAATTGTCAGGAACCGCCTAAATAGCCATCATTGTCTGTATGGCGCAATCTGACTGGTTGATAGTTCTCATGAATATTCCAAGCGAAAGGTCATGCGGACATGACCCCTATGGGGTTACGTCAGATCCTAGTGTAGCGATTGTGAGCGGATCTCAGGATCTGGTTTTAATCAGATTGTTGTCATTTGAAAATCTTTGAATGCCAAATCTTTCTATCTCAAGTCGTTGCTGTAATTTTTGAATTTCCCCTTCCTTCTTCTTCAGCATATCCTCTAACTCATTCACCCTATTTGTCTCAGGCTGCACTTCTTCATACATACTGCTGCAATATATAATTCACATCCATACTGTATAAATAATTGGAAAGTTAGTCAAACAATTTCATAGCCAGTTACAGACTGATCACCCCCCCCCCTTTTATAAAGGATCTCTGTTGTGTCAGTAATAAGTATTTGTGTACTTCGATGTATTCATTTATTTATATATTACAAAATTATGCATATCTCTGATGAATGTGAAATTTATAGGAGGACGCTCTATACCTTTTCGAAGTTGGTAGATATTTTAAATTACATGCATATTAAATCATTACATAAGAATATCATTTTCTCAAAATTAACATGGTGGTGTAAAGAACAGCATTCATACTATGAATTAAGAGAAGAAGAAATATACATAAGCACAGGTGATTTTCAAAGTTATATAGAGCATGTTACTTTAACAAAGTGCAAAACATACAGTATTTTTTATTATTATAGACCATCATTTAATATAGTGAAAATATTTCAATACAATTTCTAAGTCTGAATGAATAATACAAAATTTCATACCTCACAAAGATCTTGATGATCCAGCATCCTACTGTCCAGCAGCAGTTGATCTTGTTGTGAGTTGAATTATTCAAAATAGTTTAATACAATTGCAAACCAGCATGAATAAAACAAGTTTGACAATTGATTAATCATTCTGAGAATAATTCATGAACAATAAGTAAAACCAATTTCACATTGAAAGTCCCAATGACATGCAGCAGCACTGAAGAAACTTAAATCATACTTATTGCTAAATTATATTTGCCTTGATTCTCCTAGTATTTTCAACTGTTTATAGAAATAGTAATTCGAAGGTAGAAAAAGAAACATTGCTTCTATTATTACATGTGCTTCTTGTAAAATTAGTCTGACCTTCTGTTAAATAAAATGACACACACACATACACATAGGCCTATATAATGTTATGGATATAACCTGGTTCATTCTGATTGACTATCACATAAATTATAGAGATTTTTAAAATGCCATTACCTCTCCACATTCAAATTTAAATTTTCATTTGAGACCGGGTTGTTGTTATTCTCATCAGTGTCAAATCCAGGCATTTTCTCTGGAACAGGATGCTTAAAAATTTCCCGTCGCGCAGCTTTTTCGTCAGATTTCCAGTTGAATATGGAAGGAACACTTTCTTTCTTGAGTGTCTTCCTTACTGGGGTCCATTTGAAGTCGTCCCTCTTAAAATGACGTGAGCAAACAACTGTTTGATCACAGATCTGTTAGAAAGATTATAACCCGTTAAGACTTGTTTGAAGTCATTTCATTAAACACACACTGACGTACACACGTGCAAGGACCAACCTATTTCGAGGCCTACTTAATTCTATGATATAAGGGGGTCATCTCTCCGTATTATTTGGAACAAAGTTACATAAACATACTCTGAATAATGGACCAGGATCCCTCCGAATAGCATGTATCCAAGCCTTGCGAAGCTCCAATCTTTGTGGGATTTGATGAA
This sequence comes from Ostrea edulis, assembly GCF_947568905.1. Taxonomy (NCBI): domain Eukaryota; kingdom Metazoa; phylum Mollusca; class Bivalvia; order Ostreida; family Ostreidae; genus Ostrea; species Ostrea edulis. The sequence goes on from NC_079168.1 coordinate 24,538,213, forward strand.
AAGAGAGCTCTGGGTTGCGGCGTCCATTTCCATTACAGTTCGGCACGCAACAATGCCTGTCGTTCTTGCCTCCGTCTAAGGTCGACGCCATACTTGTTTATACTTGGATACGACGGTAGCCTCGTTTTCGATTTAGAAGCGCGGTTTATGAATATTCTGCGAAAAGGGAGTATGCGCCAACGCATAGGTCAAAATTTGTGGCACTTCCCCTACAGCTGGTGACGTCACTACCTGAGAGGAACAATTCTAGAATGGGGCGTGAAACAGAAAACAAACAGCTAAATAAGCAGCGTACGTACAATGTTAAAATACTTCTGAGATATAAACCTTTTTTCAGTGGTAGATGAAATTTTATCCCTCATTAACATGATTAGTGAGAATTATCATGCTAAAAGTGACAAGTCACCAAAAGTGAAATAATATCCGAATTAATGAGGCCACACTGTAAATCTACGTGATTCACCGCGATACACGCCATGTACAACGTGGGGTGTTGGTAGATGTGTCTGATAGTGGACTTTTGCGAGAAGGGCCGACTTTCACAATCAACGGCTGACTTGGACATTTAAACCTGCGTATGATATGGAAGCACACTATCGTTAAATATATGTAATATCGACTTGTTAGCATTTATACAGGGAACTTCTACTGCATCACTCTTGAGCTAGCTTTTTTTTTTTTTTTTTTTTTTTGGTGATTTCTCTTGATCACGAAAAAGCAAAACCGAGCGTGTTCAAACCACTACACGTTACAAAATCGTGGCAGGGTAGTGGCTGATGTTTGGTGGGAGACTTGCATCAGATAGAGTATCTCTGGGACTTTGTGTCCATGTACGGACGGGGTTTCGTCCGGGGACGACGGTGGTTGTCGTCGTGAAAGGTGGATGCCTTGCCGAAGAGGTGCCAAACAATCAGAGAAGATACATGCTAAGCTTCGGAACGAAGTTTTCCTGGGCGTAGGAAGTGTAGCGAACAGTTTGTAAGGAATTTCTACTGCTTCGCTAGAGAGCCACATGTAGCGTTTCTAGTGATATGGTATTATTTCTCTAAGCAACGGTGAGCGTGTTCAGATCACTGTACGTTACAATAATATTATAGTACGCCTGTTAGGTTTTAAACCACCTGAACTTCTTTCATTTATGGCAACCCCGTTGATTTTTATATCTATTTATTCTATCCAATATAAAGACCAGGCTGAAGCTAGCAGCCACTAACCAGCAGCCAATAAGCACGTAGAAGCTAGCAGTCACTAAGGAAAATCATCAAAGGACTGAGAGTACTCATAGGAAAATATTTAATTTGAAACCTATTCTAAAGAAATTTTTTAATTTAATTAATGTTTTGAATTAATAAATGTCAATTGCAACACTCATGGGCAACTTAGTTCACCTGAGAGATTGTACACCAATGGTAAAATGAATTTATATCAGTAATTTGTAATGAAAGGAAATAAAATTGACCACACATTTCATTTTCTGGTCTTTTTGAACAATTTCTCAGCTTACATGCACGAAAGTAAGTGCACATTGATAATTTAGCTCACCAGAATATTACAATCAGTCATTAAGTACCTATGAATAAATTGATATGATAGGGAAAATTATATGATGTGGGGTGCTTTATTATCTCAAGACTGATCCTATTTTCATGTGCCAATCCATTTGAAATCATATTGCATTCAAAAATCTTTTCTGTAAATTAGCTCACCTGAAAAGTGATAACCATTGCTTTGTAACAAAAGAAATCAACAAAGGAAATCTTTTGAGCAAGTGGTGTAAGGAAGCAGGATTAAATAATGAAACAAACACTTTCTCTGTAATATCTGGTGAATACCTCCATCCTGTGACTGTTATAAAAAATTGTGCATTAGCTCACCTGATTTTGACACTGCGCATAACCTAGAAAGAAAACGTGTAACACGAGTTTTATGACTGCTTTTAGAGCTGTATCGAGTCCCCATTTCTACTCTAAAAGGGGTGACAAGGACAATGTATCCATTGATTGATGTAGAGGGTACTAAAGGGTACTTGACGCTATGTAAAGAAGAACTCTGAGATACTCTGAAGTATTGTTTAGCTCACCTGAACTTTGACATTTTTCGTTTCTCGAAATGAAAGAGGGGGTTTTATGACTGCTTTTACAGCATTAATCTTTGAAGACAAGGCGGAAGGAACATCAAGGCAAGGTAGAGGACCCCTAGGACTATCATTTACCACTTTGAGTTTGGGGCTGTAGTGGTACCACCAGGTGGCTCCCGGGGATCGGGACGGATTTCAAGTCTCCATTTCTAGTCTTTGAGGGGTGAAAAGGACAATGTATCCATTGGTTGACGTAGAGAGTACTATGGGCTACTCGGTACCATGTAAAGAAGAGCTCTGGGATACCCAGAAGTATTGTTTAGCTCACCTGAACTTTGACATTTTTCGTTTCTCGAAATGAAAGAGGGGGTTTTATGACTGCTTTTACAGCATTAATCTTTGAAGACAAGGCGGAAGGAACATCAAGGCAAGGTAGAGGACCCCTAGGACTATCATTTACCACTTTGAGTTTGGGGCTGTGGTGGTACCACCAGGTGGCTCCCAGGGGTCGGGACAGATTTCGAGTCCCTATTTCTACTCAAAGAGGGGTGACAAGGACAATGTATCCATTGATTGAGGTAGAGAGTACTATGGGCTACTCGACGCCATGTAAAGAAGAGTTCTGGGATACCCGGAAGAATTGTTTAGCTCACCTGAACTTTGATATTTTTCGTTTCTCGTAATGAAAGAGGGGTTTTAGGACTGCTTTTACAGCATTAATCTTTGAAGACAAGGCGGAAGGAACATCAAGGCAAGGTAGAGGACCCCTAGAACTATCATTTACCACTTTGAGTTTGGGGCTGTAGTGGTACCACCAGGTGGCTCCCGGGGGTCGGGGCAGATTTCGAGTCCCCATTTCTACTCTAAAAGGGGTGACAAGGACAATGTATCCATTGATTAAGGTAAGGAGTACTAAGGGCTACACGATACCATGTAAAGAAGAGCTCTGGGATACCTGAAAGTATTGTTTAGCTCACCTGAACTTTGACATTTTTCGTTTCTAGTAATGAAAGAGGGGGTTTTATGATTGGTTTTCCAGCATTAATCTTTGAAGACAAGGCGAAAGGAACATCAAGGCAAGGTAGACACCCCTAGGTCTATCATTAACCGTTTTCAGTTTGGGGCTGTAGTGGTACCACCAGGTGGCTCCCGGGGGTCGGAACATATTTCAAGTCCCCATTTCTACTCTACGAGGGGTGACAAGGACAATGTATCCATTGATTAAGGAATAGGGTACTAAGGGGTACTCGATGCCATGTCAAGAAGAGCTCTGTGGTGCCTGGAAGTATTGTTTAGCTCCCCTGAACATTGATATTTTTGTATCTCGAAGAGAATGAAGGGATTTGGTGCCTGCTTTAGAGCATAAATCTTTGAAGACAAGGCGGAAAGGACATCAAGAGAAGGTAAAAAAAAAAAACATAGAGCTATCATTTGCCGCTTTCAGTTTGGAGTTGTCGTGGTACCACCCAGTGGCCCCTGGGGTTCGGAAGAGATCTTGAGTTCCACTCTACTAAGGCCAATGTTTCAATTTGTTGGAATACTGCAGGAGATCGTATTCATTATTCGAGCACAGACAGACAAAACTTCCGTTATACCTGATAGTGTTGCTTACCTCGCCTGAACTATACCATTTTTGTGTCTCATAGAAAAGATAATGGTTTAATATAGTTGGTATGCAACAGATTCTGTTATAGAATTTGGCGTGGTTCTAACTACACTACTGTGGAATCATTATAATTCGTGATGACTCAATTTTCGTGGAATTAGTGGGTAACCCTCACTCACGAATTTACATCCTCAACGAATAAAGATATTCCAGAGTTATCTTTCTTACAAATATATAAATCCACAAAATTACGTCCGCACGAACCCGTGAAAAATCAGGAATCCACGAAAATTGGCCCCACGAATTTAAATGATTCTACAGTATGCATTTTATACAAAAGGCGGCAAGTAAAAGGATAGATAATTGATATTGATTTATGTATTGATCGCCACTTAATATAACTTGCAACCGCTATTTAATATCTGGTGGCCTCCACTTAGTTTATATGGTAGTTATCACTGATTGAATATGTAGCTTTTGTCGAAGTTTTGCTGCTTTTTGGGTCAAAAGGTCAATGTCACTTCGAAACTTGTTTAGAAAAGCTTGTAGACATTCTACGGGCCACATATTTTTGCATGGCTTATACTTTATGTGGTGGTGGTTGGGGGGGGAGGGGTGGCAGCTGCAGAAGTTGTCTTCAAAATTGTTTAAATTCTCGTCAGGTGTAACATAATACTATCTAAACATTTCTCTTTTGCCAAAACTTCTATATCATTGATTAGGCTTGGTTTGTGGTTCGTCCTTCATAGCATGAGTTCAGTTCTTTAGTTCAAGATCACATTCCTAGCATTCCTACCATTCACTACTGCTATAAAACAAGAAGTCCATGGGTCACATCGCTCATGTGTCACCTTGGCTCTGTTGATTTTTACCTGATGTAATTTTAATTTTGCTCACACAGTGTGGCCACAACTTCGGCTAAAAAAATCACGTCATAACCGCACTTGAATTATGGCTAACATAACCTTGTTTTTTCTTGAGAAGGTGAAGGTTAGCCTTCGAGTTCCTCCTACTTCTAAGAAAGCCTAAACGATTAAATATCTTATTAACTATTTAAGGTAGAGCTTCCATACTTTGTATATAAATTCCTTATGGTAATAACTTTCATGCAATACCATGATCTATGCCATTTCTACTTTCATCTTCTCCTGTGGTAAGCCCTTAACATTTCATGCATGATCTATGACCTAGTAAACCTTTCATGCACGAAATGCTAAGGGCTTACCACAAGAAATATATATGCAATTATGAAAACATTACTTGAAATAGTCCAGGATGTTTTGAATAGGTTTTCTTAAATGTACTCGTAGGTTAAATACCAAGCTCACCTGGTTAAAAAATTTGGTACGAAAATAAGGAATTTGCATATGAGATATGAGACCCCTATCGCTCACCATTCATACGTTATGAGCCAGATTAAAATTTCTGAAAGAGCGACGGGAAAAAACAATATATATACCCCTACTATAGTCGCGGGAATACAAAAAACTTGAATCTATACAACATGGAAACATTTACAAAGGTCCGAGGGTTGGGGTCTACTTTGTAAATTAACCAAAAGTTTCACAGAAAACAATGCTCTTAATTCTAAAACTCGCGCACAATTACTAAATGTAATCATTGCTTTACATACAATTGTTCTTTATATCAACCATCGACAGATAAATGTGTTTTGTTTGTCACGTCTTTTTTCCACAATTTCATATTCTCTAGCGCCATTGGTTTAATTTCAACGAACCTTAGCACACGCTATCCCTATGTGTAGGAATTTCAAGTTTGTACAAACGAAGGAGCGCCTTCGCATTCAAGAAAAGGGAAAATGTGGAAGGTAATGAAAGGTGAAGATAACTAACAGTGATCAATCTCATTACTCCTAAACGGAATGCAAAATAGATAGTTGGGCAAACATAGACCCCCTGGATCTACCAGAGGTGGAATCGTGTGCCTAGGAGGACGGAGTATCCCCTGTTGACCGGTCACACCACCAGTGAACTCTATCTCTTGATCAAGTAAGCGGTGTAATCCGTAATCAAATCAATGCGCCAAGAACTGCCTAACAATTGGTATGAAACAGTCAGACAGCATTTGACCCAATGAACTGTTGTATTGGCAAACTAGATCGTTATAACGACCAAAGAATGTGCGAAATGCTGACTTTACACGAGATTGTTTAAACCCCTGTAACATCAACTTGTTTGCAAGTAACGTGTATGGAAACTGATCACACGTATAACAAGTTCTTGTGCATCGAATCAGTTGAGAGATATAAACACCATATGCAGGTGATAATGGAATATTGGTACATAAATATGGGAAGTTGACGATGGAAAAGCTCATCCCGTTTGCCAAAAGGATATGTCGAATCGTCATATGCAGCAGGAAATTAGTTTGAACAATTATAAGTTGGCCTGTACAACCTTTAAAGACCATGTATTTCATCCTTCGGTGCCAGTTGAAGTAAAATTCATGTGGTAAATCCATGTACTGAAGGTTAAAATAAGAATTGGTATACTGTGTGATAAGATAAAATACTACAACAAGGCGTATAAAGAACATCTAGAAACTGGTCACTTTGCGCAACATTTAGCCTAAATATGACGGAAACTGAAAAAGACGTTAACGGTGATGAAGATATGATATTATACCGGGCTTACGAAGGGGGAATTATGATTCTGATAGTAGTGACGATAATACGCCTAGAAAAATACAGAAAAACTGTAAGAAAACAAGTTCTCACACAGAACAATAGGCATGACGGAACACCCGACAACAGCAAAATCAGCAAAAGACACCGAGGACACAGAATCGGCAAAGGACATCATGAACAAAACAGAATTAGCGAAAGGCACAATGGAGAACACAGAATCAGTGAAAGACATCATAGACAGTCCAGAATAAGCGCAAGACATCATACACAACACAGAATCAACAAAAGACACTATAGACCACAAAGAATCAGCGAAATACATCATAGGCAACATAGAATCGGCGAAAGATATCATAGGCAACCCAGAATCAGCACAAGACACCATAAACAACCCAGAATCAGCGAAAGACACCCTTGGCGACCCAGAATCAGCGCAAGACACCATAGACGACCCAGAATCAGCGCAAGACACCATAGACGACCCAGAATCAGCGCAAGACATCATACACAACACATAATCAACAAAAGACACTATAGGCAGCACATAATCAGCGAAATGCATCATAGGCAACATAGAATCAGCGAAAGACATCATACACAACACAGAATCAGCAGTTGGAACAGAGTAGAACGTAGATTCTAATGTTCTAACAGAGGTTACACAAGACTGTGAGGTGCATGTACCCAAAGAGAGCATGAATGCTTTTCTCACAGTGGAGCAATTAGATAAAATACTTAATGCTATTGGTGACATCCCTTGCGATGAAGTGATAGTTGAGCTTACCAGTACAGGTGAAGGAAACATCATATCAAGATTGACATAATGTAAAACTTATACGGTACCAATTTTGATGCACCAGATGCGCATTTCGACAAAAAATGTCTCTTCAGTGATGCTCAACCGAAATGTTTGAAATCCGAAATAACTATGAAGTTTTAGATCTAAATATAGCCAAAAACAGCGTGCCAAACAAGTGGAGCCAAATTCGTCCAAGGATAATCTAATCATACGTTAGGTAACGATTCACAAGATGAAGAAAGTACAACATATGAAAGCAGTTTCGATCTAATTGAAGATTCTTCAGATGAATATGTACTTCCAAGTGGAGGTAAGAAAAAATGGCTTAATAGTTCAAGTTCTCTGGGGAAGAATAAAAATGAAACGTACATTTAGAAAGACAAAAAATGTCTGTGCTAATGAAAATGAATGTGAAGACAGTTGCAACAGCAGCCTTAATGAACCATCTACTTGTACGACTAGTACATTGAGATGTGGACGAAAGCAAAGAAACACAACAGAATGGAAAAGAAATAAAGTCAAACAGCTTTGCAATAAAGGAAAGGCATACGCAAACTGCAAGGGCAGTAAAATCTATGGGAGAACATAGAAAGAAACAACTTGCAAATGCAAGTACAAATGTCAAGACAAAATCAGTAACACCCAAAGGTCGGATATATTTCAAAGTTACTGGAATCTATCATACGATCGTCAAAGATATTTCATAAGGTGTTATGCAATAATGTCAGAAAAGCGTGAAAAAACCAAAAATCCAGAAGAATCAAGAAGGAAACACACTATTCATTATTATTTGCCTATAGATGAGAGCAAGGTAGAGGTATGAAAGAGAACACTTTTGGAAACATTGGATATTGGTGAGAAAACAGTTACGTACGCATTGAAGAAGAAAAAGCACCCTTTCTCTTCAACAGACAATAGAGGAAAACATATTCCAAAAGAACACAATTTCAGAGGATGACAAAATTTTTATCAGAGACCACATCCGTTAATTCCCAAGAACAGAATCTCATTATTGCAGAAAATCAACTGAGAGAGAATATTTGGACAGTTCTCTATCCATAAGAAAAATGTACAATTTGTACACTGAGAAGTGTAAAAAGGACTACAATGAGGCACAGAAGTATTGCCTGTATGGTACAATATTTGGTACCAAGTTTAATGTATGGTTTCATAGGCCAAAGAATGATATATGTGCATTTCCTGATGCATTTGGAAAAATTAAAGCAGGAAGCAAAGATGGAAAAGCAAGAAGATAAACCGAGATCAACTGAAAATGTGATGATCAAAACTATCAACTATGATTTGCAAAAGGTACTTGTCACTCCTAAAGCTCAAGTAAATGACTTATACTACAGCAGAAAACTTGCTACTTACAACTTCACTATATTTGATGTAATTACTTAAGAAACTGTTTGCAACATGTGGTAGAAACCATAGCAAAGCGAGGAAACTGTGGGGCTTCATGTCTTCTTGACTACAATAAAAGTGTGTGGTCAATCGATGAACTGTTGTACTATTCAAACAGTTGCACCGGACAACAAAGAAATTTACCATTTAGTGGGATGTGTCTCTACTCGGTTGTTAATCTTCCAATTCAAAAGATAACACGCAATTATTTTGAAAGAGGGCACTCACAAATGGAGGGAGATTCTGTTCAAGCTACTATTGAACGATCCACAAAACATGCAGATATGTATTATCCCAGTGATTGGATGCTTGGTGTCCGCAATGCTAAAGTAAACCCACCCAAGTATGTGGTGAAGGAGTTGGCACACACAGATGTATTACATTTCAAAAGTCGTACAGATGACTGTATATGCAACCGGGTTTTTGCAGAAGGTGGAGCAAGATTAAAATGGAACAATATCCATTCATTTCAGTATCATCGAAAAGGAGACCCTACCAAGATATTTTTCAAATACGAAATCAGTCCGCCAGAATATACATCAGTTGATATTTAGGGAAGAAGCAGTGTAGGAAAGCTGAGAAACATGAAAAATTACATCTTAAACCACTGTATTCAGCCTTATCCCAATATCAGATACCAAGTTCAAAGATCTAATGAATCTATGCAAGAAAAACATTCCTCAGAGTTTCTACTCACAGCTTCCTTGCAAGGGGAATGTGTGCAACGTTCTGGAAGAACTCGATGAAGAAGACAGTTCAGATTGACTCAAGATTACGGTAGAGCATCTCATAATCTGTGCACTGTGTGGCTTTTGTTTGTCAGTTTTGTCAAGAAGCGTTCCAAGAATTCATTTTTTATCACATGATTCCATTTGAACAAACCCACAAAACAGGTTTGTTTCTTTTTTCTGATGTTGATGCGGAATCCGATGTTGATGTGTGTTCTATTAATCTATCTCGCTTTTGTAGATCACATTTTCGAAGATTTCTGATATAAATGTAGCTACCCATTGACGATTATTTGTGAATGTTAGTAGATTAGCAAGCTGAACTAATATTCTTAATGTCGATTTGTGGGATGAAATAATGAAAGTATTTTTCACACTATTCATGGGTGTGTGTTTTGTTGAATGACAAATTCAGATATTTTTGTTTTTAAATATCATTTTATAAATGGAATGAATGAATGATTTTTTAAACATGATTCACTTACGTAGTATCTGTTTCATTCCCATTCTGGATAATTTAAAAAGGCAGTAAGTGGAAGTTACGAACTTAAGTAAACAATTATTGAATACTACCAAACCAAAAGAACGTATATGTGAAAATAGGTTTGAAAACAGATATAAAACAACATTAAAGTATTTCTGTATGCAAGGCGAAGACAACGAACAGTGATCAATCTCATAACTCCTACAAGCAATACAAAACAGACAGCTGGGCAAACACGGACCCCTGGACACACCAGAGGTGGGATCAGGTACCTAGGAGGAGTAAGCATCCCCTGTTGACCGGTCACACCCGCCGTGAGCCCCATATCCTGATCAGGTCAACGGAGTTATCCGCAGTCAAAATCAGTGTGCCAAGAACGGCTTAACAATCGGTATGAAACACGTCAGACAGCATTTGACCCAATGCGAGGTTCATTGACGAACTAGATCGTTATAACGACCATAGAATTTGCGAAATGCTGACTTCAATCGAGACTGTTGAAATCCCTGTACCATCAACTTGTTTGCCAGTAGCTTACCTCGATTTAAAAACTGACTATACCCAGAACAAGCTCTTGCATATCGAATCAGTTGAGATATATAAACACCATATGCAGATGATAATGGAATATTGCTACATAAATGTGGGAAGTTGACGATGGAGATGCTGAAATCATCCCGTTTGTCATACAGTTGAGTTGTTAGTTTGCCGTTAATGTCTACTTTCAATAAAATATCTAAGTATGAAGCAGAAGTGGACGACTCTGTGGTGTCCTTTATTTCGAGCTCACAGGGATATATCAAATCGACATATGAATGAAATCTATCATTGTTAATAGACAAAACGTCATCGATATATCTAAAAGTCGAAGGTCACAGCGAGAGATTTTTTCTTCTCACGTAGAAGTTTTTGAATAAATTTTGCTTCATATGAATATAAAAACAGGTTAGCTAACAAAGGAGCACAATTCGTGCCCATGGGAATTCCAACAGACTGTTGGAAGACCTGATCACCAAAGACCACGAAGATTTTGTCAATGAGGAACTCTAGCATATTTTTTATTTCAACTTCAGATTACTTGTGCGTGGAATGTTTATGTATGTTTCTAAATCGATTTAGACGCTTTGTACCATATCGAAAAGTTTTGGATCAGGTTTCTGATTTTTCTTTGCGTTTTTCTCTCTTATTTGAACTCAAACTTTGCATACACATACGACCGTCTGCCTCTACAGCGACGATATGTCCAGGGGTCCGTGTTTTCTTAACTACACAAGGTGAAGATAACGAACAAGTGATCAATCTCATAACTCCTGTAACCAATACAAAATAGATAGTTGGGCAAACACGGACCCCTGGACATACCAGAGGTGGGATCAGGTGCCTAGGAGGAGTAAGCAACTCCTGTTGACCGTTGACTGGTTGACTATCTATTTTGTATTGTTTATAGGAGTTATGATATTGATCACTGTTCGTTATCTTCACTTTTCATGAATGCAAAGGATTATTGTAAATAGATAAAACGTCGTCGATTTATCAAAATGTCCAGTTGAAAGCCACAAGAGTTTTTTCCTTGAAATGTAGAAGCTTTTGAATAAACAGTGCTTCATAAGAATATAAAAACAGGTCAGCTAATAAAGGAGCACAATTCGTGCTCATGGGAATTCCAACAGACTGTTGGAAAACCTGATCTCCAATCTGAAGAACCACTGAACTAGAAAATACAAAACTTATGTGAGAGGTTCCTTAATGAAATGCAAAAATAACAGTCCCAGAACCACAATAAGGGATTGGGATATATTGGACATTTTTTTTACAAATCTTTTTCACGAACAACGTACCACAAATTTAGACCATTTCTTAGCGCCCAGGGCCGCAGCAGTGAGAGTTCTTTCGTTTACCTATGCCTGCTGCGAGAGGGAACCTCTGTTTAAAGGTCATATAAGAAAGATCCCACTTCTAAATGCCGAGTGTTTGGCAAAGGGGCAATGACTACTAATATTTAGGTCTTAGGTTTGACGCGGTCATGGCATAAGCGGGGCTATAACTCACGACTTTCCGGTTAAGAAGCGAAGGCCCTACCACTGAGCTACCACAACTGACCAAGATTAGTAATGTTAATTTGCAAACATCCACACGAAGTGTAGATTCAAATTTGCTCAAATTATTGCCTCACTTTGGGTGGGACCACAGTATGGAAGAAAGGGAATATACAAGGAAAACTTTTTTCTCATACAGTGCCTGCCATGCTTAGTCATACATGTATCAATATGCAAGCATCAAAAGATAGTGTAGGCTGAAGAAATAAATCCAACATTACTTCAACTGATGAAAGCCATGATTGATTTGATGCGCGCATCAATTCAGTTTATTGCTCTCATCGATTCCAGTGATGGGTGCATCAAAGTGGTGTAGTTATTTCTTGCAACTTTACATTTGGAGATCGATGTAAATGATTTGATGATGATCTCTTTAATTGAAGATATATTTAACTAATTATAACGCTTTCATATAAAGAATTAATGCGAGCAACAATTCAATATTACTGTGGATTTGTTGAATTGAAGATGTCTCTAATTATATTCATGTAGTTGGCCTCTCTCTAAAATAATTATTGCGCACATCAACTGAATCAATAATACCATTAATTCGATTGAGGAGAGCATCAAATCAATATTATTGCACGCATTAATATGATTGATTGAATGATTGTATATTGTTTAACGTCCCTCATGAGAATCTCTCACTCATATGGAGGCGTCACGCATTAATATGATATCAATAATTGAATTAAATGCGCGCAACAATTCAATTGAAGAGAGCAATAATTCATTTAATGCTTGCAATAATTGAATTATTGCTCTCTTCAACTAAATTGTAGCGCGCATCAATTCAATTAATGAGCACAATTATTGAATTGTTGATCTCTTTAAATGAAATCATTAATAGCGCTCATCAATTCAGCGGAATGATTAATGCTATCAACAATTCAATTAATGTGCGCAATAATTCAGAATTGAAGATATCACTTATTTGCGGAGATATTTAATGGATTTGTTGCGCGCATCAAATGAATTGATGATATCTTCAAATAATTAAAGATATCTTCTATTATTTGAGTTTATGTTAATTTGGCGCTCAATCCAACAGTACAAAGTTGATTATATATCTGTAGTCGTGAACCAGTCCTTGAACGTCTGTCACAGGCCCGAAAAAAGGTCGATCGCGAAAATTACTCGCCACGAACCAGTTACCGCAGGTAAATCGCGAAATAAAAGTAGCTGCGAATAAAAGTTGGTTTACAGTAACTGACGTGGTGATCGCCACATAAATTAAATAAAAACCACCATCAATTCGCGGCCAACAACTGAATTAAGTGACCGCCGGCAGTTAGACAATTAGGTAAATTACTAGTATGTGGTGGACGCCATTCAGCTTAAGTGGCTGCCGCTAGATAATAAGTGGCGGTTGCCATACAAGAAGTGGCTTTCGCCACTTAAATTAAGTTGCGCCGCCAGATAATGAATGGCAGTCACCACTTAAATTAAATGGCGGTCACCAGCTCATTTAAATGGCGGTCGTTAGCTAAATCTATATCAATTCTCCATAGTACCTACCGATGTTCGCTCACAATATTGGGATACTTTGTACTACGCGCAATTTTCTAAGGAAAATCATTCTAATTTTTTTTTTAATAATTTGCTTGTTCCTCAAAGACCCATCATCTCACGTCTCTTTGACCCTTCCTGAGTATATGAACGACTAGATGTAAAGACCATCAATCTGTCACGACCCACTAGGGCCACCACGTGGTACCGCTACGGCTTCAAACAGAATGGGTGGAATCATAAGTCTAGAAATGGAGAATATTTACGATGGAAAGACGAAATGCATTATACCGAGCAGTCTCTATACATCAGATAATTATATGTATGAAAAATTCAGATGACCTAAACAATATTTTCCGGTATCACAAACAACTTCTTTAGTTGAGTTAAACAATACTTCTAGGTATCGTAGAGCTCTTCTTTACATGGCATCGAATACCCCTTAGTACTCTCTACCTCAATCAATGGATACATTGTCCTTGTCACCCCTCCTAACGTAGAAATGGGGAGTCAAAATCTGTCCAGACTATCCCAGGGCTCTTCTTTACATGGCATCGAGTACCCCTTAGTACCCTCTACCTCAATCAATGGATATACAGTATTAACCTTGTCACCCCTCAATTACTAGAAATAGGGACTCGAAATCTGTAACGATCCCCGGCAGCCACCTTGTGGTACCATTACAGCCCAAAACTGAAAGTAGTAAATGATAGTCCTAGGGGTCCTTTACCTTCCCTTGATGTTCCTTCCGCCTTGTCTTCAAAGATTAATGCTGGAAAACCAGTCATAAAACCCATTTATTTTTTACGACATACGAAAAATGTCAAAGTTCAAGTGAGCTAAACAATACTTCCGGGTATCTCAGAGCTCTTTTTTTACATGGCATCGAGTACCACTTAGTACCCTCTACCTTAATCAATGGATACATTGTCCTTGTTATCCCTCAATTAGTGGAAATAGGGACTCAAAATCTGTCCCGACCCCCGGGAGCCACCGAGTGGCACCACTACAGCCCAAAACTTAAAAGTGGTAAATGATAGTCCTAGAAGTCCTCTACCTTGCCTAGATGTTCATTTCGCCATCTCTTCAAAGATTAATGCTGGAAAACCAGTCATAAAACCCCTTTATTCTCTACAAGAAACGAAAAATGTCAAAGTTCAAGTGAGCTAAACAATACTTCCGGGTATCCCAGAACTCTTCTTTACATGGCGTCGAGTAGCCCATAGTACTCCCTACCTTAATCAATGGATACATTGTCCTTGTCATCCCTTTTAGAGTAGAAATGGGGACTCGAATACAGCTCTAAAAGCAGTCATAAAACTCGTGTTACACGTTTTCTTACTAGGTTATGCGTAGTGTCAAAATCAGGTGAGCTAATGCACAATTTTTTTATAACAGTCACAGGATGGAGGTATTATTCACCAGATATTACAGAGAAAGTGTTTGTTTCATTATTTAATCCTCCTGCTTCCTTACACCACTTGCTCAAAAGATTTCCTTTGTTGATTTCTTTTGTTACAAAGCAATGGTTATCACTCTTCAGGTGAGCTAATTTACAGAAAAGATTTTTGAATGCAATATGATTTCAAATGGATTGGCACATGAAAATAGGATCAGTCTTGAGATAATAAAGCACCCCACATCATATAATTTTCCCTATCATATTAATCTATTCATAGGTACTTAATGACTGATTGTAATATTCTGGTGAGCTAAATTATCAATGTGCACTTACTTTCGTGCATGTAAGCTGAGAAATTGTTCAAAAAGACCAGAAAATGAAATGTGTGGTCAATTTTATTTCCTTTCATTACAAATTACTGATATAAATTCATTTTACCATTGGTGTACAATCTCTCAGGTGAGCTAAGTTGCCCATGAGTGTTGTAATTGACATTTATTAATTCAAAACATTAATTAAATTAAAAATTTCCTTTAGAATAGGTTTCAAATTAAATATTTTCCTATGAGTACTCTCAGTCCTTTGATGATTTTCCTTAGTGGCTGCTAGCTTCTACGTGCTTATTGGCTGCTGGTTAGTGGCTGCTAGCTTCAGCCTGGTAATATAAAGTATGTATTCAGTCTTCCTTTATAATAAACACGAATAGTGGACGGAGATATTGAAAAGCAATCCTAGTACGTTATGAAAGTCATCTCTCTGGTCCACGTCCCCGATTCATCTTTTCAATACTGGCATATAAAAACAGAACTTAGCGGGGATGGAACTGGAATTATTTCATCTAAAATATATAATTACCAAGAGGCCTACGACAAAGCATTAAAGAAGATATATGCTATCAATAACATTCAAAAATGGTTTACACATAAACATTATATATATCATATATACCAAGTTTGGCCGCCTTGGAGTCAGTATGTCTACCCCAGAGATCATAAAATTTACAATTTCGGTAGAGGCCTAGATCTATGCATTTAGTGTTTTCTTACAGATGAAAGGTGAAGCTAACGAACAGTGATCAATCTCATAACTCCTATAAGCAATACAAAATAGATAGTTGGGCAAACACGGACCCCTGGACATACCAGAGGTGGGATCAGGTGCCTAGGAGGAGTAAGCATCCCCTGTTGAATTATAGGGAAGATGCTTTAACTTTGATCAATGTTTGCTCTATCCTTAAGGCTCCGGGGGTGCAGGATTGATTGAAAATTGTTTAACGTCCCTCTCGAGAATATTTCACTCATATGGAGACATATTCAGTGAATGGCTGCAAAATTTAGACCTGTGCTCGGCGCTTATGGCCTTTCAGCAGGAGGGGTCTTTATCGTGCCACACCTGCTGTGACACGGGACTTCGGTCATCCGCCCTATTTAGTCGCCTTCTACGACAAGCAAGGGGTACTGAGGACCTATTCTAACCCAGATCCCCACGGGAGCGGGGGTGCAGGAATATATGGCGATATTAGGTCACATAGATTTTACTGTTCCAGAAACAGTACCAGTATGGAAATGAACCGGAAAAACTCGATACTCTTTGGACAACTAACATTTCTGTACATTGCATCGGTTCATCACTTATTCATGTATGTACAGATATGTCACGAAAAGGTGTCCGTATATTATGCTTGTGTCAAAGTCAGCCGTTGACTGTAAAAGTCAGCCCTTCTCGCAAAAGTCCAGTAGCAGAATTTAATAGCCTATATTTCGTGCTTTGCTACTGTCGTCTGATTCAGTAATGGCGTCTTCAAATTCACAGAGTAAAATTAGTAGAAGAAAACCTAATTGGACGATGATGAGTTACAAGTGCTAGCATCCTCAATTCGCGAAAATAGTGATATTCTGTTTTGAAAATTTTCCTAGCGATATCACTATAAAGAAAAAGCAGGGAATCTGGAATGAAATCACCAAACAGTAAGTAAAGTTGAAATATATCAAGAGTTCAAATGAAAATTACAAGGAAAGAAGGCTAAAACATTTGTTGTTGGAATTTAACCCCACCCCCTCCACTTTCCCTAAAATTTGAAATAAGGATTTAATATGCAGTCGTTAACCTCTTTAATATATCATTATCATAACCTGGAGGATATAAAAATTGTATACTATAGGTCAATGCCGGGGATACAATTTCTTTCAACGCCGTCACCATTATTCGTTTAGTTGTTCACAGACTAAGAGTTACACCTAGATGAATTAAAGTAGTACATTTTATGAAACGCAACTTAATCCGATTTATTCCTGTTTTGCACCCAACTAAACTTAAAGATCACGCCTGGTCGTAAACCTCTTTGTGAAACAGGCCCCAGATGTTAAAAATAAACAACTGGTTTATATAAAGAATTCAAACATACACCGATTTACATGAAAGCATCTTGATATTTTTCATATTCAAGTTTGATAAAATCATGGCTGCCATATCGGATGATGGGACTACAATAGGGGATCAAACTTTTACATGCTAGTATATGGGGGAATCTTTAAAAATCTTCCCAACAACCACTGGGTCAGAAAAATCTTCCTCTCAAGAATCAACGCCTCAAAAAGTTGAAATTAAATAAAAAAAACCTTCCTGACATAGTACAAATTCAAGTTTGTTAAAATTGCCCCCCCCCCCCGTTTAAATGATCAGGATATATGGTGTGACCGCTCGACAGGGGATGCTTACTCCCCCTAGGCACCTGATCCCATCTCTGGTGTGTCCAGGGTCCATGTTTGCCCAACTATGTATTTTGTATTGCTTATAGGAGTTAAGAGATTGATCACTGTTCGTTATCTTCACCTTTCATTTATACAATAAAATTTTTCTTGGATACTAGACTTACAAACGGTGTGTGAGAACAATTGTTTTGAGTACCAGATTTTAAGTATGTATGCTTTTGAGAATTTTCAAACTATGAATGTATTGCCTTTTTGTTGTTAATTAGAGTCTCTATTTCACATTTCTAATTAGATCGCCTCCTCCACAGTATTACATACTAGTACACAAAATAGCACAGTAAAAGTAGTAAAGTAAATAAAATAGCACAGTAAATGAATTAGCACAGGAAATGAACTAGTGTATTAAATAAAAATGTAAAATAAAACAAAATAGCACAGTAGAAGAAATAATACATTTGATGAAATAGTAAAGTATACAAAATATATAAATTAATGTAGTAATTAAAATACAATAAAAATGCTACGGTAAGTAAAATAGTAAAGTAAATGTATTTAATAAAATCGCAGAGTAAATGAAATATTGTACATTGGGAAATATTCGCCTTTGGTTGTTTTTTTTTTAAATTATTATCCATGCCCCCCCCCCTCCCCCCGTATCAGTGAGCGGATTAATAACTGTGTGAAACCGAGTGAGACTGTGTGTAAGTGAATGTAAAACAGAGTGAGACTGTTGTAAGTGAATGTAAAACAGAGTGAGACTGTTGTAAGTGTTGTAGTAGGACGAAAAAACCTGGGCTGAAAATAACCCTGTATACATTGTTAAAGCAAATGAAAATATACAAATACTTGAAATAAATTAATAAATAATCAGAATTTTATAAACTAGTATAGAAATTACTAACGTAGTGCGACAAATAAAATACTATATGATAGTAACTGACAATGTGAAGAGAACGAACAGTCATTTTGAAAATTGAGAACCACTCAGCCAGAAAAAGTTTATATTTACATGATTGCTTCCTGATATTGTGCAGATTCAAGTCTGTTCAAATCATGGTCCCGAGGGTAAAGTTGGGCCACAAATGGGGAATTTATCAAAAAAATCTTTTTCAAAGTCTTCTCAAGAACCACTGGGTCAGGAAAGTTGTTTTATGAAACCTTCCTGACATAGTGCAAATTCAAGTTGGTTAAGATCATGGCCCCCGGGGAGAGATTGTGGCCACAATAGGGGATGTACGCTGATATACATGAGAAATATCTCTTGAACTATTTAAGCTAGGGCTTTCATATTTTGAATATAAATTCTTTATGATAAGACCATGTTATACTTTGGTGTTGACCTTCAACAACGACAGGGACATGTGGCACAGGTGCGCGATGTACCCCAATCAATAGCATTAAAACCTATGACTTTTCAACACTATACACGACCATTCCTCACGATAAATTAAAGACTAGAACTTTTTTACATCATAGACAGTTGCTTCTTCAACAAAAACGGAAATATTCATATCTAGTGATCAGTCATTCAAAAACTTACTTTGTTAAAACACCACTCTGATTCCACGCACAAGTACTCTGAAGTTGAAATAAAAAAAATATGCTAGAGTTCCTCATTGACAATATCTCCGTGGTCTTTGGTGATCAGGTCTTCCAACAGTCTGTTGGAATTCCAATGGGCACGAATTGTGCTCCTTTGTTAGCTGACCTGTTTTTATATTCATATGAAGCAGAATTTATTGAAAAACTTCTACGTGAGAAGAAAAAATCTCTCGCTGTGACCTTCAATTCGACTTTTAGATATATCGATGACGTTTTGTCTATTAACAATGATAGCTTTCATTCATATGTCGATTTGATATATCCCTGTGAGCTCGAAATAAAGGACACCACAGAGTCGTCCACTTCTGCTTCATACTAAGATATTTTATTGAAAGTAGACATTAACGGCAAACTGACAACTCAACTGTATGACAAACGGGATGATTTCAGCTTCTCCATCGTCAACTTCCCACATTTATGTAGCAATATTCCATTATCACCTGCATATGGTGTTTATATATCTCAGCTGATTCGATATGCAAGAGCTTGTTCTGGGTATAGTCAGTTTTTAAATCGAGATAAGCTACTGACAAACAAGTTGATGGTACAGGATTTCAACAGTCTCGATTGAAGTCAGCCATAGGCACCTGGGTCAAGGATATTGCACTATAACCTATATGTAAACAATGGAGGAAATTCGAACCACGAATAAATATTTCTCTGATCTATGGTGTCTCTTTATACATTTTTTCAGGTTCCAGGAAGCTTAAATACACGTGTCATTATCACAAAACACTAATTTATCCACGTTTTAAAAAATGTCTTATCCCACTGATTCATAATCTATAACAAGGCTTGCAACTCAATCTACCCCTTTCCGTACCCCATGACAGATATTTGTCGATTAAAAGTTATTTACACTGCTTACCAGCCAGTTTCTGGGCCCCATTCACTCCCAGTAATTCTTCTTTAATAATTAAAATCCTCTAATAACAGCTGTCTATCCGTTGTATATTTTTAATAAATTTTTTTCAGTCCAGAGTCATCTCATTCAAATCTCTAATCACGGAAGTGCGTAAACAGTACAAAACTGGAAACGGAAAGGGGTAGATTGAGTTGCAATCCTTGTTCTATATTATGAATCAGTGGGATAAGACATTTTTTAAAACGTGGATAAATTAGTGTTTTGTGATAATGACACGTGTATTTAAGTGTATATACGTTATAGTGTAATATCCTTGACCCAGGCGCCTATGTCAGCATTTCGCAAATTCTATGGTCGTTATAACGATCTAGTTCGTCAATACAACCTCGCATTGGGTCAAATGCTGTCTGACGTGTTTCATACCGATTGTTAAGCCGTTCTTGGCACACTGATTTTGACTGCGGATAACTCCGTTGACCTGATCAGGATATGGGGCTCACGGCGGGTGTGACCGGTCAACAGGGGATGCTTACTCCTCCTAGGCACCTGATCCCACCTCTGGTGTGTCCAGGGGTCCGTGTTTGCCCAACTATCTATTTTGTATTGCTTGTAGGAGTTATGAGATTGATCACTGTTCGTTATCTTCACCATCCATAAGTCTCTTGTTAAAGTATATGAGATAAACATTGAGCCTTTTCACGCTGACATTTAATAACGTGCTCCATTCAATTTTCTTGTGTGAAGACGCTTGAGGTTTAACTGGCCTTTTTTTCATTCAATCACTGGTAGCTCTAAAGGTTACCAATGGTTGGGGTTTTTCCCCAGAGAGACGTGTCCATCAGGATACAATATCGAAACACTTGGAGGATGATGGTTGGGAAATGGTGGCATTTGATTCTTTACCAAAGATAATGGGAAGGGAGAATGTTTACTCCAGCTTTAACAACCCTACACAATGGCAAATTCAATAAGCCAATGTATGTTCCACTTGCCTAATAATGGTTGATTGATTGATTGATGTTTTCCGACACACTTTACAATTTTTTAGTTATCTGGTGGCACCCAGTTTTTATTGGTGGAAGAGAGAACCCAAATACAATGTACCCGGGAAGAGACCACCGACCTTCCGAAAGTAAACTGGGAAACTTTCTCACTTACCGGCGCGAGCGGGATTCGAACCCGCGCCGACAAAGGTGAGAGGCCGTGTGATTTTGAGCGCGATGCTCTAACCACTCGGCCCCCCACTTGTCAAAGATGTTATTCTATTGAATAGATATATTGCAAAACATGCAGAGGTGCTTCAAGAGAAAATCAAGGAAAAGATGGGAGATGAAACAGTTTATTCTGATTTAACAGAAGTATGTTTAGCTCAAGTCACCCTTTTTAATAGGAAGAGGAGTGGAGAGGTACAGCGTGTGACTTTAAAACCTGTAATGAATTTTTACTTCGTTGAATAAATTTAAAAGGGAATTGTGCAAAAGTCTCATTGAAATAAGGGGGAAAGAGGATCAATAGTGTCAATCCCGCTGACTGATAAGTTTCAACAGAACATTGCAGCACTTGTGAAAGCCCAGAGAATGCTGCAGATTTCCTGTTCATTAAGCCAGGGAGCGCTCACCCAATCAAGGCTTCAGACCGTTTACGAAAAGTTTCATTAGGTTATGGAGGAAAATACCCCAACCGTTTGACCTCAACCAAACTTAAAAAAGCATCTGGCCACTGTGTGTCAAATCCTTGAGCTAAGCTGGGGTAACTAAGACATGCTTGCAAAGTTTATTGTTCATGACATCCGAGTCCATGGAAAATTCAACCGCTTACCAGATTCAACATTTGAGTTAGCCAAAGTTGCTAACCTTTTACATCTGATCAACACAGATGACATTGCAAAATATAAAAACAAATATTTTGAAGACATAGAGTGAGATGATATAGGTAATTTGTCTTCATTGTTTTGAAGAGAATTAGCTTTGTCAAGCGAGAACACAATTTTTTCTTCACATTTCAATATGAAATCTGGCTTAAAACTTTGACGTACTGATCATATATCCCAACAATGCATTTATGTATTTAATTTGTAGTGCTGATCCGGAAGAGGAGGGGAAGATTATAACAATTAGGAAATGATTGAAGAGAATATCTGTTCAGATGAAGATGTATATAAAAGCAAAGGTTAAAGTCAAGGGAAAGAAAGGTACAACATTTGGATATCTAAAATATCTTAATATATGTACATGTATTGTTTGAAGACTTTTATCAAAGTTTAAGCTGATGAAAGGTGAAGATAACGAACAATGATCAATCTTATAACTCCTATATGCAATACAAAATAGATAGTTGGGGAGACAGGGACCCCTGGACACACCAAATCTTATTTATACAGACCAGTTTCATATGTAGAGGTACTGATTTACCCTAACTTTTATTTTTCACTTTAATCAAAATCATCCCGTGGGGATCCGGGTTAGAAAAAGTCCTCAGTACCCCTGGCGACTAAATGGGGCGGTCCTTCGGATGAGACCGCAAAAACCGAGGCCCCGTGTCACAGCAGGTGTGGTACGATAAAGATCCCTCCCTGCTCAAAGGCCATAAGTGCCGAAATTTTGCAGCCCTTCACCGGCAGTGGTGACGTCTCCATATGAGTGAAATATTCTCGAGAGGGACGTTAAACAATATTCAATCAATCAATCATTAATCAAAATTTACTGTGTTGAAAAGGTTTCACCAATATATTAAGGTTAATATACATATGTAAATTATGACAGAAGCTGATTAACGAAAGTTAATAATCTGTTGTGTATACAAAGATTGAGGTGTGTTATTTATAAAGTTTAGAAAAGGTATATGTATAGTATTGTGATATATAACACATTTCAAGTATTCTTTAAAGGTAAAATGTGCCATTTAAAAGTTAAATTTGTGTCTGTGGAAAATTAGGATGCTTTGAAGAACTGTGTTTCAAAAACAAAAGGGAAATACTGAATATAACATTTAGCGAATAATCTTGTAGCTTATAAATATACCTGGTGCTATCATAAAGGAAATTGTTAAATATAAGTAAACTATAAAATATGTATCTGTTGTTGTTCAGATTATGATGTCATATTTCTGATACTGGCATCACAGTAAAGAGAGGCGTTGGTCCACAGAGAAAAAAGTGTCATTGAGCGCCAGTTTAAAGAATTCTTTAAGAATGGAAAGCCTCCTGGTCAGTTAGCATGCATCAATGCTATAGTCAAGGAACCGGTGTTGTCCAAGCACAAGTTGTCAAAACTAAAATATACTGTACGGAATTGTGGTAATCTCTCAAAAGAGGAGAAAATACATAAACCTGTGTATGTTATAGGGATCCGAGATGTAATCAGTTTCAAATTTTTAATACAGATTTTGCAACTTATTTTTATTTGCATGTGTAGAATATCAATGTACATAGTTCTTTTATAGATCAGTTTATGTACAATGTACAGTCACTAGTGTTTTCACAAAACCAAGAAATGGTAACAAAAGCAAAACAAAAAAGTTAACATGCATGGGATTAATTAAATTTTTATGGTTTTGAGTGGATGTGTGTCTTTTTAGCTCACCTGAGCTAAAAGCTCAAGTGAGCTTTTCCATTGTTCGTCACCTGTCTGTCTCTACCTGTCCGTCCATCTGTCTGTAAACTTTTGACTTTCTTCTCCAGAACCACTGGTCCAATTTCAACCAAACTTGGTACACATCATCCTTTGGTGAAGGGGATTCCACATTTGTTCAAATGAAGGACCATTCCTCCTTCAAAGGGGAGGTAATCGCAATAATAGGGTGGGGTCATTTAAAAATCTTCTTAAGAAACACTGGGCCAGAAAATAATACAACTTTTTGACATAGTGGGACCACGTTAGGCTATCAAATTTTTAACATGTTAATATATAGAGATAACCTTTAAAAGTCTTAATTATTCTTAAGAACCTCTGGGCCATAAGTGTTTAGATTTATCTAAAAGCTTGCTGGTATAAAGTAGGTTCAATCTTGTTCCGATCATGGCCCCCGAGGGTAGGATAGGATTGCAAGAGGGGATCAAAGTTTTACATGCTGATATTTAGGAAAATCATATACTCGATAACTGATGGACCAATTTCAACCAAACTTAGTACACAGCATCCTTGGGGAAGGGGATTTAAGTTTGTTCAAATAAAGGATCATTCCCCCTTCAAATGGGAGGTAATAACAAAAATGCAACAAGAGATGTTTGTAAAACACATATGCTCCCATGGTGCAAAATTGAAAAGGGTTATACACACATCATTTAATTGATAGTAGTATCATCAATTCAAAATATTGAGCAGAAAATATCTTCTTATGTCAAGAGTGAATTGACCATGTGACCTAAAAGCAAAAGGGTGATCAAGGTATTGAGTGGACAGTATATTATATGTCCAGTTTGACCCTTGACCTTTGACATGTGACCTCAAAATCAATAGGAGTCATCTCCTCAATATACACCAGTGTACTAAGTTTGATGTCTGTCAAGCAAAGGGTTCTCATGATATTGAGTGGACAGTATATTCCAATGTCCAGGTTAACCCTTGACCTTTAAACATGTGACCTCAAAATCAATAGGGGTCATCTGCTCCTAAAGACGTACCAGTGTACCAAGTTTGATGTCTGTCAAGCAAAGGGTTCTCAAGATATTGAACGGACTGTATATTCCTATGTCCAGTTTGACCCTTGACCATGTGACCTCAAAATCAATAGGGGTCATCTTCTTCTGAAGATGTACTGGTGTGCCAAGTTTGATGTCTGTCAAGCAAAGGGTTCTCTAGACATTGAATGGTCAGTCTATTCCTATGCCCAGTTTGACCATATGATCTCAAAATCAATAGGGGTCATCTACACCTTAGGATGTACCAGTGTGCCAAGTTTGATGTCTTTCAAGCAAAGGGTTCACAAGATATTGAGCGGACATTATATTCCTATGTCCAGAGGAGATTGACCCTTGGATCTGAAAAACAATAGGGGTCCTCTACTACTCATAACCAACCCACATAGGAAATATCATCATCAAGTGAATGGTTCTCAAGATATTGAGCGGAAAACATGTGGTCTACCGACCGACCGACAGGTGCAAACCAATATGCCCCTCTTCTTTGAAGGGGGGGGGCATAAAAATACGGTGGGGTCATTCTAAAATCTTCTCAAAAACCACAGGGCCAGAAACCCTGAAATTTACACGAAAGCTTCCTGACATAGCGCAGATTCAAGTTTGTTAAAATCATGCATGATCCCCAGGGGTAGGATGAGACCACAATAGGGGATAAAAGTGCGAATATATAGGGAAAATCTTTAAATATGGGTGTGCGATGTGGCCCAGGAGCCTCTTGTTTTCGTTTCTATCTGCACACTGTGTTTTTCCTGAAATTGAAGTTGGGTGGGTTTTTTATGCCTTTATGTATGTTTGCCCACCAGTTGGTCAATTTATTTTTCTACCAGTTACTTGACAGTGAACAAGATAGATTATGAATCTAGTACATTGCTATGGCAATAATTATGCAGTCCATTTGAAGTCATTCATAATCTATTTTGTTATACACCGCAAACGAAGTTTAGGGGGATATGTGGGAGTCACCTTGTCCATTTGTTTGTCCAAAGTACCAAATACACAGATTTGATTGAATATGTGTGTATCTTTTTTTACGAAAAATGAAGTTGCGCACCTGCTATTTTGATTGAGATTTTTTTTGACATTCAAGAATGTTAAAAGTATGGGTAACTTTTATATTTTCTATTTTGAAGGGGTGTTATTGGCCAGAGCATTTGTTGTTTTTATCGAGATTTTATGACATTCAAGGAAGTTGTGGATATTTTCATTCTATTTACACGTTTTTAAAGTAGGGGTGGGGGGGGGGGGGGGGGCATGTAGACATTATGTCTGTCCGAGCTCATATTTCTTCAACGTTTCATTAGAAATTGATCATCATTGATCACAAACATTCCTTGAGACAAGGACGTTTGGACCAAGGTCCTTAATGGTCATTTTTGAAAGGTCAAGGTTGCTCAGAAACATAAAAGTTCATTTATTGAACAGATATTGATCATATGTTACAAAAGTAATAGGCATATGGCCTTCAGACAAAGGCCACTCAAGGTCATTTTGTAAAAGACAAGATATCTTCACTCGGAACATAGTCTAGCCTAAACCTTATTGATAAGAAAATCTCTTAATCCCGTGGAAATCCGGGTTAAAATTGGTCTTCAGTAGATCTACCCCTTGCTTGTTGTAAGAGGCGGCTAAATGGGGGGGGGGGGGGGGGGGGGGGTCTTTCGGATGAGACCACAAAAACCGAGGTCCCGTGTCACAGCAGGTATGGCACGATAAAAATCCCTCCCTGATCAATGGCCATTAACGCCGAGTATAGGCCTAAATTTTCCAGCCCTTCACCGGCAATGGTAACGGTCTCCATATGAGTGAAATATTCTCCAGGGGGACGTTAAACAATATCCAATCAATGATAAGGTAATTGCATGAATGTATAATGTGTTACAAATGCACTGTCATGATCGTGTGCAGGATTGGACAAAACAAGATGGCATACGGCATTTCCAAACAAAGGTAGGCTCTTAAAACTCTTCATTTTACCGACTTATTAGACGACGAATTTATGAATTTAAAATACTGCCTGGCCAGGGAGGCATCATTAAGTTGATTGGTTGTTGGAATTCTTACTCATGTACACGTACAACTCTAAATTCATTGATCGAAGTTGACGATGTTGCCTCGATAGAATCCGAAGTGGGGGAAGATGTTTCTAATCATGTTTTAATGCATTTTAAGAAAGATACTTTCAGTAAAATAGATTCTGCACATATCTTTTGATGAAAACTTGAACCAGTGTATGCGATTTGTCCCTTAAATTGCCTTGGTTAGATAGATATCTTGACTTGAACATTTGCTAATGTGCAGGATTGGACTGTGGTCGTTTCCACGATAAACGTGCCGGATTGGACCTCGATTTTGGTTCAGGATTGGACCCTCTTTTTATCTTTATTTTCAAAATCCTTTATATTTTCGAATCTCGACTTCACTTTATCATATTTTAGTTTGATTAATGTAGCTTATTAGATTCTCAGGCATTTCCAACATGACCACGGTGTATTTTGAATTTTTTTTTACTGTTATCAAATTACATCGTCGTTTAAGTTCCCAACGACGACAATTGCTACTGTAAAAATATTCATTCGCTATCTCTTTCAAATTCAACCAATATAACAGATCTATACATGAATCACCAATCTTTGCTTACGACAGATATAACGTTGACTGTTCGTACCCAGGATATATAAGGCCATTTTGACCTATAAAACACGTGAGAAATTATCATCATTTTATAATCCTCTGTAACAATATAAATTCGACGTTTCCTGAATTCAATTAACCCGCTTACATATTCCCTAATTCCAAACTCTGTTATATAGATTTTCTCCTTTGTTTCAGGTATCAAGCCCTAGAACTTTATTCCATGAGATGGGTACACTTCGAATGTGCGAAATTGGTGGTGAGGAATTCAAGTCCAATTCTGAATTTCGTAGGCATGTAAAAAGGAAACATCAATCAGAGAAATTGTATTCGTTTGTGACCAGTGCAACACACGCTTTTGCACATTATAAAAGAAACATGAAGTAAAAAAAATTACATTGTTTTCTGAATGCACGAAGTGCATACATATACCATGGCAGCCGTTTTATATATCCGTTTATGTACATTATATGAAACGATTATTTTTACGGTATTATGCTTTGTTTTACAGAGATACTACTAATCTTTTACAAATGCATTTTACACATGTTGATTTCTTATTTCATTGAACCAGAAGTGCTCTTAATTTTTACTTGTTATTAAATATATTTCAATGTTATTGCATTTGTATTGAACTGATAACAACTAGTGAAAAAATTGTATTGAAGAGTAACCTTTCATCTGAGCAGCAAATATTGAAGAAGAAAAAACATCATGGACAAAACTGCTTTTCATTTAGGGTTCATCTTTCAGCTACAGGAGTGATATTGCGAATTTCTGAGAAAACATCCTTTTTATTTTCTTTCATCAGTATATACACTCCAAGGTTGAATTCAATGTAATTACAAAAAACGAAAGGTTTTTAAATACAAAAATACTGATATTTACTACATTCCAACAAACACTTTTACCGTAAGTAATTATCCTTGTAAGTGAGTTGGCCTCGATATCTTGCACTCAAGATTATTAGAATTAAAATGATAGGGAAATTTTTCAAAAGATAATAAATCCCGTTTTAACAATCAAAACTGGTTCAAGCAGAAGCATACATATGAAAGGAACAAGTGCATGTGGACAGATGATAAGTATTGAAAACATGAACATCTCAACATCTTGTAGTCTTTATTGTCATTGAACAGCTTTGTGAAATGTAAACCATCATGCCTGAAGAGATTATTATACGTCAAACCATGCTCAGTTTTAATAATTCCATGCAGATATCACAAATGTTAAGTGGTTGGGAATGGAACATGGTCTACATGTGTATATACAATATAAATGTATTTGCTTCTGCAAAATGAAGACTTTTCAACATGTTGATCTTCGAGAACAAGGCTCCTTCTAACGTGTGGCAGAACTTTAGATTCATGTGCGCGGTGAAATTCTCAAACACTTAAAGATTTTCGAGCTGGCTCTTCCGGCTTACTGATAGTTCCTTGCTCCACGTGTTCTTTTAGGTTTGTCAAAACCATGGTTTTAGTAGGAGACATAGAATAAAACACTCTTCATTCACTTGCAACTTTTAAGCTTAAGGTAGTCCGCTCCTGACTGGATCTGTAAGAGAAAAAAAATGCATGTATTTAAGAAAGGGTCCAATCCTGAACCAAAATCGAGGTCCAATCCGGCACATTTATCGTGGAAACGACCACAGTCCAATCCTGTACATTAGCTAATGTTCAAGTCAAGATATCTATCTAACCAAGGCAATTTAAGGGACAAATCGCATACACTGGTTCAAGTTTTCATCAAAAGATATGTGCGGAATCTATTTTACCGAAAGTATCTTTCTTAAAATGCATGAAAACATGATTAGAAACATCTTCCCCCACTTCGGATTCTATCGAGGCAACATCGTCAACTTCGATCAATGAATTTAGAGTTGTACGTGTACATGAGTAAGAATTCCAACAACCAATCAACTTAATGATGCCTCCCTGGCCAGGCAGTGTTTTAAATTCATAAATTCGTCGTCTAATAAGTCGGTAAAATGAAGAGTTTTAAGAGCCTACCTTTGTTTGGAAATGCCGTCTGCCATCTTGTTTTGTCCAATCCTGCACACGATCATGACAGTGAAATGACTTTCTGACAGATTGCATCACGTGGTTTTATCTAAAAAGAAACTATTTTCGTTTCGTTTCCGGAATACGTCAAGCGTTTTAGCATCAGTAATAATGACAGACGATGGAAACAAAGAGTTGTCAAATATAACCAGAGACAGAGTAAAGTGAAAATATGTTTAGAAATATACAAGTAAAAATTATACAAATGAAAAATTCCTTATGTTTTAATTATTTCATTTTAAATAATAGTTATAGTTTAGTCCCTAAGTCTCCTTGATACATATACCCCCCCCCCCCCCCCACCCCACACCTGTTGCAACACTGGATATGTAAACGCGTCATTTTGAGCAAAAATATTTAAAATTTCAATCATATCGTCAGCTAAATCGAGGGAGTCTACTATGTAAAGTGGATGTTAAGCGAAATCAAAAGTGTGTATTTTGAAAAGCAGCACTTGCTGTTAATATCTTTCCTCAATTAGTTCTTATAATATGAAAATTAAGAAAGTTTTGTTGTAATAGGATTAAACATTCTTTTTGAAGAATTTATCGATGTGTAAACTCTGGACATTACTTACTTACTTACAAACTGAATAAAAGTGCGAATTCCAATTCGTTCCTTGTATTATCAATTTGAAAAAATTGAATAGTTTCCCCGCACTATGTTATTTGTTTTCAGACGCGTATGTATACATAGCGTTTTGGATTTATTGATGTGTAAATTCCAAACTCCCCGTCGAGACCTCATTACGTCACCTACGAATTGTGAGCAAACGGAACTCTGGCGGAAGTTTGGTGTAAATTCTCGTTTAGATTTATTTTTGTCCAATCAAAACAATTGTAATAAATGACATTGGAATTATTGTTTGATAATCGCCAATCTCTCACCAGAGGGCGTATTACGCTGCGCTACAACACCTCTGTCAACGTCTAAATGACAAGATTCTTGGCAAAACTTACCTATACCTATAGCATCATGGATAATAATTTTATAAGTTTAAGTTTTATGCTTTAAATCTTAAAGTAGGTTCACAAAAACAACGAATTCCATGATTATACTAGTATTATTGAATGAATGAATATTTATATAAACCTTCTAATTCGCTCAGGTGTCTCATATTTACCATCTTCTGATTTTAAAAAATTCAGAGAAGTGTTTGATTTGCTCAGATATTATCATTACAGTTCGATATGCTAAGTTAGTTTTTGTACATTTTGATATAACTTTTTAGACGTTGACAGAGGTATTAGTGGAGCGTAGCGGGAACGATAACTCTGGGTAGAGATTGGATAATCGCGTGGTTTGAAAGGAGAAAATAAAAATAAAAACGTTGCAGGTAATTCGACGTCACAATGCACAGTTTACATGGATTCAATGGTTATATTCCCCGCGTTTTTAACATAAACTTTCAGAGCATGAATATACAAGTAATTTCAAACAGAAAGTAATAAAAACTCCTCCAAAGCAACAGTACTATCATTCTATGTGGAATAATTTCAATAATAAACATCAAACATTTTCATAGCTTTAATATGAGTTATAATAAATACATGTAAGATGCATATTTACTCACTGGTATTAAACTGATGATAGTAACGATCGTTACAGATAGACCACAAGTATAGCTAAAAAAAAAAGACGATTTTCGGCATTTTTTATGTTTCATCTGAATAAACCTTAAGCTACAAGATACACTAAATTCCTTTGACTCCAAATATTTATCACAGATATTTTATTGACAGTAGATATTAACGGCAAACTAACAACTCAACTTAATGACAAACTGGATGATTTCAACTTCTCCATCGCCAAATTCCCATATTTATGTAGCAATATTCCATTATCACCTGCATATGGTGTTTACATGTCTCAACTGATTCAATACGCAATACCTTGTTCTGCGTATGGTCAGTTTTTAAATCGAAGCAAGCTACTAACAAACAAGTTGATGGTGCAGGGGTACCAACAGTCGCGTTTAAAATCACCATTTCAGAAATTCTATGGTCGTTCGTTATAATGATCTAGTTTGCCAATACAATCTATCATTGGATCAAATAGTGTCTGACGTGTTTCATGCCAATTTTTAGGCCGTTCTTGGCACACTGATTTTGACTACGGATAACTCCATTTACCTGATTAAGATTTAGGGCGTACGACGGGTGTGACCGGTCGCCAGGGAATGCTTACTCCTTCTAGGCACCTGATCCCACCTCTGATATATCCAGGGGTCCGTGTTTGTCCAACTCTTTTGATTGATTGATTGATTGAATATTGTTTAACGTCCCGCTTGAGAATATTCACTCATATGGAGACGTCACCACTGCCAGTGAAGGGCTGTAAAATTTAGGCCTATGCTCGGCGCTTATGGCCATTGAGCAGGGAGGGATCTTTATCGTGCCACACCTGCTGCAACACGGGACGTCGGTTTTTGCGGTCTCGTCTGAAGGACCGCCCCATTTAGTCGCCTCCTACGACAAGCAAGGGGATACTGAGGACCTATTCTAACCCGGATTCCCACGGGATTATAAGAAGGATAAATTGCATGTTATTTTGTGTGTAAGATGCTGGTCTCACACAACTGATGCTGCCAACGGTTACAAGCATCGCACCAAAGGGTATGTTGTTTAGGTCGCACCTAAATAATTGAAACAAAATAACATACACATGTATAATATACACCATTATATCAGTTCTTATTTATACAACCTATAACTAAGTCAAATGCTGTCTGATTGGTTTCATGCCGATTGTTAGGCCGTTCTTGGCACACTGATTTTGACTACGGATAACTCCGTTTACCTGATTAAGATACAGGGCTCACGGCGGGTGTGACCGGTCGACAGGGGATGCCTACTCCTCCTAGGCACCTGATCATCCCACCTGATATATCCAAGGATCCGTGTTTGTCCAACTCTCTATTTTGTATTGCTTATAGAAGAGATTGATCACTGTTCATTACCTTCACCTTTCAGGGTAGTAATGACATGATGCTCAAAATTTGAAAACTCCGATTTGCATTGAGATAATTTGATCTTACATTTACATTATGTAGTTGATTAAAATGAAAACAATTAGATAGTGTTTGTATTCGAAACCAGCAACTGTGATTATTTCGATTATTACAATGAATTTCATTGTCAACCCTTCAATTAATACAATTATTGAGTGGTTTAATATACACCACATGGACACACATCTTTGCAATGTAAAACTTATACGGTACCAATTTTGATGCACCAGATGCGCATTTCGACAAATAATGTCTCTTCAGTGATGCTCAACCGAAATGTATGAAATCCGAAATAATAATGAAATTTTAGAGCTATTATAGGGAAAAATAATGTGCCAAAAAAGTGGAGTCAAATTCGTCTAAGGATAAGAGCTATGCGTGAGGGAGATAATCCTTAATTTTGAAATGAATTTCTAAATTTTATAACAGCAATTAAATATACATCCGTATTTTCAAGCTAGTAACGAAGTACTTAGCTACTGGGCTGTAGAGACCCTCGGGACTAACAGTCCACCAGCATTGGCCTCGACCCAGGGGTTATAATATAAAACTTATACGGTACCAATTTTGATGCACCAGATGCGCATTTCGACAAATAATGTCTCTTCAGTGATGCAATCCTTCTTTTTCCTATTAATGTGATGATCTTTATTACCAAACCTTGAAATCCTTCTGTAATAAACATTGTCTCGTTTTCCTTACCTGACGCAGTTGTGAAAGGTGAATATAGTCATATGCTGTTTGATATGTATACATTGTGTCTTACTCTTGTGTTCAAAAGAAAAGGTTAAAGTCAAGGGAAAGAAAGGTACAACATTTGGATATCTAAAACATCTTGGTATATGTATTGTTTGAAGATTTTTATCAAAAGTTTAAGCTGATGAAAGGTGAATATAACGAATCTCATAACTCCTATAAGCTATACAAATTAGAGAGTTGGGAAAACATGGACCCCTGGACACACCAGAGGTGGGATCAGAAGCCCAGTAGGACTAAGCATCCCCTGTCGATCGGTCACATCCGCCGAGTGTTATACATCAACAATTCTACAAATTCAGTGATGATTCACGGCCCTTAAATGTACATTTAGCATGCAGAGTTGGACAACAAAGAGAGAAATGTCTAGGTTTTCCTCCTTACACTCTGGGAAGGTATAGAGCAAGGACTGCAATTTGTCATCCTTAGGTAACAAGGTAGCAGTGTTGTTCTCAATGCATACCTATTCAATTTCCCATTTTTTGTATTTAGAAAAAAGATTTCAACGACCTTTGGAAATATTGTAATATTCAAATGAAATGAATAAATCTGTTAATTCAATCATGATGAAAGTTGTAGCTGTACTTTCCAGTGGCGGATCCGGAGTTTGTTAAAACAAAAAAAGAGGCAAAAGGCTGGGGGTTCCAGGAATTTGAGGATTTTAAGGTTACTTTTATGTGTTATTCTAGTTATGATTTATTCATAATAAAATCAATAAATAACAATAAATGATTTATTCTTTATCCTTGTGCACGTGTTTGTATGTATAATGTCAAATCGTATACTTTTGCTGTTGTTCTACAGGGTTTTTTTTAATTTGGGTCACAAAAGGGGGAACGGACCAGGAACCTCTCTAAATCCGTCACTGCTTTCATTAAAAATCGTATGATAACTTGTATATTTACTTATACATGTATTATAATATTCTTCAATCAAACTACTTTTCCAGAAAAAAAAATATCAATTCTTAATGTGCTATTAACTACAATCTTCTCTCTTGTATGAAAATATAAATACAATTCTGTCTTTTGAGGTTTATTTCCAAGAAATTAAAAACGCCAAGATGAAGATGTTCAAAGAAAATTCTCTAATTATGTTCAGCTCCAACATAATCATTC
Organism: Ostrea edulis; assembly: GCF_947568905.1. Lineage (NCBI taxonomy): Eukaryota > Metazoa > Mollusca > Bivalvia > Ostreida > Ostreidae > Ostrea > Ostrea edulis. The sequence goes on from NC_079168.1 coordinate 24,572,360, forward strand.
TCAGTTTAAAAGTTCAGTGGGTCTAGTGTTTGAATAAGTACATTTGTATGGAGCACATTGTCTGGTTGAATAGTGAGCTATTGTCGAGTGGTTTCGTTCCATTTGCCAGTGTAGATCTCCTTTGAAATGGTAGTCAATTGGAGTTACATCATGGCGCGATAATTTCTTCCACTCCTGGAAAAATAAATGACAAAATCTTTTGATTTTTTGCATTACTTTATTGGGAGAACTTAATTTTGTTCCAGAAACCCTTTAAATTTGCGTCATTTTATTAATTTTACCTTGTTAGAAATGATAGAAAATAACAAATGACTAAATAGGAGACATATTTCAAGCCCTATAAAATCTGTAAAATCCCGGAACTTGCCCCCCTGGGCCCCCACTAGGGCTTCGCCCTGGACCCACTGGGGGCCTCAAGGTGCCCCCGGACCCCACTGCCTCATAAAGTGGCGTCCCCCGTAACCGCAATTCCTGGATCCGCCCCTGAACGGGTGTATAAAAAGGGGGGTAAAACTGTCTAAACGTTCACATGGAGCCCCCCCCCCTTTTTTTTTCCCCAGAGAGAAAGGTAAGGCTTTAGATTAAAGTATGCTAGCGGAAAAAAGAAACTGCATTATTGAATAAATGATAAAAAAAAAAATAACAATGAACAAATATTTTTTGTAATACTGTTAACAAATGTATTCGTTACAACATTTTATAATCCATTAATGTTAACGTCGAATAACGACAATTTCAGCACACTCGAAAGACACTGGTTGATTGATTGATTGAATAGTGTTTACGTCCCTCTCGAGAATATTTAAAATTTAGGCCTATGATCGGCGCCCATGGCCATTGAGCAGGGAGGGATCTTTATCGTGTCACATCTGCTGCGACACGGGACCTCGGTTTTTGCAGTCTCATCCGAAGGACCGCCCTTACGACAAGCAAGGGGGTACTAAGGACCTATTCTAACACGGATCCCCACAGTATTCGAACTTGAATTAACAAAGTTAATAACGCGTATGACCACCATTTGCATTCACGCATGCTTGACAACGGTGCCTAATTGATGCCACTAAAGTGTTCAGAAATGCTTGAGGGATGTTGTTCCAGATGTTGGTTAAAGCCTGGTCTAAATCAGCCAATGTCACTGGCTGATTTTGGTAAACGGCGTAGACGTCGTTCCATTTCATCCCCGACGTGCTTGATCGGCGATAAATCGGGGGAAACAGCTGACCAAGGCAAGACATCGACATTCTGTTGAACAAAAAAGTCCCTGACTACATGTGGCCTTGTGTTGTCTTGCTGCAGAGTGATGTGATTTTGCTGTATCTGTATGAAGGGTACCACATGGCGCTGAATAATTTCGTCTCGATAGCGTACGCCGGTGAGATTTCCATTGACAAGTTGTAGAGGGTCCTTCCACGTGCTGTTATTCCACTCCACACCATAACGCTACCTCCACCTTATTGTCGACGTTGCACAACACAAGCGTCCTGGTACCGCTCCCCAACGCGACGATACACTCTACAACGGCCGTCACTGCTATCCAAATGAAATATGGATTCATCAGTGAACAGAATATTGGTCCATTCCTGTATTCTGAATCGCATATGTCGTCTGCACCACGCTAGTCTAACGATACGATGACGTTGAAGCAGTATTGGGCGCACCGCTGGACCTTGGTCTGATGTTGTGCTCGCGCAGACGATTACGCATAGTTCTTGGACTGATTGGTCGAAGTCCAGGAATGCTGCGAACAGTCAAACTTGCTGTCTGGAAATGATTTTTCAGGTACATAAATCTAATGTGGTTGTCCTGTCGATGCTACGTCACACGAGGACGCCCAGAACGTGGTCGATTCCGAGTGTTACCAGATTGTTGGAAACGTCTCCACAATGACTGGATGGTGTTCCGATGAACTCCAAAGTGTCTTGCTACGATATTTTGTGCCATTCCAGCGTTTAAGCATCCCAACAGCACGATTACATTGGTTTTCGTTGAGTCGTGGTATGACAGAAGGGTAAATTTTGTCAAAACTAAAGTGCTTTCCTTAACGAATAGTGTCCAAACAAACCTTTTACACTTCTTACTTCAAACAGTATAGGCCAGTAAAACTCGTGCGTACAAACACTTCAATAAACAACATGTGTTCACTTACCATGAAAAAGTCCGTGCATTTGAGTCGGGTATTATCCGATATTGTTCAAAAACATCACCGTTATCGATTGTTTAGATTTTATAAATATAAACAATAAATATAGAAAAACTATACTAAATTTTATGATGCATAGTTTCTTTTTTCCGCTAGTATATATGGCTAATACATCTAACATGTACATGTAATATTAAAAGTATCATCAATAACACGAACTCCACGTAAATATAGATATCATAAACAGTTACTGTACTGATTTCATTATTTTCTTTTTCTCAAAATCTTCAAAACAACCTATGTTGATTTTTACATTCAAATTCTAATTAATTTCAGGTTGAATTCTGATTCAATCATAATTCTAAAAAAGGTCAAACACACTGTTGAGATTGTCAGTCAAGTTTTAGTTCTATTTACAACCGATTCTTCCCAGAAGTATCTGTGCTTGTCTGGTATTATAATAATACACTATGGGAACTACGCAGTGAAATATTACCCAAAGCGAACTTATGAAATACTCCATGAATACGAATACAAAAATATGTTCAAGAACTTGGACTGGCGTAATGGCGAAAAAGACAATAAAAACAACGAACTCGAAAGTCCAGCAAAGTAGATAGCATTTCAAAATTCTGTTAATGGATCGGACGATATCTTATGAAAGTGGTTCAGGATCACTAGAGCTGCCAGAAAATTCCGGGAACATAATGGGGTCTTCTAAGGGCTGGTCATTGGTATCATGGGACCATTTTATGAAGAGGGGTATCAGGACAGCGGGTCCGGCATTGACCGTCTGAATGGAGAAGAGAGCCGTGATTCGGTCTGCAGTTGGAATAAAACTCGGCAAATAATTTAATATCATTGAAAAAGCAGTGGAATAAACCCAGATAATTAGGGCCATCACAACAGTAATACATCTTGTTAGCAGTATCCGGCAGTGTGTGGGATATGTCCGAAAGAAATACGTCAGACCAGCCAGAAAAACGACATGGTAGCCAGTGGACAAGGCAACGGCGCACTCACCAACGAGGTAAATGAATCGGTGATCTTCCAGTAGAGATGACTCGTTGACAAAATCATGTTCGAATGTTCCTCAAAGCATGATGCAAATGGCTAAGAGATTAACACTGGACAACAGGATTACCGGGAGGAATATGATGGTTCTGGTCGTCACGTCACGTCCTTGATAAAACTTCATGTTCGACAAAATTCCTAGTGAACAAATAATTCTTATGAACATGATGGAGACTGTTGGTAACCAGTGGAGATTGCAGATGTCCTTTTTAATTGTTTTCTCAAAAACCTCTCGTTTGTCCTTGGAGATTTCTACATCCACAAAATATTCATGAGTCAGCGCTGTCGGGTTGTATTCCGTCGTGTTTTCCTTTCTCTCGTTGATTTTTTCACATTCAAGATCTTTACCCCATACTATATTGTGTGTTCCAAGGAACAACAATGCTACAAATCCCGGAGTCCATTAAAATACACAGGGATACAAACAGCAGCGAGCAGGTAGCCATCACCACCGAATTTTGTCGAGATGAATATCACTCTTCAATGTCAATCGGTAGAATGTAGAAAAGGAAGGAAAACTCGAGTGTTGTTTAGTTGTTAGTTTTCAAACATGTCACTGGATGCGTGTTGTAGTTATATTATATAAGGAAGACGGCAGTTTATAAACTGCACTCGGAATCTCCTTAGTGTAATAATGTATCGTCTGTTCGAGGGAATTCACTTGATGAAGGAAGGCTGAATACTGTGGTCATTGTTTGCCGTAGATTTCTTGAATTTAGTGAAGGACCTTTTTGTATTTTGCTCTAGACCCAGAAGGCAGTCGTTGACATATGTAGTGGCGGATTTAGAGCCTCTTTTTTTACCGCAAATTTACAAGCCACTACTGGCATATATAGATAAGGTTGAAAATATTTAAATCCTGCACAGACCATATTAACAAAATGCTAGTTTTATCAGAATTAATGTTAAGTAAAATTCCAAATGGCTGAGTATCTTAGCTAATGTTTGCCTGGTCCACCACTGATATATTTTTATATGTATAGTTGTAATTCATTAATTATCAATGATGACGGTCATTAAGATACCTAGTATCAAGAATCCGTGGATGATCTTAAAGACTATATGCACTATATAGTGAAAATATTTTAACAACCCCCACCGCCTCGAAGAGCTCCCGTGACTAAAATCAATATGCTTGTGAATATATTTGTTTTCTTTATCTTTCTCATACATCCATAAATACGTTCAACTCGCAGCAATAACATAGACAGTTTTCAGCTTTTTGATACTAGTATGAATATTTTGAACATTGATTTATTTTTAGACTAAGTTGGAAACATGGTTGGCATCACTAAAGTAAACAGAGAGATGGTTCACTTACACGAAATTCTGGACCCTGACATGGAAGAAAAGCAAGATGTCAACGAAGAACAAATGGCATCATAGCATCCGCCGTCAAGGACAAATTCAAAACGCGTTTGTTGAAATTCTGTGCAATGGTGAAATATTGCTGCAGCGATTTGCTGTCTCTTTCCTTGTAAGTAAGTAAGTAATATATATATATATATATATATATATATATATATATATATATATATTGCTTACTTACAAGGAAAGAGACAGCCATATATATATAAGGAGTCTCCCTATCGGCGCGGGTTCGAATCCCGCTCGCGCCGGTAAGTGAGAAAGTTTCACAGTTTACTTTCGGAGGGTCGGTGGTCTCTTCCCAGGTACATTGTATCAGGGTTCTTTCTTCCACCAATAAGAACTGGGCGCCACCAGATAACTGAAAAATTGTTGAGTATTGCGGAAAACATCAATCAATCAAATTATATATCTATTTTTTTAAACGACGATTATTTAAGCGGATTTTGGTGGTGGATTTTATTGATATGATTTATTATTCGAGAACAAATAATACAAAATTCAGTATCTGACAACCGAGCCCCTGTTGTTAAGACGTAACATACCGGTGAAAATAAGGGAAGAAAAAAATGGGACGAAGTGTCTCGGCCAAAAAAGGGCCTAATTTAAAAACCCATTATTTAAAAGGCGGAGTTGCTCTCCGTAGACACGCAGAGATAAAGCCGTCGCCATTTTCTTTACAGTCATACTCATACTCAGGTAAGAAAAACAATCTTTCAATTCAGTATTAAAGGATTAGTCTGAATTAGTTTAGACATGACGATATTATCTAATTAGTTCACACGTTGTCGAATTCTAAAAATATCAACTATTAACTACTGCTTCAACGCAGATGCTCAATTTGACTAATTTTTGCTCAATATTCAGCAGTAGATTAACACTGATTTACAATTTGTAGACTATCTTCTGAACATGGATCCTAGATATGGCGCACAAGATGTTAGTCGCTGTGATTTATGTGAACAAACAATGGCTGAGATGTACTGCGACTCCTGTCACGTGAATCTCTGTAAACTTTGTGTTGGAGAGCACATATCGTCCGATCTGACCTTCAGGCACGAAATGGTCACCTTTAAAAACCGGAGGTCAACACCGATATACCCCAACTGTACCGAGCATGACAAACAACGCTGCGAAATGCATTGCAGAGATTGTGATAAACCGCTTTGTTCCTTGTGTGTGGAGAACTGCACGGGCAAGAAACACATTCTATCTGCACTTCTTAACAAGTACAATGCTGCAAAGGAAACCATTAGAAAAGAAACCGATCAACTTGAGAGGACCGCTCGTCACGGATATCAGACCATTCAACCAGAGATTGAAAAGGAAATTTCTGAAATACCTCAACAGTATGCAAAAGTTGTCGACGAAGTTTGCACAGAAGCAGCTGAATTACACCAGAAAATAGACGACTTGGTAAAACAGATGAAGGAAGAGCTGACAAAGATGGAAACCCAACACATTGAAACACTCCAAAATCAATTGTCACAAATTAAGAAAACGCTTTCTGAGATGGATACCATCATTTCAGAAAACAAAGATATCCTGGACTCAAATAATGTAAAACTGTCTTTAGATTACAAGTCCCAAGTTTCCAAATACGCCGATGTCGCACCGGAAATCGTCGTTTCGTTACCAACCTTCACTCCTGGAGACAGACATCTGGATCAACTTTCAAACTTTGTTGGGAAGTTATCACCTTCATTGTTTAAGCCTATAGCACCACCACGTGATAAGGGACGTAACAGTTGCACATTAGCAGAAAATCCTAAAGTGATTACCACCATAAACACTGACTGTAAGAAATTAGGCAAAATACTTTTGAAATGCGGTGTTATTTGGATCTGCGATCAATATTCAACCAACATTTTAAGCATGAGCGAGGAGGGCGAGCCACTGACCACAATTTCTGTCAAAGTAAACCATCAAGTACGCGACATTGCTGTATCGTCCACAGGTGAATTGATTTACATTGATAACGGTTCTAAAACAGTGAACATGATACGCAATAATCAGATAGAAACAATCATCTCTCTACAGCCATGGACGCCTTTGCAGGTCTTCTGCAGTGTCTCTGGGGATCTTCTCATTATTATTCACGACAGAACTTCATCTAAACTAGTTCGTTATTCTGGGAAATCAGTTGTCCAAAGTATTCAGTTCGATCAAGGAAAACATCTTTACTCTTCAACAAACAAACTGAAGTATGTCACAGAGAATATCAACAGAGACATTTGTGTGGCTGATAATGGAATAAAAGCCGTAGTAGTGGTCAATGGAGAGGGGAAATTCAGGTTCAGATACACCGGACGCCATTCAATGTCAAAAGGAGGAGAGCTTCAATTCAAGGGCATCGCTACCGATTTCCTGGGCAACATCCTGGTCGCGGATTGTGACTATAACCACTGTATTCACATAATAGATAAGGATGGGAAGTTCCTTCGTTATGTCGACAATTGTGAACTTAAATATCCGTTTGCTTTGTGCGTGCAGGATGAACATATTTTTGTTGGAGAGTACTATTCCGGAAAAATGAAGAAAATAAAGTATCTGATGTGTGAATAAAACATGTTTTGGCAAAAGGTGTTTATCTTTACATATGTACATAGACACAGTGCTTGCGTACGAAAAAAAAAAATTATGCCCAACTACATGTTGAATTTCCTGTACATTTTCCATAGCTTCAAAGTCAAGAAAAATCATTTTCATTTTAGGGGATATATTACGGTGGTATGTTTAGGACCACACAATATGTTTTTGTTCTTGGGGTTGGGGGGGGATCCCGTTCACACGACTTTTTATCTGAGTTATTCTGTGTTCACTCTGCAAGGGTGAAAAAAGTAATTTTACGATTTAGTTTATTTTCTATAATTTATGAAATTTATTTTCACAGCGCAGAACTTTATATTGGTTCCATGATTTTATATATATTCATTTTAGGCTCACCTCTGTCACCTTAGCTGAATAGCAGGGCTTGAAGTTAACTTTTTATGTCACCAGTCCAGCCTGACTAATGGATATGATTTCAACCAGTCCACAGAAACATTTACCAATCCAACAGAGTTTTCCAGAAATAATTAAACATATTTCATTAATGTTATTAAAATGAAATTTAACTCAATAATTGAATATGCCTCAGACAATATTATAACACTTAAATGTGGGATTTATATTTACGAATCAGATTCGTCTGACATCTACAGATAGAAGCATGCCAAATGTGTGTATAAAATTTCATAAGTATATTTTCCAAAATGATGCATTAGAAAATTGACCAGTCCCATCGGACTGGTTTAAACAAATGTCAGTCAGTCCGACAGACTTTTAACCAGTTACAGACTGACGGGCATAAGTTAATTTCGAGCCCTGCTTAGCCCATATTTAAAGATTTTCCCTATATATTTCTATGTAAAACTTTGATCTCTATTGTGGCCCCAACGTACCCCCGGGGGGCATGATCTTAATTTTTTTAAATATACTTTCCTGGCCCTGTGGTTCTTGAGAAGAAGACTTGTAAAGATTTTCCCTACATATTTGAATGTGAAACTTTGATCCCCTACTGTGGCCCCATCCTACCCCCCCCCCCCCCCCCCCCCCCGAAGACCATGATTTTATCAAACTGGAATCTACACTATGTCAGGAAGCCTTCATGTAAAGTTGTACTTTCCTGGCCCAGTGGTTCTTGAGAAGATGTTCCCTATATATTTGTATGTAAAACTTTGATCCCCTATTGTGGCCCCATCGTACTCCCAGTGGCGATTATTTTAACAAACTTGAATCTACACTATGTCAGAAAAATTTTGTGTAAATTTATACCTTCCTGGCCCAGTGGTTATTGAGAAGAGTTTTAAAGATTTGCCCTATATATATTTATATGTAAAACTTTGACCCCCTATTGTGGCCACATCCTACCCCCGGAAGCCATGATTTTAACAAACTTGAATCTGCACTATGTCAGGAAGCCTTCATGTAAATGTACTTTCCTGGCCCAGTGGTTCTTGGGAAGAATATTTTTAAAGATTTCTCCTATATATCTATATGTAAAACTTTCATCCCCTATCGTGGCCCCATCCAACCTTTGGGGGCCATGATTTTAACAAAACTTGAATTTGCACCATGTCAAGAAGTTTTTTAAATGTCCCCACCATATTTTTTACATTTTTGTGAATATCCCCCCTTGGAAGGGGACATGACCCTTCATTTATACAAACTTGAAAGCCCTTTACCTAAGGATGTTTTTGGCAAGTTTTGTTGAAATTGGCCCAGTGGTTCTGGAGAAGAAGTTGAAAATGTAAAAACTTTACAGACAGACGGACAGACGATAAACAACAGGCGATCAGAAAAGCTCACTTGAGCTATCGGCTCAGGTGAGCTAAACAGATATGACTGCATTCTACATGCTAGGGTAGAAATGTTCCCTGGAATCATTAATTGTATATGTAGTTCAATTATTTTGCTGCAGGATACTGATAAAATAAAGTTCTGAGAAAAAAGACATGTCCGTCTATATTTTATCATAATACTAGTACAATGTAACATCTAGAGGTTTGGATATATTGGAAAGGGCTTATATAGGCATTGTGTCTGCTGCCTAATCCTATTTATGTGTGTATTGTCTATATATATACATGAATAAAATACTGTTGAAATCAAAATCTGGATTGGTCAGAGACTAGAGTAAGTACTGTATAATAGTTTGGGTTTTTTTTGCGTCTATCTAATTTCTGCTTTGTTCGCGGCGATTTCCGAATCGCGGGAAATAAATCCGCGTAAATTTGATACAAGGTTTTGTTTTTGTAATATATCCCTATATCGGTTTTGTAATATATCACTATATCCGAGAAGCGTCGGGTAACAGGTAAGTAAGCCTTGGTGTTTAATTAATAAAGGACAAGCTAATTAAATGGCCCACGTTCTTTGCTTCAATCAATGTATAATTATACCTGAGCTACTCATACATGTAACGGGACATGGTTTATGGCCGTTGTAAACTGAAAATAATTTATCGATGACTATTTTGTATTAGTACCATTATAACTAACGAACGGCGCTTTACGTTACTATACCGCCAAATTGTACATATTTACAATATATCTGAATGTACACAAAAGTGCAAACTGGTACGCAACACAGTTGTGTGATCAGCTGAGCGTGTCTTCCGAAATTGACGAGGTGAAGTTCGATTTATGTGGAACTCAGATGAAGCCACTTGCAGACTTGGGAGTGAAATGGATTACAAAGCTGTTATTACATGCGAACAAACCCGAAATCGTCAGAGATGGATTTAGAGAAGCAGGAATACCATCCATATTGAGATTTGATTATATTTGCGACAGTAACTCGGAAATCCTGTAAATCGTTTCATTGACTGAATTTTTGCATCCCAATTCCATCAATTGTATTTTCGCTATGACTTTGAAATAGTGAATTCGCGGAAAAACATAACGCGGTAAAAACCTGATATACGGTATAATACCCAAATAGGAAGTTAACTATTATAATGAATTAATTTATAAAAACTACAAGTCTGGTTTTAATCTCTGCTGTGGTTGGTCAACGAGGTATATTGATCAATGTCTTCCACTGTAAAAGAACCCTCACTGCTCAATGGCCGCAAGCACCGAGCATAGGCCTAAATTTGAAACCCTTCACCGGTCTTGGTGACACCTCCATATGAGTGAAAAATTCTCGAGAGGGAAGTTAAACAATATACAAACAAACAAACGTTTCTCCTTTTATCAAAATAGTAATCGGTAAATTGTCAGTGACTCTTGTATATTGAGTCTTTTGTTACGTGATAATACATTAGTTCAGAGATGACAAAGAGAGATTAATACTAATTAAGAAGGATTGCACAATCACACAAGTAAAGGAACGACCACTTCTCAATACAATCATGTCGGGCCTCCGTGGTTAGAGCATCGCGCTCAAAATTACACGGCCTCTAACCTCAGGTCGGCGCGGGTTGGGTTCCCGCTCGCGCCGGTAAGTAGGAAATTTTCCCAGTTTACTTTCGGAAGGTCGGTGGTCTCTTCCCAGGTGCATTGTATCTGGGTTCTCTCTTCCAGCAATAAAAACTGGGCGCCACCAGATAACTGAAAAATTGTTGAGTGTGGTGGAAAACAGCAAAACAATCAATCAATACATGTATTGATATGTCATTGTTTCATGAAATCGCCTTCGCCAATTAAGCAAGATACAACCAATCAATACAATCAGTAACAGTGCACCATTCATAATATGAACTTTTTTTTCTGTATTTTTCGTGTTGCACGCTTTCAAATGACATTTTGTGGGGGGGGGGGGGGAATACGGGCCTTTTGGGGAGCAAAATTCTTTATAAATAAGAGCTATATTATTTTTAAGGATTTTCCCCGACAAAAAAAGGGGTAAAACTTCCTAATCAATACCAAGCGAAAATTAATCTACTAATCAACAGGTATATACATAAACTAGAGATTGTTTTTATGAAAAACAAATGTCTCCCCATCTCCCCAAATTGGAATTGCTCCAATGAAACCTCACCTTAAAGTCATAGGGTCTATCTTTTATCTCAAAAATGATATCACAATATTTTACAAGAAGAACTCCCAAAAACTTTGTGGTATTAATTATGAGTTATCTATAGCTGCAGCGCTTTGAAATTGAAGTCATTTTGACGATTTAGCCGTTTATAAAATTATTGTCTGGAGGACAATATCTTAAACTGGTACCACGCTGATTGGTGGCTACACACAAACATAAGAGATGCGAAGTCAACAGGGTACCAGATTAGGCAAATAAGATCAGGGAATTATTTTGTAATTACTATCGTATCCAATATGTTTATAAACTTTTTGTGACGTTTTAGTTATGATCTTAAATTTTGCCACCTTTTTGGAACATGGAAAATTTCACCAATATCTTAGACCCTATGCCTTTAATGTACTGCATGGTATGGAGGAGAAAACAGGAACATAAACAATATGAACTCTGATAAGCCACATGGGAGAAGTGTTCTCAAACTATTTTACGCCCTCCATCCCCAAGATCCACTATAACTTTATGGATAACAATTGGATCTTCCTGTCCCTACAATATGCACATCACCAAAATTAATGGCATTGAAGTATTGTACAAAATTTTAAGTCTATCGGATAAGCCATATAGGAGAAGTGTTCACAAGCTATTTTACATCTGGGCCAACCTTCTTAGATCCACTATAACTTTTAGGAAAATAATTGCATCCTCCTGTCCCACAATATGCATATCTACAAATGGCAATGAAGCATTGTACAAAGTTTCAAGTTTATCTGATAAGCCATATAGGAAGCAAAGCATTCACAAGATTTTGTTACAGACGGACGGACAGACAGAAAGTACAAAAACAATGTCTCCCCCTGAAAGAGGGAGACATAAATACAAAAGCAAATTACCATCAAAGAAGATCATACTAATGGTCATCAACATTGGTATTCAGTATTTCAATGTAACCATGAGAAAGAAAGTGGTTTGTTAAACATGTATATGGTACACAAATCATGCCGATATCCACTAAACGTCTTCATAGAGATACATTGATTCAACGTACACTATCTGAAAGTATACTAAGGCTTGATTTAATTAATTTTCATCTTTTCAGCAAGTCTGCTCGTCGGAAAATTTAGGATTTTCATGAAAAAATATAAGGGATTTATTAGGATTTTAGAGCTTAAATAAGGGCCTATGACAAAAAATAAGGGCCCACTTGAAAGCCTGGCACAGTTGGCCTTCATATGCTTTACACACCTTTTGACACTTCCAGAACTGGGATTCTATACCAAATGGGTACTAATGATGAAAAGTGGGTAAATCACGTGACATTGCTGAAGAATTGTGTAAATTGTTTTGGCTGAATCTTCTAGTTAAATATGTTCTAAGTATATGCAATGTATAATATATGTCTCTCAAAGTAAAATGAAATGTTATATTTTGAGGAGTGTGTTTTGAGGGGTAATTTGTGGGTTCTTTATAGCTATTCACATTTTGAGGAGTATGTTTTGAGGAGTAATTTGTGGGTTCTTTATAGCTATTCACATTTTGAGGAGTGTGATTTGAGGGGTAATTTGTGGGTTCTTTATAGCTATTCACATTTTGAGGAGTGTGTTTTGAGGGGTAATTTGTGGGTTCTTTATAGCTATTCACATTTTGAGGAGTGTGTTTTGAGGGGTAATTTGTGGGTTCTTTATAGCTATTCACATTTTGAGGAGTGTGTTTTGAGGGGTAATTTGTGGGTTCTTTATAGCTATTCGCACCTACCCCATTTTACCACTTTCACATGCATACATTAAGGCCTGTTAAATTATTGAAAACACTATAAGTGGTAGTAAATTCAAATATAAGAGACCCATGGGCCACAACGCTCACCTTAGCCTTGCTGTTCTTCATCAGAAGATTTTCAGACATTTATCCTCTTCAACCCTATGAAATTTTTTTACCCCAATATCATGATGCCAATCCAGGCCCCATTGGGTTATGATGTCACTGAACTTGAATCAACCCAACATAGGGATGTCTCAATATTGATTAACATGGAGAAGTTTTTTCAAAGATATTGACCCCCCTCCAATCATGTATCTGTAAAAATTTATCACTGATGCATATATAAGCCACACCCTAACCCCGGGGTCAATGGGGGAAAACGCGAGTTCTGAACATTTGTATATTGATATGATTTAGTATGGCCTTGCTACTCTTGAAAAATATTTGCCTTTCAAATTTCCTACAGAACTTTGATTCCCTGTTCTAGTGAATATTATCTAATCAATGGTCAGAGGTCAACATAGTACAGTTATTGACTGGGTTCAGCTTTGGGCTCCAGTTCTGTTCTCGGTTCAAACAAGACAGCTTTTGTACTCGATCCCAGTCTATAACTGTTTTGTTATACACCTTCACTTTTTCAGGACTGTTTTAGAATTGAATGACTTACATAAACAAGGAAAGAAGCAGGTACAGTTTCTACAGAAAATGGAAGATCCCAGTACAACTCCCAAAATCTGGCATTCAAATAAGGAAGACATAAGCAACCCAATCTACTTTTAATTTGATCCAAAATTGCTTTGTGTTGTATGACAGGAGTGTGAAGTTGGCATACAATTGCCAACATCAATGAAAAAATTAATAAATCCAGTGGGTTTTCTATTCAGAATACATACAGCCTATGCGTCAAGCAAATTCATATTCAAATACATTTTTTATCATCTATTAATACACTATATTAATTCCATTTTGCTCGACAGATGGGTACACCTTTTCCTAAGCAATAATCTGGATGAACAGTTATCAAGCTCATTATGAAAGAGGGAAAACAAGCAGGGAAAAGTTGGCATATATTTAACTTACTTAAAACACAGATCAAGCTAAATTCAAGACACATCTAAAACAGAAATGTTTTGGGCCTTTTTATGTATACAACTGTACCTTGTCCTTAAGGCAATATTGGTCAACAAATTAATCAAAAGCAACAATTCCAGAGACTATTGACTGGTGGCCCGTCAATAGTTATTTGTATGTAACAGTCAGTGTTCTTTCAAAGACGCTATACTGAAGGTGTATAGCAATACTCAATGCTTCCAAATCCTGTTAAAATTCCTTTTTGAATGATGCAATTTCCAATTGTAACATGTAATCCTCAAGGAGAGACAAAAATAAGATAGGCTTCTGATTGATTTATCATATACTTTCCAAAAAACAATGTATACATAGTTATCTACATATGATCACAGACCAAGAGCATAAATTATCAACAAAATAAAATCATAACAACACACAATATTAGCAGACACATAACACAGGCTACCAATCAGCTGTTCCATCATACAGTCAGCTGTTCCATCCTACAGTCAGCCGTTAATATCAGCTGTTCCATCTACAATCAGCTGTTCCATCATAAAGTCAGCTGTTCTGTCATACAGTCAGGTGTTCCATCATACAGACTGCTGTTACATCATACAGTCAGCTGTTCCATCATACAGTTAGCTGTTACAATCAGCTGTTCTATCATACAGTCAGCTGTTCCATCATATAGACAGCGATTACAGTCAGCTGTTCCGTCATACAGTCGTGTCATGTTGCGTATTTATTCCTACATTTTATTTACATAGAAGTATTACAATTCCTTACAGTTTCTAATATAAAATATCAATAAAGATGACGCTTTCCATGTCAAACAGAGAATTAATTTCATATTTTCAGATTTTTAATTTCTTTTTCCACTGTACTTGCAAGATCTTGTTTTCTCATGAATTAATATATTGAAAATAAACAGATTTAAATGTTCAATGTGTTGGTATTTTTTTTTAAACAGCCAATTTGTGCATAATTAACTTTATTGGAGTAACCATTGGTTTTCTACACTAAATCTATATCCAACATTCTTCTACGAGTAGATTTCAAAGTCCTTGTGATACTGAGTAAACGAGATGTAATGAACCAACCAACTCCAACTAGAAGTAGCTCATACACAGTCTGTACAGTAAAGGTCGTGTTGATTCAAACTCTTATCACACGTAAGAAGCCCTCACTCACAGAAGACGGAATGTCATACGTCAATAATATCATTGAACGAGATGAAAAATAAAATTCTCTGATGTACAGTATTGGCGCAATCATACAAGAATCATCTGCTTTCAATATTTCAAATTACTATACACTGACAAAGACTAGAATGATATGAAAACAAATACAGCTACAAGAACAATATCACTCACTTTTTTAAATAATCAAATCATCACAGTTCATTTCATAACCATTTCACCTTTACAGTCACTTCAACTGACAGTTACAAAATACTCAATGCCACAAAAACTATCACATAATAGCAACACACTGGAATTCAAGAGCCTGTTTGATGAATGCAGCAGTTTTCTTGCATGATATCTACACGTATATACAGAGTTTTCTTAGAGGTCAAGGGTCAGCAAAACAAGGTGGGAATGGTAGTGAATAAAAGACATTATTGAACACACATATACACTGACTAAAAAGTATCAAATTCTGCTCCAGAGTTCAGATTTATACCCATCACAGTGGCTGTTAAGGGACTTTTAATAAATAAAATAAACGTCACTAATACAGGATAGATAGCTCTACTTTGTAACACAGTCTATCATTATTAAGAACACACACAAGACCATGATGCAATGCTGTAGAACAAAACCCATAGTACACTACATTCTCGCTAAATCTTACAAAACTGAAGGCAAGTGCTTCAGAAAATAAGTTTTTCCTGGCCGAGAAGGAAGAAAGAATGTGACCTTTGCTGAGTAAATTGCAAGCCATTATGCAGTAAACAGTCCTCCATTTGATGTTCATGCTGTCCAATATCTCACCATACTCTCTCTCTCTGGAAGAGATCTAAACTTCATGGAGCCATCGATTCCACACGAGAACAGATTGTGTTCTGGTCCAATGGCCACCTGTGTCACACCTGAGGTAGAACCAATGTTCTTAAAGAATGTACTTTTACTGTGCTCGCCTGGGAAGCTGACCACTAACTGATGGACGTCCAAACCCCACACCTTCAAAACAATGAGAGAAAAAAACAGTTCACTCACTTCTATGTATAATGTCTACGACTTGGATTCAGATGGATAGTTACCCTAGACTTCTTTATTAAACAATTCAAAATTGAAAAATGTATTTAAAACAAATACATATGCAAGTCATGTATAATACAGTATTACAGGAAAAGGAATAAAACTATCTTGGAGGCAAAAAAAGATACATGATTCCTATGAGATGTCACGTTTTTAGAATATGTTCTCCTGTTGCAATCTGCTTTGTTTCATTCTAAACATTAAAACAAAACATATATGAAACCCACCTTAATGTCTCCTTCCGAAGAACCAGTGACAAAATACTCCTCCTCTGGGTCCATGGCGAGACATCTGATTGGTACATCATGTGCTTGGAAGGTGTGTCTAAGCTGGCGCTGACGGATGTCAAATATGCAGACTTCGCCCTTTCTTCCTCCTGATATCAGAAGTTGGTGATGTGGAGCATACACGATGGCTGGACATCCATGCTCATGACAGATGAAGGCTGTGAGTGTGGAAATAGTGGTCATTTAATTTAAAGCAAAATTCAAACACCGTGTAGGCGTGTACAGTGCATGTGGAATTTTTAGCGATACACAAAGTTATCAATTTTTCCATAAAAATGGGTATATATATTTAGTGAGAGCTAATTTCAGCGATTTTATAATTTTAGGAAAAGGTAACTATTACTGCCAATATGGAATAAATAATAGCGATATTCAATTTTAGTGATCTCATCACTCTCGCTAATAATACCAAAATTTAAATCCTCGCTAAAAGTTCTGCATATACATGTATGGTACTATCTACTGATTATTAATCTAATCATTTTCAGATAATTCTATAATGCCAGACTTTCTTTTACATGGAGTCCATGAACAATTCTACAATGGATCGTTTGTGTAGGAAAGCATTTTAATGTATCTCTCATTCCATGTCTGCCTGTACTTACAGTGTACGCACGCACTCCTAGGGGGCAGCAGCGTGTCCCACAGACAGACGTTCCGACTTTCTGACGAGTGGCCCGCAGTAGCGATGAGACTGGAAGAGCCAATGAAGCTAAAGTCGCTCGTTGTCTTGTTGTGACAACGCAAGCTCTGAAAAGAAAAACAGAAATCTCGGTCAATAAAGCCCTCAAAACAAACAATGTTTGTAAAACAGTTAAAGGATTTTCAAGTTGGACAACCATTGGTGTACGATTAGAAGAAAGCCCATGACATTCGACCCAGGGTCATCTGTAAGTCACGACTGACATGCCTATGAAGTTTAATGACTTCTTTAGTTATTGGTCAGAAAATATTTCCCAAACAACCACCTGACCTAGCTTTACAAACCCATTATAAGTTGCAGAGCAATATGCCCTTCTTTTTCCAAGGTGCCATTACAGTTTTGTGACTGCTAATAAAAGTACCTACATTTAATCTCATCCAGACACAAACGTTTTTTTCCCCAGATATTTTTACAGATTTCATGATATACATACCATTATGGGTTTAGTAAAGTTGCTTCCTAAACCGACTTGCCAAAGACACACATCTCCCTCTGTATCGCTAACACAACACTGAAAATTCATCAATGTTAAACTTTGTTAGTTTTCACAGCTTTATTGAAGCACAGAGTATAACATGCAATATCAGAAACTTTCATTCTTATATACCATATAACGGGTAATTTCTGCTGTTGTCCATTTTTGAAGATACGAAAAATGAGCAAAAATTACAATTGCAAAATATATATACATACTCATAGGTACATACAGGTATAATGCAAATGAAGAAATTGGAAACACAGAATACAATTTGCTACAATATATGGATCAAAATGCAAAAATTTCTAACCATAGAAAATACCCATTATACAGTATGTAGTGAAATTTTGCAACGACTGAAAATTTCCATATTACAGGGTTCGAAATTAACTCATGTCCGTAAGTCCGAGACTAGTAGAAAACATGTCGGACTAGTGAACTCTCTATAGCACTAGTCCGTACGGACTAGTGAAAATCCGGAAATCAATTTTGAATTGGTAAAGATTTTAGCAAGATTTGTCTGAGTCTCTTAGATGTTTGAACTTATGGTTGATTACCTGCATGGTCAGGTGTTTGCCTGACTATGACAGTCTGATCTTCCAAACACATGGAGTACGTTTGAGACCGCCGTTCTTCGAACGTGCACACATTGTCAAATTCCTGCCGATTCCGAACGCCGAGTACACATCACGAGAACGTGTTCTAGGTGCAATAATTGCAAGTAGTGTGGTCTGAGAACATGTACGTTTGTATGCACATGTTCTCGTCATTCGCGACTCTAACACAGTAGTTCATAACACTATAGCTCATGACTTGGTCAATCGAGTGAATTTTATTGACTTTCTTGATAAAATTTCGAACTCCTGTGACTCTAAGGTCTGAACACCAAAACAACAGGAACGTCGATCTCGAACGCACTTATGGACGTTTATCAAAGGATTAACTCGGAGGTTAATATTGTATGCTTTTGAAGATCTTGAATACGAAATAAAATATGGTGGTCTCTTTTTCTTCTGTAGGTGTCAGAAATCGAATTGTTTGCAACTGTGATGTGTTTAGTTTGATTAAAATGAAGATAATTTTTTGATATACTGGACGGACTAGTGAAATGCTTTGCGGACTAGTGAACATCAATAGTGACTAGTCCGTACGGACTAGTGCTTGAAAAAGTTAATTTCGAACCCTGTATTAGGTTGCCCTTGTTTACCTTATTGCCCTGAGCACTAAATAAAACCTTTGTCACTTTGGGGAAAGCCCCTGGTTGTCGTAGCATCGCCAATGGCTGCATGTGACCCCACTCATATAACCTCACACTGCCATCCGCACTTCCTGTCAGATCTGTAAAATTAATACATGTACATGTGAGACCAAGATCCACAAGGTTAAGGTAAAAACTGGGCATAAAAATGAAGTGCATTTTCTTGAGTTCTAACAAGACTACGACTGTAGGCAGCTTCTTTGATATGAACTTTGAGGATAATCAACTTACAGTGAGGAAGATTTGGATGAGGACCAATCCGTCGCACTCCTGCAACAGGTCTCTTAAGTATCTGTAACAAAACAATTCTCTTAGAATTTGTACGTGACTTAAAACTCAAATAAAGTACTTACCCATTTACTGTCCTTCACATCAAATGTTTTCTATAAAGAATTCTCCCAAAGTCATATCCCGATTTGATAAAAACTCAGAAATGGCAGCAGTTTCTTGATTTAATATAGAAATAATTAATAATAAGAAATAATATAGAAATAATTCTCCGTTCATTTAGTGCAGAGAAATTTTTTAAAAGAAGTCAGTTTGTACATGTATCTATTTTTAAGAACTTTAATTAACAGTTTGTAATTGTATGCAATGTAGCTTTTTTTTTTGGAGCCTATGACAGACATTCAAGGACTGGTTCACGACAAGAAATATTTGTGATTATGAGGTTTTCGCGAATCTCACAAAATTTTCTCACACGCAATTAAAAGTTGCTTTACAGTATTTCGTTTCAAATGTTGGATTGTGTGAGGTTTTATAGTCGTGAGTGATGTCGGTATTTATGGGGAATCAAAAAGAAGTAATTTTGTCCTCTTTTTGTTTTTAATGAATGGAACTGTTCTAGTCGAGAATGAAATGGTTCATTTGTTGTAGAGGTGTGCTTCCAGGTCCATCATCAGAAATATTGTTCACTTAAGGTACGGTAATTAATAAACACAATACTGAAAACAAAACACTACCAATACACAAGACTGCCTAACAAGTATAGGAACAAGCAACATCTATATCTAAATAGGAAAACCTAGACATGTTGATTCTAAGTTTACTCATTCGATAACAATCAAATTCACTCAATCTCCGATTAGGTGGATGTTAAATGATAAGTACAACGCATTTATTCAACAGAATATTTTAAACTGTCATGGTGTGCTACATTAAAACTCTGTCAAAAATTTTCTTGTAAAGAGTGCTGCGAATTATCTCGGAAATTAATCTTCCACTAGTAACAATATTCTATGAAAATAATCAAATCGCATCAAACTGCAAATAAAAAACACTACAGCACAAAAAAGACATCACATGCTAAAGAAATTTTCAGGGGTTAACATCAATATGGAATTACGAGATGAATGAAGACGATGAAATAAGATTGACTAACACAGGAAACTGCCTGTACTACAGAACAGAAGCTAGAATCCACATCACAGACAACAGCTGTCTTACCACGCGTAGCAGACGATGACTTCTGTCGTGTATCTGCTGCGATATGTGGGGATTCGAAATCCCCGGAATGTTTATTCCCTTTGTCTGACAAAGGCAGCAACAGAGAGAGAGAAAGAGTGTGACTAATACAAGCTCTGATTATAGTGTAAGACTACATAAAAGTGATGTCATTGAATATCTTCTGCTGTTTCTGATTACATTGTAAGATTGTAAGATTAGATAAGCGTGGTGTCATTGAATATCTTCTACTGTTTCTGATTACATTGTAAGATTGTAAGATTAGATAAGCGTGGTGTCATTGAATATCTTCTGCTGTTTCTGATTACATTGTAAGATTGTAAGATTAGATAAGCGTGGTGTCATTGAATATCTTCTGCTGTTTCTGATTACATTGTAAGATTGTAAGATTAGATAAGTGTGATGTCATTGAATATCTTCTGCTGTTTCTGATTACATTGTAAGATTGTAAGATTAGATAAGCGTGGTGTCATTGAATATCTTCTGCTGTTTCTGATTACATTGTAAGATTGTAAGATTAGATAAGCGTGGTGTCATTGAATATCTTCTGCTGTTTCTGATTACATTGTAAGATTGTAAGACTAGATAAGCGTGGTGTCATTGAATATCTTCTGCTGTTTCTTTGAGAGAGAAAATTACAGCTAGAGAGATACATCATGCATGCTTTGATTAAACAGTAGCATGGTCAATCTAGTACACAAAAAAGCTACGAATGTTTTATTTTTCTCTCATTCTGATACATTTCCAAAACTCATTAAAAATCCAAAAATGTGAAATACATGTACAATGTATATATATGCAACCAAAAAAAAGCTATATAACTTTACACATTACAATCACTATGCCCATATCAATATTGTACACACAAACATGTCATGGCTTCACAGTATAAAGATCATAGTTTAAAAATATACCAAAAGAAGTTAAAAACAATGCATGTAAATTGTGACCTTTGACCCCTGACTACTTACCACAGTTGTACTACGTCCGGTTGCCCAGTGACCCTGGCTGGAAGACTGTGGACTGGTGGCTGCGGAACTGTATGGGGATGTCTGTGTGTCTGATGGAGTCTGCACCACGAAGAAATCGGACTCGTGAGCAGCAGGGGCGGGGCTGTAACAGAGAATGTTGTCATAAACAAGAGATCCAAGGGCTTCGACACTCGCCTGAATCATTGTTCTCATAAATAAAGACTTGGGGCACCAGTAGTTTTCAAACTATGAATGCTAAAATATAACAAGATTTTCTATACAAATCGTTTTCCTGTTAATTTTTTTAATATTCCCCCTCTGTCGTTATTGTGGCTCATGGTTGGTGTGACCAAACCATGGACTGGCCTCATCAACATAATTGTGTAGTATTACTGTACAAATGAACGCTAGTCAATCCATGGACTGGCCTCATCAACATAATTGTGTAGTATTACTATACAAATGAACGCTAGTTAAAGTCAGTGATACTTACTTTTTAATATACTCTATGTCCATCTCATTTTCATCTTCCAGCCATGTGGGCGGAGCCAATACTGGCCCGATGTCCAGTTCTATAATGTCCTTCTGAGTGGATAAAGCCAGCAAATTGGCATTGGCCTAGAAGAAAGTCACAAACCATCGTTGTCAATCAAAACTGATGACACACAGTAATTCCAAATCATTGCCTCCTCTCACATAAATATCAATCTGCCTCTCTTACCAAGAATTTTTAAATAATTTATCCTTTTCATTGATTTCCTTCATAATATTCAATTTCACTTAAAAACTTTTTCGTGCAATTTTGTAACTTTTGAAGATTTTATATCATAATATCAATACATGTAGTACTGGAATTTCAGTGCTTGTACTTCTGAGAAATGACTTGAAATACACACAATGTACGTAATACGAATAAATATACACGTCAATATATGTAATACAAATAGCGAGAGTTTACATTATGAAAGAACACCATTTGTATGAGCCTTTTCTGATTGATTTTCTAGTTTCCTAGTTCTTGTGCACATCCAGTCAATCACACCCGCTATCGTATTCTTTTACATTTTTTAATCTTGTAATCTAAGCCTGTGCATTTGATCTGGAGATACATATGAACTGAGATTTTCTTCATTGATCCCCTTAAACAACAGATACCCAAATTTTTGGAAATGGAATGGAGGAAAATATAAAACTCAAGAGAAAAAAAGGCCACACCCACAAATCAAGTCATGTTAATGTCCACAATCCACATTGATCACCCATTCAAAAAATACTGAAAACCATATTTTCAACATTCTGGACTTCAATTTGAAAAAAAACCCACACCAAACAACTGATTTTCATTGAACAAGAACATTTTATGATGTGGTCAATTCTAACTCTCAAAAGACAGTACCAATTTAAGTAAAAATTTAAAGTCAATCATTCTAAAAGTTAGCGGATTGATCATTTAAAAGTATATTCAAGTTTCTTTCCGTATTTCCAAATCATGAAAATGTCATCTAAAACTAAAATCTTCTCTTTAATCCAGTAGAATGACAGACATTAATTGTGAAACATTGTTTAGAATAGTTCCAAGAATTAAAATGGCTCGGGTACGTTACATAAACTCCTAGCTTAATGGTGTACAACCCTCAGCAAAGTTCCACAACTCTTGACTGGGATTTCTAACACGGTATAATTTGATATATCTTTTTACATTTAATTGATTTACTTTATCTGCAATTTTTATCTGATAAAACCTCAATAACAAAGAATAGGACTTTAACATTCTTCTGATTTAACATCTCTGTAAAGGTGTCTTTTTAATGCAGCTATCATCTTTGAATTATTGACATTACATTTTGAAAATTCCTTGCAAGTACACCATAAAGGAAAAACAAAAATGAATCGTTCTCAAACAAATTAAAATATTAAAAAAAAACAACAAAAAAACAACCCCGGGTTTGTTGGGAATACATGCTAATCCGAAACTAGATGTTTCCAGATTTCAAGACCTGAGGGATATACATTGTATAACCTTAAATTCACCCACTGTCAGTTTAACATCGAGTTAGTGTTACACCATTTACACTTACATGTAGAACTGGATAAAATGTCTGCTGTAAAACGTTGACTGGAATTAGCATTATTACTATGGTATTAACCCACCATCATGTTTACACAGACAGAATGACACTATGTTAGTTCTAATTATGCAGTCTACTGCTATAACAATGCACAGTGATTAGACAAGAACATGATATGGAACACAACAATCGCCATAAATCAATGTACTTTTACATGAATTGAATTAGTCAGAATTTCAGATGTATCAAAATAGCTAATAGTGAGATTAAGTGGTTAGATCATGACACATTAGAGCTGCAATACTGGAGGTGGCTCATCTAGAAATTTATAATAATAAAAAAAAAAAATACAGACCCTGACCCTAAAGTGTTCTACTACACCATTTGAACCATTCTGTTACCGTTCTGTTCCTGATAAGAACCGTTCCGCTCCCACATCAAACCGTTCCGTTCCCGATAAGAACCATTTTGTTACCGTTCCCAATAAGAACCGTTCTGCTCCCACATCAAACCGATTAGCATTCCCTTCCTAGCTCCAAGCGTTCCATTCCAAGACCAGCGTTTCATTCTCACTTAAAACTGTTCGTTCCCTCAAACCGTTTGTTCCCGCATGGTCATTCGGAACTCACGCATTAGTCTGTTATTGTAGGTCAACATGGCGCTTGGTTAAAATGGCAGAAGACTACCGCTCTTGATTTGACACAATCTTATAAAGCTGTACAGGGGTGGAGAGTTCTGCAGTTCTAATCCGTGTACGTTTACACACAAATTACCAGTTCATCACAACACGACAGAGCATATTTTCATTTTGGGGTAGAAGGCAATGTTACTGTTGATGAAAAGAATAATTCCGTGCCATGGGGATAAAATAACTCCCTTTTTTTGTCGATTGGGGATTTCGAAACAAACAAAATGTCAAATTATAAGATCTACTTTAAGTACGCATAACTCTCTGACTACATATAATAATTATGTAATATATAAATTTCACATGTTTCAAAATGGTGAGAATGTTGTAAAACTAATTTAGAAATGAAAACGTGTTAGAATTTCAGCTGGTGTCATCTTTAAAGGAAGGTATGAAGTGATTGAGACACTAAGAGTTGCTGGAGTAACGGTGTACATGTATTAGTCATTGGGAGAGTGGACATGGAGTCCACACTATAGGTTCCCGTCTCGGGTCACATTAGCTTCCTTGATATCCCTCTTTAATTCTGGCATGTGTCTTCTAAGTCTTTTTAATGTACGTGTATCAAATGGATACGTTTACATGTCCCATCAATCGACATGATAAGTTACCATGATATTGAAACAATGTGGGCATTTCCCTATTTGCATGGGTTTAAACGCAAAATAGACCTTTTCTTAAAAAATAATTATCATAATTTACGATTTTAAAATTAGAATCTTTGATCATTTATTATTAAATTACTTGGACGTGCATTAATTTTTCATTTTGGATACATTTATTCTGAATAAGTATATGATAAAAAATTCAAATGGTTTAACGCTCTACATTGCATATACACTGTAGTGTACATTTGTACAGCTATATAGGAGTCTTGATTAAATTACAAAAAATACATGTAATACCAATTGAATTTTTGTTTAAAATTACTGTACCTGTGCATTAAGTAATCGGGAAAAAAAATCATTATGATCATATTTTGAGTGTGACTATCTTACATTGTACAATATTGAAATCGGACACAGCCTGAAAATATAGTGTGAAGTTGTTTTCTATTGATTACGTACATTACATAAATGTAATATCCCCATGTGTAATTTAAAGCATGATTGTATGAATGTATGTATTAATTTACTTCCATCCCCCATCTTTCCATTTTAAAATATTCAAAATATTAATCAAATTAAAACTTTTATATTGGCAATTAATATCTCTCTTTCATGCAATGTCTATCTATGAATAAAAAGTACTGAAAGTTTCCGAAATGCAGAATTTGAAATCGGGGCCAAACTGTTCATTCCCATCTTAGACCAAAGCGTTCCGTTCTCGCTGAGAACCATTCATCCTCATCTCAAAGTGTTCCGTTCTCGATAAGAACCGGTCTTTTCTCGCTGAAAACCGTTCATCATTATCTCAAAGTGTTCCGTTCTCGATAAGAACCGTTCTGTTCTCGCTGAGAACTGTTCCATTCAAACCGTTCAGTGTTTGTACCCAAACCGTTCTACATTTGTTCACCGTTCCATTGGTGTAGTAGTACAATTCAGGGTCTGTATGAAATGTAGTTCCATGTTTTTGAAATAAGATGTAATCAAAATGGATGATTTCAACACAAACAAAGATAAAAAAAAAAAAAAAAAATGATGCATGCTTTTTCAGCAATCTGCAGAAAACATTTCCCAAAAATTGATTTTTAAGATGCATAATTATGTAAATTGAATAAATTTGTAAAAAGCATGTATAATGCATAAAATGAGAGTAAAGTATTTATCATCTGTTGGCAGCAACTAAGATCATACAAAATAAACAGCTGATAATATGTAGGAAGGCAGTGCTTATAATTGATATTTACATTTAAGAATTTACTCAGCTGCTCATAGCTAGAATATTCACTATCTATCTGAAACCACAAGACATATGATTTTTTAAAGTTACATTTAAATAATTCATTAAGGACTAAAACTGAATTCACAGTTCATGATGCAAAGTTAACATAAAATGCAGCCATCTCACATACATGTGTATACAAATCAGGAATCTGAATGCATTTCATATTATATACAAAACAAGGATCTAAAATTCATGGCTCTGTGTTACAATATACACATGTACTATGCATTGCCAAACATATAATAATGGCAAAATGTATAACAAAATGCATTGCAATTCCCTTGTCTGTGCATTAAACGATGAATAAGTGAATTAATTGCAATCAATTCCTTTCACTTGAATGCGTGAAATATATCCCATCATGCCCTCCTACAATTGCCATGACAACCAATACCATGGAGACCTAAAGCTATAGATTAAGACCTACAGACAAGACTGGTTACAGGTTCTGATTTTTTGCAATTCACACTCACCAAAGGAAGGACGGACTAGGAATACCATGGTGTATTTTAAACAATTAATATCTCCTAATATATTCATCACTTATCACCCAATCTGGACCAAATTATTCATTTGACAAAAAACATGGAATCAATATTGTATTTAAAAAAAATGTAGGCACTAAATTTTCATATTGTTTGAAACTGTCTTGATAAAGACATGATAGAATACGTTAATGAAATGAATGTAAGAAATCAATCAACAAAACCAATGCAGATTCAGATAACAAAACTCATTATGTTAAATAAGTGTCTGTGGCTCTTAACTACAAAATATCTTATGACTGAGATAAATATCTTATTTCTGTCTTTCAATCAAATAATGAACAGCTTTTTTAAATCTTTTGTTTGGGATTTTTGTTTTCTTCAGTTTAGAGCCACAGGAGTGTTGGGTCTGTGCGACGTCTGCTCGCCTACCTGATTCAGGGCGAACGCTGTGATGATGTCCTGTTCCTTGTGGATGATCTTCATTGGTTCCTTTAACTTCATACTGTTCTCCGATTCGGACTGACTCGTAGTCTCCTAGGGTAGATATTCATATTGATTTTTGTATGATATTTTCAATCTCTTAAGACTGTTGGAGTCAGTGCCACTGCTGGGTACAATCGGCACTTAATGAGCTCGCTCCCGACATCGCAAAGTGTTTGAATCACGCGATTGTGTGTACAGTACATAGAATTATACAGTCAAACATCACTATCTTGAACTCAATGGGAATGAGAAAAGACTTTGAAATATACAAGGGTTCGAGATATAGAGATTAAAATGCATAAAGAAAATGTAGTTGGAATTTCCAACTCATTTTGACATATCCATGGTATTTGAGACATCGATGTTCGAGATACTGAAGTTCAACTGTATATAAATGTACATACTTTACGTCAAGCAATTCAAGCATTTTGTGATATCAGGCACATCTTAACAGATACTTGAAGCAATACATGTAAGTTGACATTAATTGGAACTGAGGTACATACATTTTCCAAGTTAAAAATAAATGTATGCTATGCACCAACAAATGTTAGTAATATTTATCAGAACGTCTATTTTTCCATTCAGTAAAATCAACTTTTACAGGACATTTTATTGTGGATTTTGTTGTATACCTCCACCCCCAAAATTTCAACGTCGAGAAAATAAACAATTTATTTACATGTTTACTGGTCCAATGTAAAGAAAACCATCTCCATTAAATGACATCCCACGAAAAAATCAAAATGAAAATTGGCCAAAAGAACCAGCCATGAAAGAAAACAGTCCTCCACAAATCAAAATTCTATTGTGACAGTGTTCCTCTGATGTAATGATTTTAGTAACCTACCTAAACTATTAATTAAAACTGTATAAAACAAAAGCATGAGTTGGAACAGACACTCCCAATTACAATGTAGGTCAATAAATGCTATTTATTATTTTCCATGTTGTCACTGAATAAAAACATCCAATCAGTACAGAGTTTGACACCTACTTCTGTCACTGAATGAAAACATTCAATCAGTACAGAGTTTGACACCTATTTCTGTCACTGAATGAAAACATCCAATCAGTACAGAGTTTGACACCTACTTCCGTCACTGAATGTTAACATCCAATCAGCACAGAGTTTGACACTTACCTCTGATTGGTTGACTTTCTTCCTAAATATGTATCTGATGAACACTTCCTTCAGTGGTTCCTGTTTGATGAGATAAAACCAGAGCCTCTTGATGGGTAATGTGGAATGGGCATCTCTGTAAAAACAGGGTATAAAACATGTTGTCATCACATATACAGATAAAACATGTTGTCATCACACATACAGATAAAACATGTTGTCATCACACATACAGATAAAACATGTAGTTATCATACATACAGATAAAACATGTTGTTATCAGATACATGCCAGTCCATCATACTAATATCCTTTGAGATGATAAAATACATGTATATAACACATTGTAAACCAACTTTTATTCACAAAATAATTTGTTAGTCATTCATCAGTAGGGCACCTGTTCACAA
This sequence comes from Ostrea edulis, assembly GCF_947568905.1. Classification (NCBI taxonomy): domain Eukaryota; kingdom Metazoa; phylum Mollusca; class Bivalvia; order Ostreida; family Ostreidae; genus Ostrea; species Ostrea edulis. The sequence goes on from NC_079168.1 coordinate 24,600,866, forward strand.
CGACTAATGAATAAAATGTATCACAAATATGGCCACAACTGCCTTTCATACATGCAAGATTATAGGATTTACGGGATTGGTCGCTGTACGTTGTCCCATTTTCTTACTGACGACCAGCTAGTGGGAGCCTGACAACCTTGTGCATATTTCTCACTCAAGATTAATCAAATTTACTCTTTTCCTTCTTATTTTGATTTTTGTATTTACTAAATCGTAAGATTAAACATAATTATGCAAAACCCATCATATAAAATTTTTGACTGTTGATTCATCATCTCTTTGTAAGGCTGTTAGTGTTAAATCTAGGATCTAGAGAGGGCACACATATCATGTGTTCAAAAGGGCACTTTTCGTCGCGGCAAGACAATTTCGGGGCACTTTCATTGTATCATACTATGATAGTAATAGAATGATCATTTAGCCTCTTTAAAACTTAATACCTGCTGCCTTTATTTTAAACTTTTCAATAAACCTTGTGAAATAAAGAACAATTGTTTATATTAACAAATATTTTTTAAAAATTTATAGAGAAAAAAGGGCATGGTGCAATTAAAAAGAGCATGGCGCTAGCCAAAAAGGGCTTGACGCGGCACCATGCTAGTTTGCTTTAGATTTACACTAGCTGTAACTCACATGAAGGGTGAATTAAAAATTTAAGAGAGCTCTTTGCGTAAGGCTTTAACTTGCATTAAGGGTGAATTATACAGATTTAAGAGAGCTCTTTGTGTAAGGTTGTAACTCACATGAAGGGTGAATTAGAAGAATTTAAGAGAGCTCTTTGCGTAAGGTTGTAGCTTGCATTAAGGGTGAATTATACAGATTTAAGAGAGCTCTTTGTGTAAAGTTGTAACTCACATGAAGGGTGAATTAGAAGAATTTAAGAGAGCTCTTTGCATAAGGCTGTAGCTTGCATTAAGGGTGAATTATACAGATTTAAGAGAGCTCTTTGTGTAAGGCTGTAACTCACATGAAGGGTGAATTAGAAGAATTTAAGAGAGCTCTTTGCATAAGGCTGTAGCTTGCATTAAGGGTGAATTATACAGATTTAAGAGAGCTCTTTGTGTAAGGCTGTAATTCACATGAAGGGTGAATTATACAGATTTAAGAGAGCTCTTTGTGTAAGGCTGTAACTTACATGAAGGGTGAATTAGAAGGATTTAAGAGAGCTCTGAACTTGGAATGTGGTTTTCCTGGAATTACGTCTATGTGAAGGTTAGCGATGAAATCATCAGGAGGTCCAGAAAACAGTTCCAGCTTTCCCTGTAGAATATGCATCCATTGTTCCAGAGTTTTTAACACAGCATGCATCAAAGGTGAACACACAGGCAGCTCTGAAAGGACATAAACAAGACTAAAAATAACTACACTCACTACAGTTGATTTCACATAGTGTGATCCGACTTTCTGGATCACAGCACAGTGGATTTTTGGATCTGTGTCACCATCCCCTGATGACATCACAATGTAACAGCTAATATTTGTGTTGGAGTTACATTATGAACACACAAAAAAACATTATTCATGGATAAAATACTTTACCGTCGTCTTTTTGTCAAATATTAAACATTATTTAATTCATAAATTACAACAACAGTCGCTTGATGCAAAAATTTGTTTCACGTCTTGTTGACAGGAATATGTGATCTGAACTTATCAAATAACTGACATGATCCAATTTAATACTGAAGTTATAAACATCTGTATGTGATCTGAACTTATCAAATAACTGACATGATCCAATTAAATACTGAAGTAATAAACATCTGTATGTGATCAGAACTTATCAAATAACTGACATGATCCAATTTAATACTGAAGTAATAAACATCTGTATGTGATCTGAACTTATCAAATAACTGACATGATCCAATTTAATACTGAAGTAATAAACATCTGTATGTGATCAGAACTTATCAAATAACTGACATGATCCAATTTAATACTGAAGTAATAAACATCTGTATGTGATCTGAACTTATCAAATAACTGACATGATCCAATTTAATACTGAAGTAATAAACATCTGTATGATGAAAGTATTCAGATTAAAATTTACAATTACTGGTATATCTATAATTATAATTTTGACATGAAACAGTGTTGATCAAAATGTCCATTCTATTCCATCCAAGACTAACACTGAATGAAGAACATTCCATACATGATTAACTTAACATGACACTGACAGTACTAGTCGATGATAGCCCATGATCCAAAACTGCATTTAAGGTAGTTCCACCCTCATTTGACTTATCAAAATTAATGGTTCAAAATGGAAAAACAGTATTGATTTCCACTTAATATTCGTTAATTTAATCAATAACCACACAAAACATGCGTGTTGCCAACTTCTTAAAGATGTCAGATATACTGAAATAAAAGTTTATATCAACATCAGAAAATCACATAATTATTCTAATTAAACAGCATGATAAAAATGTATAATTAATTTCAACAGTTTCCAAAAATTGCTACTTTATAATCATATATAAATTAATTGTGGATATCAAGTAAATAATTGTACATAATAAACATACAGTCACTAGAGAAGAGAAATACCAGCATAGGAGTTATTGCCCTTGACAACATTTTTGGAGAATATACAATCGATTATCGATAGAAAATAAAAACCATTTCAATTTTAAATAGTTTACCAGTTGCTGGTTTTTTTATATACACAGTGAATAAAATTCCTCCAAAAGATATACTTCTATCATGCATGAAGTTGAATGAAACAGAGATTCTGCAAAAGCCGATGATATTACACGAGGACGGAGCTACCTTAATATTAAATCATACATGTATATACAGGAAAACAGGCTTATAACAAACACATTTATAATGAATTCACACTTTACTGTACAGTGATATATTCATGTAGTCACTTAGGAGATGAAAATAATGGACATTCATTGGATATAAGGAAGTTTGGTTATAACGAACAACTGTTGTTTTCACTGGCTATGGAGGTTTGTTATAACCGTGTTTTACTGTATAATGAAGTTTGGTTAAAACAAACTGTGTTTAGCTGGCTTTGGAGGTTCGCTATAATCACGTTTTACTGTATAAAAAATAACACATACATGTACACATACAACATACTTCATCTTTTATCTACTGGGTGTTCAAGTACATGTACAAAGGCAAAAACAAGTTAGTACTGTACCAGGAAGATCTATTCCGACATGTGGAAGGAATGTGTTTAAGTTATGAAGCACCAGTTTGATGAGCGAGTATCGAAGGAGACTCCACGAGTACGATGTCGGGTCGGTGTGCTGCTGTACGGCTGACATGGCCCTATAAACAAACAAACAAGAAACATTCTCGCTTAATAATAATGTTTTACTGCGAGTGCATTCCCTAATATAATATTCCCATATCAAATGAAACAAATCTTCAGTTTCTGCATAAGCTTATAATTATAAAATACTACAAAATGTGCCAACATCACTTTAGTCCAGTCTAAGACCTTATAACTCTATGTAATAACTCAAATATCTGCTTTCCAACAAGTAATGTACAGCATATATGCATACATTCTCTCTCTCCTCTCTCTATCTCTCTGATACATGGGTACAGCCTGTTCTTCATGCATGTAACATGATGTAGTTTTGGAAAAATAGTCTATATCATAGTCTTCAAGGGACATGGACACGATTTTTCAAATTTTATATTTTCATTTTTATTGTTTGCAATGCTTAACTAAAGTATATTTAATGGTCCACCAAAATTTGAATATCAGTTGTTGAGTTACAAGTTAGATACAGCACTCTCAATTCTTTGTTAAGTAAACAAGGCTCGTGCCATGTTTTTGTTTACATATAGATTGCTTAATAGAAAATCGCATGTTTAAAACAAACTTAGATATGCTAAACACTAGAAACTATTTAATTATGTTGTAAATTTAAAAAGTCTGCATTAAACAAAACTTTTACCAGTATATTTAACCTATGTAAACAAAATCATGGCTCGGGCCTTGTTTACATAAAAAAGAATTGTGAGATCTGTATTTCCTATGTACCTCAACAACTGACCTTCAAATTTTTTGTGACCATCAGAAATACCTTAGTTAAGCATTCTAAACATTAAAAATGGAGAAAATAAAATTTGAAAATTTTCAGCTCAAATGGTATCCATGTCCCTTTAAAGGGACTGGTTCACGTTTTTCGAAAGAAATATTTTTCATTTTTTGATGTTAAAAATTAAAAATATAACTCATTTAATGTTGACAACCAAAATTTGGACCGTCTGAATGCAAGGATAAGAGTAATATCTTAGCTTTGATTCTGTGTTATGTAAACAAAGATTCGAGTCTTTTTATGTAAACAAACAAACCAGTGAAATGTTAATTTTGTAATTTAAAGCATCTTCATTTTGTACAATTGCTTAATTTAACTTTTAAATGACACATTTTACCTAAAGTATACTTGAAATGTGATATACATGTGTAGCTAATAAATTTGGATCAATGTCCATTCACTTTGAAAACTTAGTAAACAATAACACACATCAATCTTTGTTTTCAAAACAAATACTAAACTTTCTGTCGTGATGAATAACCTTAACTTTTTTGTGAAACCTTCTAAACATATTAGACTATATATTTTGATCATTTAAAGTGAAAAACAAAATTTGGGGGGGAAATTGTAAATCAGTCCCTTTAAAGGAGGATAAATCAATATCTTTCTGCTGGTAAACCATTACTTAAATTCTATTTAATACTATCTACTTGTACATCACAGAATCCCAGCTACCATCCCCTTAAAATAAAAGACAACACCGCAACAAAAATTCTTGATTGAAGAAAAACTGAGAGATACAAAACATTCTCTCACCTCCCTCTCTCTCTCTCTCCATCTCTTTTTCTCTCTATCCTCTCTCTCTCCCCTTCTTTCCCTCCCTCTCTCCACCTCCCTCTCTTTCTCCCCCTCCCTCTCTCCTTTCTCCACCTCCCTCTCTCCTTTCTCCACCTCCCTATCTCCTTTCTCCACCTCCCTCTCTCCTTTCTCCACCTTCCCCTCTCCTTTCTCCACCTCCCTCTCTCCTTTCTCCTCCTCCCTCTCTCTCTACTTACAGAGAGCTAGGTTTGGACTCATACTCTGAATCATCATCTGAATCCTCGTCAGAAGACAATGAATCTTCGGAGTCGTATACAAATGTCCCCTCAGCTGGGTTGGCAAAGGGCTGAAATGTGATTCAATGTACATATGAACACACACTGTACCTGGTGCACTACTTCACCTCCCAGTCCAAAACAGAAAATTACATAAAATCTGTCATCAAAAACACTGCAGGAAATGACATCAGAAACACTGCCGCAGGTGACATAAAAAACATTGCCGCAAGTGACATAAAAAACACTGCTGAAGTGACAGGATGCACATAATGTTCGTATTCCAAGAGATGACGGTGTTTTGTTCACCGATCACTGTCCTTCGTAGATAAGCAACCACAGCAATAATCAATATCAAATGAACATCACTCTCAAGAGGAGGCGATGTTAAAGCATCACAATACCTTTAACTAAACATTAATTACTTAAGTTACCTTCTAACTGAATGCACTCATTGGCTTACCTTTGTCATAAAGAATGTGACCATACTAAGCTCTGGAGGTATGAAGGTTTCCTTGACGGGTTTCTCTTTGGCTAGGGAGGTAGCCCCTCCCCCTTTACCGCCGCCCATCACCTTCTTCACCAGCCTCAGTCTTTGTTTGTCCACTTCATCTGTACTTCCTGATAGCAAAAGACATCAAACCTCACTGACAAAAGACATTATACCTCACTGACAAAAGACATATCTCACTGACAATGGACATGATATCTCACTGACAATGGACATGATATCTCACTGACAAAAAACATATCTCACTGACAAAAGACATATCTCACTGACAATGGACATGATATCTCACTGACAATGGACATGATATCTCACTGACAAAAGACATATCTCACTGACAATGGACATGATATCTCACTGACAATGGACATTATATCTCACTGACAAAAGACATTATATCTCACTGACAATGGACATGATATCTCACTGACAATGGACATGATATCTCACTGACAAAAAACATATCTCACTGACAAGACATATCTCACTGACAATGGACATTATATCTCACTGACAAAGATATTATATCTCACTGATAATGGACATTATGTCTCACTGACAAAAAACATATCTCACTGACAAAAGATATTATATCTCACTGACAATGGACATCATATCTCACTGACAATGGACATCATATCTCACTGACAAAAGATATTATATCTCACTGATAATGGACATTATGTCTCACTGACAATGGAGCTGTTCAAATGCATTCTGTACAAAGTGCAGAGTGTACCGGAACACATAAACCATTACTTCTAATTGAGAAACATCTGTTGCTTCTTCAGATTTACATGTTCAACCATTCTAGATGTATACAAAATCCATTCAAGTTAATACCTACATTTATCAAAAACTCATCCCCGAACACTTCATATATAATATTGTAATACAACTGTATCAAATTTGAAGAAAAAAAAGACTAACACATTATCATATACGTGACAGATGTAAATAAAGAAATGTCCTCACTCATGGGCACAGGGGGGTCGGAAACCTTAAGGATCGTTTTAGCTCCTCCTCCAAACAAAGCACACCACATCTGTTGTACAAATCGGTGGGCAATGAGTCGGTACAGCATGTTGCAGTCGTACGTTGCCATGGCAGTGACTAGTAAACTGATGTACACTGCCACTAACGTTTCACACAAAAGAATATGAAGTTTGGGAGCATCATCGTCCTTTTCTCTGGCCAACATTGCACGTAGTCCCTGAACACCTGCAAAACAATTTTTTTTCTTGGATTACAATCTTTTACAATATTCTTGATAAACCTTTTTGTAAGTTTCAAATCAGAAGAATGAAAGTTGATAATTGAATAACCAAACCTGGCCACGATGCGGGAGAAGTGTTGATTTCATCCCCCACACTGGATTTACGTCTGTATCTCTGAACACCTGCCATCAGGTGACCTGCCTGAGCGCTGGTAAAATTATGACTGAAACATTACAGTGGAAGTGAAAAAGTTTACAAATGAAAACAAAATATAATTTGTAGAAACAAGATGCAAATACAAAAAGCATTTATATGTAAACCCCCCCCCCCCCCCCCCTTACCTAGTGAAACCTTCCAAAAAGGCATCCGAAGTTTCATTGAGAGATACCACAAAGCTATCGCAGTCACACAAACACTGATACACACAGGCAGACAGAGCAAAGCTGAGATCACGCATCGTGCCCACAGTGTTCATGGAGCTACCAATTCCAGGGGGCACTGTCATCTCTATCACAGAGTGTAGGAGATCTTGGGTCACGCACTGGATGTGCTTGATAGGATCTGCCACTACTGTCTTGGAGCTCGCAATGCTGGCAGACAGAAGGGGCAGAGTGGTAGGGAATGGCAAGGGAGATAACAACTGCTGCTGTGGTTTCTCTTGTTGGACTTCCTGAAATTAAAGAAAAACACAATTTTTTTCAAAATGGATCCAAATTTTACAAAGACACCCTTCCAATATCTCGTATTCTAAAATTAGAGAAAATAATTATCTAATATATACAATCTATGCATTCTGCATCATGACTTTTAACATTGCATAGTGTATAGTGAACAGAAATATAATTAGAAGCAATGATTCTATCAAATTGAACAAGTATATGTACAAATTAAACCAAAAAAAAAGAAGACAAAAAAAGAGAGAATTTGTAACAGATGCTTTTAAACATACAGCATGTACAATGCATTATCCACATTTTGATATAGATCTGTATATTGAGATAAAGAGTTGGAGGTCATTTTGCATATTACTCCAAATGGTATTGATAGGAGGTAATGGCATTACAGATTTTCTTGCAATACACTAGAATAGATAAGTACATGAACAGCTGTGAGAAGCAGTGTTACACATGAGATACCAAATCAAAAATGATTACTACAGGATAAGATGATTTAATTTGATATAAGTGTGCAATTTACCCAAACGAACGAGAACTGTAATATAAATTACGCATTACAAAATTGGTATATTTCTCTTGAAACCCGGCAATATATATTGTTACAACCCATGAGTATACCATATATATTATATTATACGACTAGTTTTATTTGTACGTTGTAAAATATTGAATAGGAGGACATTCAAATATTCCCAAAACACATGTCACTTGCAATGGCGTCACTAACTCATGACATATTATCATAACAATAACAGTACACAGAAAGGAATACACAAACTATAATACAACAGCTCTATCTAACAGTACAATCTAATCAAAATCAGATCTTCTCTAACCATTGCACAATCTAATTAAAATCAGATCTTCTCTAACCATTACACAGTCTAATTAAAATCAAATCTTCTCTAACCATTGCACAATCTAATTAAAATCAAATCTTCTCCAACCATTGCACAATCTAATTAAAATCAGATCTTCTCCAACCGTTACACAACCTAATTAAAATCAGACCTTCTTTAACCGTTACACAACCTAATTAAAATCAGATCTTCTCCAACCGTTACACAACCTAATTAAAATCAGACCTTCTTTAACTGTTACACAACCTAATTAAAATCAGACCTTCTTTAACTGTTACACAACCTAATTAAAATCAGATCTTCTCCAACCGTTACACAACCTAATTAAAATCAGATCTTCTCCAACCGTTACACAACCTAATTAAAATCAAATCTTCTCTAACCATTACACAATCTAATTAAAATCAAATCTTCTCTAACCATTACACACTCTAATTAAAATCAGATCTTCTCTAACCATTGCACAATCTAATTAAAATCATATCTTCTCTAACTGTTACACAATCTAATTAAAATCAGATCTTCTCTAACCATTGCACAATCTAATTAAAATCAGATCTTCTCTAACTGTTACACAATCTAATCCAGTGTAAAGGTTAGAGAAGGTCGGATTTTAATTAGACTGTGTAACAGTTAGAGAAGGTCGGATTTTAATTAGACTGTAACGGTTAGAGAAGATCTGATTTTGATTAGAGTGTCTCACAATATAGCATGTCAATTCTTGCCTGTAATAATAGCAGCAGCTCCATCTGTACAGAGGCGAGTCCTCCCCCACCTGACCCCTGAAGCATGCAGTAGCTGGCCAGAGTCCGCAGTAACTGGTGGTGCATCTTCAGCCACTGTTTTCTCCTGGACATGCGCTCTAGTTTGGCCTCAAAGTCCATCTTTTCAGCTAAAATGACCTCATGGAGGGTCGGTTTGATGGAAGCCCCTGATGCATCGGACCGCATTGACATTGACCTGTTGAACTTTTTCTGGGAGACGTCTAGTAGTGAGCTGCTCTCCTCAAGCGTAGATTCCGGTATACTAGCATTGCTCTCAGCTAGAAAGGAAAATATACAGTTAAAAAACATTCAATGCAAAATAGTCTTTGGAACATATTTTGGAATATGATTAATTAAACTGTAAAACTGATCTCTCTACACATAACTCTCTAAATTTGCATTTTTTGGTTTCAATGTGCACAGATTCAGTTAAAATGATTTGCATAAGCAGTAGCAAAATAATTGTACATACTCACAAACCACTCGTACAACTATGACTAAATGTGTTGATTTACGTTTAACTTATTGAATTTACAAATTCTCATGTTTATATTAATTTTGTCACTTCTATTAGTTTGGAAGTGAAAAAGCTTTTCTCATTCTTCCTTAGAATTTAGAATAAAATGAAAATTTCAAAACTGACACATATGTACAATCTACTGTGCTATTAGTAAAAGCAAAACAAGAAAGCATTTAAAGATCTCATCATATAAGTACTTGGGGACTTTTCGAAATTAGGAAACCATCCATTTATGTCCAACTTTGATCTTTAGCATCAGATTTAAGGTTGTACACTCGCAGCATACAATCTTATCTCCACTGCTGTTTACTATTTTCACTGATGATTCAGTGAAATTAACGCTGATGATTCAGAGAAATTAACGCTGATGATTCAGTGAAATTAACGCTGATGATTCAGTGAAATTAACGCTGATGATTCAGTGAAATTCACACCGATGATTCAGAGAAATTATACAATGACGATTCGGTGAAATTATACAATGATGATTCAGTGAAATTAACGCTGATGCTTCAGTGAAATTCACGCTGATGCTTCAGTGAAATGAACACTGCTGAGAAATAATATGATCTGCATCCTAATGTACTACAGAAACAGAAGACCTGCATTTAAAAGGAAGCAAGAAAAGAATTCATGTAGTCAGAACATATAAATCGGAAATCAGATTCCACAAATACAAACTTTACAAGTCAGTACACACTTTTTCACCGGGTATTGTTGGATACTTTCAGAGAGTAGTCAATCTTCTCAGAGGTTTTATTTTAAAGACTATTTACTATTTATTTTTTACTATTCATGTCAGTAAGTTTTCCACCAGGAGTAGAGAATAACAACTTCCTGAAGCCCTGAGAATCATCGTCAGATCTACCCTGGTCCTTCACGAGTTATCGATCCCAGCCATATTGGGAACTGTGGTTTCAATCATTCTAAAGAGCGTCCCATTTTGTACGATTTCTTTGGCAAGTACATTCATGGCACATACCTCCTTTGTTCTATACTCTTGACATATAAAACTGTTTTACGTTAACCATTTCATTTTGAAATTTTCGTCATCCACGAAAATAACATAAGTTGGATACAACAAATAAAGGTGAGAATAACAGAATTTATGTACACCTAGGACACAGCAACACAAAGTGTCTCATCACAAGACAATATACACACCTAGGACACAGCAACACAAAGTGTCTCATCACAGGACAATATACACACCTAGGACACAGCAACACAAAGTGTCTCATCACAGGACAATATACACACCTAGAACATAGCAACACAAAGTGTCTCATCCCAGGACAATATACACACCTAGCACACAGCAACACAAAGTGTCTCATCACAGGACAATATACAAACCTAGGACACAGCAACACAAAGTGTCTCATCACAGGACAATATACAAACCTAGCACACAGCAACACAAAGTGTCTCATCACAGGACAATATACACACCTAGAACATAGCAACACAAAGTGTCTCATCCCAGGACAATATACACACCTATAATACAGCAACACAAAGTGTCTCATCACAGGACAATATACACACCTAGGACACAGCAACACAAAGTGTCTCATCACAGGACAATATACACACCTAGTACACAGCAACACAAAGTGTCTCATCACAGGACAATATACACACCTAGAACATAGCAACACAAAGTGTCTCATCACAGGACAATATACACACCTAGGACACAGCAACACAAAGTGTCTCATCCCAGGACAATATACACACCAAGGACACAGCAACACAAAGTGTCTCATCACAGGACAATATACAAACCTAGCACACAGCAACACAAAGTGTCTCATCACAGGACAATATACACACCTAGGACACAGCAACACAAAGTGTCTCATCACAGGACAATTAAAACACACATCAAACGACCATAAAGCCATTCAAACTCGAAACCAATAGGCTCTCAATATAAGTAAGTAAACTCACAGGTACCTGAAGTATGCAGAGCGTGTATAGATCTTATGTAATACCCACCCTCCCTCTACCCAATGAAAAAATAAATATAGAACCAATAATTTATCCAAAATATGGTATTTCCCAACCAATCACCTTCATAATTCATTCTGAATAGTTAGTTTCTACTTTATGCAAACTTTTGAGATGACCACTTGACGTGAAATATACTAATACAAATATTGGTTAGAGAGGGGGGTATTAGATGAAATCTATACAAGCTATCCACACTTCAGGTAATCATGCTTGTGAGGAAACTAAGTACTAATCTTTATTTAAAGGTGGAAAATAATACCGTACACAAGAATCATGATCTCAAAAGCTCTTGAACGTAAGACAGTAGACCTCAAAGCCATAAGTGCATGACTAATTACATGTACTATAAAGAAAGACTAAGAAATCTCTATCTACATGTATACAGGTATACATGGGGGTTAAAGGTTAAAAGTGTTTGCGTCAAGAAATATTTGCTGTTGAGTTTACAACTAAACTTTTTATATCACAATTATGACTGGTTTGTGATTACAAATACTCAAGAGAAAGCGGTGCTTGCAAATCTCGCTAATTTTTCTCGCACACAAATAAAAGGTTTACAGCATTAATACATAGAGGAGTTCTTATGTAAATATACAGTCAAAAGTTTTTTGCACAGGATTATTTACATCAAAAGTTTAATGAGAATGCTTGACATGCAAAGAATAATCATGCAGACACCACCAGCTGCTAGAAAAGCCAAGCCGCTAGCTGTATAATGGTGTTCCATACCGCTCAGCTCAAGATAAGACGCTGGATCGATGCCGTCTAACGGGGAACAACAATACTATATTAGTAGTGGTAAACCTCCTTATTCATTTCATCAAGCAACATTCAAAGCAAAATAATAAATAATTCAATTAAATACATAAAACCAATATCAAAATGCAAGTCTTAAAAGGACGGATTCACGATTTTCCCCAAAATTTTGTTTTTCACGTTAAACTTATTAATTTGATGTGTCAATCAAGATCTACTGTTTAATGTGTTTAAAGGGTTTCACAAAAAATGAAGGTTATATACATCATGACAGTTCATTAATTTAATAAAGAGTTTATTATTTGTTGTGTAAACAAAGATTGAGGTATGGTATAATTCATTTATTGTTTACCAAGTTTTAATTTTATGTCTGGTTTGTACCAAGTTGTATAACAATAGTACCTTGCTGCTAAAATATTCCCTCTCTAATCATTTACACAAAATTGGTCTTAGGAACCATATCTGTTATTTACATGACGAAAACAGATTTACTAGTCAAAAATAGCCTTTTTATATAACCTTTTCCATTTCTCCCACCATTGCATGCAATGAGAAAGACAAATAACACTTGTTCAAACTTGAATTTATATTTCAACATTAATCAAACTGGATTTAAAATAGTCAAATTTTGTTTTGGAATACACTACCTTCAAAAGTTGTGAAGTTTTGCTCTTGTTGATTGTCGATCGGGATTTCGACACCCTCACCGTAGTTACACAGATACTGCAATACTTCTACCTCTCTCTCCAACCAAATGTACAGCTGAAACCTACAGAATGTCAAAGCAAAAACCAGATGTACAGCTGAAACCTACAGAATGTCAAAGCAAAAACCAGATGTACAACTGAAACCTACAGAATGTCAAAGCAAAAACCAGATATACAGCTGAAACCTACAGAATGTCAAAGCAAAAACCAGATGTACCTGTACAACTGAAACCTACAGAATGTCAAAGCAAAAACCAGATGTACCTGTACAACTGACACCTACAGAATGTCAAAGCAAAAACCAGATGTACAACTGAAACCTACAGAATGTCAAAGCAAAAACCAGATATACAGCTGAAAACCTACAGAATGTCAAAGCAAATTTCACTTCCGACTAAGTCCATGTATTAGGCAATACTAACAACATTTTGACTCTATGTATGATTCACAAGCTGACTTGACAAGTTGAGAATTCAAATTTTCATATAGATGTATTGACTTTCTTGTATTAAAAAAATGACAATATTTGAGTGACAAAATTTTTGTCAAATCTGTCCAAAGTACGACAGCAAAATCTCAATAATCAATGAGTATGTAAAGTTTCAATGTAATAAAATATGAAAGCTGTAAAAGTTTGAATACTGCTACGTACATGTGTAAGAATGTAAATGAACAAGTTTTACAAAAAGAAAATCTGTGAAATTAAATTACACATCCTTAATAAACATCCAAGCAATGTACAAAGTTTGAATAATATTGACTTCTCAAAAACTATTGTATCATAGTTACAGATTTCACAAACTAGTTTCAATGAAAGTTACTCGGGGTGAATAAACTGAGCTCAATGGACTATAGAGCCACACTCACTGGCAACAAACAAATGTTCTGACAACTTAAATCAATCTCACCTCAGCTGCCCACCATCCACTTCAAAACCAGTAGCTAGGGTCCTCATTTCCTCCATTAAAACCTTCAGACAAGCAATGAACTTGTACTGCTGAGCGAAAATATCAATCTGATTTCTGTGACTAGACTTTTGGTCAGGAGTCATTTCAGCAGAACCGTTGGGCAAAGCATCATCCACAACAATATTTGGAATTTTCTGCAGTTTACCCTTCTGAGTGGGCTTACTTGGAACTTCATCCCCGTGGCTTTCTGTTTCACTCTCAAGATCACTTTCACCAGAACTCAGCGTGAATTTGGGTTCCTCCTCCAAGTCAAATCTTGACACTTGGGCTCCCCAGTCCAATGTATTACTGGTGTCTTTGTTTCCATTGGTAAGAGGCTTCGACCAATCAAATGCGTCCGCTGTCTCACCATTCACCATTCCATTCACTGAAGGGCTGCCCCAGTCATACTCTGCACTCGAGTCCTTATTTTTAATTCTGTCTTCTGCCACCAAAGTCCCTGTGCTAATATTTTGAGACAGTGGTTTTACACTTTCACTCTTCTCTTCATTGTCACTTTCAATGTCTTCCTCCGATATAATATTTGGAAGTTTGGACAATACTTCCAGTGCCAAAAGCGGGCAGCCATTTGTATAATGAGTATGGGCGGTCCTGAAAAACAATCGCCGTTCCATCGGTGTGACCTTGTCAATGAACATTAAAGAGTCTTGTTCTTCAATAATTGTCTGTTGACGAGTGAAACCTGGAATGACACCTTTCCTCTGAGCCAATGGAGCAGCAGATGTTATTTTGTGCCTGAGAATGAGAGGATGTGTTCTCAAGTAATTGTAGAAATTAAAAACACTAGGTATTGCACTTCGTCCTCCAAGATCCTGGTCATCCAAGCTTAGCTTGGTCTTCATAGAATTTGATAACAGTAAGGTTTTTAATGATTTTCGGTACTCTTTGAAATTCCACCATGCCATGCTTCTAAGAAATGGATCTGAGGTCAAGTTTGATGTCAGTGAAGCAGTTTTTGAGTCCTGCTCCTCATATCCAAGAATGTGTTTATGAAGAACTTGTTTGGCACTTTCAGGCATCATTGTTTCTCCATCGAACAATCGACATACAACCAAAGCTAGCTGGATGTCCTTTAAGTTATTCATACAAACCTGCAAAGAAGGTCATTAAAAATGATAAAAATACATGTACTTAACAGCACCTCATGGTATTTCTAAGCAGGTTTAATGCTCAAATACCCATGTATAGGGCAATTTTGTCGTAAAAAATATGTTGTGAATTTTTCTAAAAAAGCAAGTAATTCAAAAATCTGGCACTTTAAATTTTTACGGATTATTAATTGTGTGAATGAAATTTTCAGGATTTTATGTTGGGAGAACTTTTTGTTATAAGCCAATAATAATAATAATAATAATGATTGGTTTTATATAGCACCTTTTCCAGCGTATGCTGCTCAAAGCGCTTTACAATAATCAATGTACATTATTACCCCGACAGACCTTATATCAATCAGAACTTTCTCAGCCTCCTAGGAAGCATACAGTGCAAGCTGCCATTACAAGCACTAGAGCACTAACATTCTAACAATATCTTTCACTGTCTATAGCCAGGTACCCCTTTTACACTTGAGTGGAGTGAGGAAATTCATGTAAAGTGCCTTTCCCAAGGACACAACGTCAGCCCTGCCGCGGCCAGGACTCGAACCCACGACCTTTCGGTCGAGAGTCTGATGGCCTAACCACTCGGCCACCGACGCCAATGTGCCAAAATTATTACTTAATGTACATTATTAGGAACAAACAAATGTACCTCGCATTGAAATGCATCAATCTACAATCTAAAACTTAAATACTATACACATACTTTCATTATAATAATTTTAATTACGTGACCAGAACAACAGTATGTTTAACCCTATGTCTTGTGGGGGAAATTCCCACTTGTCGTAAATTTCTCTTTGACCTCTGCCTGCTTGGTATGATTTCAACCACGCACTGTTAATATCACAAGCAAATCTTTTGAATCCTCCTGTTTCAATCCTGTGATGTTAATATGTACTAAAATCCATACCTTTACGGCATCATGTAGGGAACATGTCACAACCCAGTACATGTAATTCTAATATATAGTTACTAAAAACCAAACCTTTATGGCATCATGTAGGGAACAAGTCACAACCCAGTAATTTTAAATTATATACTGTAGAAGTGGTTATTTACATTGAGGGGTTAAGTACACATTTTTCTATTTATATCAAATATTTATAACTATATGCATCGGGGAAATTTACGTGTAAACGTACATTAGTGTAAATTTCCCCCCACGCTTAAATAACCACTATTACAGTAGTTCCTACAAACCAAACCTTTACAGTATCATGTAGGAATTCTGATATATAGTTACTGAGAAACGTATCCCTACATCAGTGAGAAGGGCACCTGTCACAACCCAGTAATTTTGATATGTGGTTACTAAGAATCGTATCCCTACAGCAGTGAGAAGGGCACCTGTCACAACCCAGTAATTCTAATTCTAATAAATGTACCTCCACAGCATCGTGTAAGGACCCTGCCAGTAAAAAGAATGCAGCAGCATGGTCGAATCTCTGCTTGCCTAGCAGATCAAATGCGTTCTTCAGGGCTGCCTTCCTCCACCTCTCAACTGAGAAGTCGTTTTTGAAGAAATCCATCATACGCTTGTTATCTATAGACCTGTACAATAAAATTTAACTTTAGGTACATATAGGTATACTGTCATGTGCTTATTTCACAAACTCAGTACAGAAGCATCAAATTTTGTTAGCAATATTTTGGTATTCAGATTCAGTTTTGCAAATGAACTTCAGACTTAGTGGATTACCTTTAATAGAAGAATTCAACACAAAAGTATCTACCTGTACAACCCCCAACAGAATAATTTACAGAATTCAGTACATCATAATATTCTACCTGTACAACCACCACAGAATAATTTACAGAATTCTGTACATCATAATATTCTACCTGTACAACCACCACAGAATAATTTACAGAATTCAGTACATCATAATATTCTACCTGTACAACCCCCAACAGAATAATTTACAGAATTCAGTACATCATAATATTCTACCTGTACAACCCCCAACAGAATAATTTACAGAATTCTGTACATCATAATATTCTACCTGTACAACCCCCAACAGAATAATTTACAGAATTCAGTACATCATAATATTCTACCTGTACAACCCCCAACAGAATAATTTACAGAATTCAGTACATCATAATATTCTACCTGTACAACCCCCAACAGAATAATTTACAGAATTCTGTACATCATAATATTCTACCTGTCCAACCCCCACAGAATGATTTACAGAATTCTGTACATCATAATATTCTACCTGTACAACCCCCATAAAATAATTTACAGAATTCAGTACATCATAATATTCTACCTGTACAACCCCCACAGAACGTTTTTCCTTTTCATGGCCAGGTAAAATAAAGCTGCATCCATGGGATCCTTTCTCCTTTGAAACGCTGACTTTGCTACCTGAAATTACATATTAATTACATATTGCCTCTAATTACTGCCCTTCTAGTGGTGTTTTTCCCAGTACTATGGGGATGGGGCCAGGGTCCTTAGAGTTGGTTTTCAACATGAATTAGCAGTTATATGAGAAGCAATATCAATTACCATTATTTGTGTCTTTGAACTTCTTTTACAAATACCATTGTTGGTAACAAATCAAGAATAATGATGGTATGACTTATCTAATAATTTATCGTGGTATGAACTATCTAAATCCAACATGGATGATCAATCTGCTTAAACATGCAATAAACAAAATGATTTCAATCTTACGCTTAGTCTGTATTTCTTTGGGAAAACTGCTGCTACATTTTGGGAATATGTACATGTAGGTAAATTTTGGATGAATGGGGCCAAATTCAAACCCCAAATTGGCCCAAAAATCCCCTGCTTAACAAAAATTAATCTCTACCCAGAGTTATTGTTCCTTACACTCACTTACACCTCTGTAAACGTCTCGAGGGTTTTACAAGATTTTTGTAAAATGGCACGTATGCTCAAATAAAGTATGGTTTTGACTTCAGTTACAAAAATATACGTAAATAAATAAATATTGAGCAAATGGCAAGTCTTCTTGTGACACAAGAAGCATTGATTTGGGTTGAAACGTAGATATTGGGTAGTTCTATTGCACCAGGCCTCGATAGGTACATGAAGAATATATAGTAATGGAAAAAAATATACAAATAGTTGCTTGTCCTACATTTTCCAGATATTTTATAAAATAGTTCTTAGTTTTATTAGCCGTAAAAAAAAAAAAGTGGATTTACATGTGGAATAACATTGCTTATTTTGAGACGTTAACAGAGGTGTAAGTGAGAGTAAGGAACGACAACTCTGGGTAGAGATTGCCTGCTTACCTGTGCATACACTGTACACATACATGTACAAATAAACAATTTATAGAAACACACTGTACACTTGCACTATACACATGCACATACACTGTAATAATAATAATAACCGTGTTTTACTGTACTCAGTTATATGTCAGGCAGTGTCAGATTAAGGTATAAATTATGACAAATACCTACGACAATTAAACAAACCTTTTCAATGGTTCTCTTCAGGATATTGATGTTGTTGACCCACCATCCAGCCCCAAACTGTCTCAGTTCTTCCCAAGTCGGCTCCCCTTTCTGCATACTAGGAATGTGGGACAGCAACTCCTTATCACGAAAACAGAATAAAGTCATGTCTTGCCATCATTGGCAGTACTTCCAGGTAAAGGCTGGAATATTTCAACCAAAAATTTTTTTTAACTCTTTACATGCAAATTTAGACTCTCCAGTAATTTTCATTCCTATCGACTTCTTTTACAATGAATAAAAAATTCAGAAATAGAAAGAAGTTTCAATGTATGCAATTTAAGTTTGATGTCCATGCATGTCATTTCAAAACTGTTTAAACAAGAGGTACTGTGAGCAATGCTCACTAAGAATACCCCCCGCTTACCCCAATCTCCCAAAGGGTGTTGGTAATAGGTATAAACTACCTCTTTTCTGAGTGTAAAAAACAAATGGCATGACAAACTGAACCATATTGCTACTTCGATGTCCAGTGCGCTTGACCTTTGACCTTTTGACCCCAAAATCGATAGGGAACATCTTCATCCCATGGGTAGTCCATAAGTATGATATGGTGACGGTAGGTGGAAAGGATAACGCTTTAGAGCCCGGAAACCATATTGCTACTTCGATGTCCAGTGCGCTTGACCTTTGACCCCAAAATTGATAGGGAACATCTTCACCCCATGGGTAGTCCATATGTATGATATGGTGACGGTAGGTGGAAAGGATAACGCTTTAGAGCCCGGAAACCATATTGCTACTTCGATGTCCAGTGCGCTTGACCTTTGGACCCCAAAATCGATAGGGAACATCTTCATCCCATGGGTAGTCCATATGTATGATATGGTGATGGTAGGTGGAAAGGATAATGCTTTAGAGCCCGGAAACCATTGCGTCTACAGACGGACGGACGGACGGAGAGACAGACGGACAACCCGATTCCAGTATATCCCCCCCATAACTTGTTGCGGGGGGTATATTAACTGTACATACAATGTATATGCATGCCTTCTACATACTGTTCATTCCTTATTTTATGTGAGTACTTGATATCGCAAAAATGACTTGTAGATGATAATTAGTGAGAACATGAATTCGCAAGTGGACTGTTTGTACATGTATTTCAACAATATAAAAATAAATGTGAGTAATTTCATTTCACGAGTGGTGCTTCTCACTAAATTACACTATAACAAATTCCTTGCGTATATCTAGGAATCTACAGTATTGATGATTACTCCTTTCTTATAAAGTTTCAGAACCAATCACTGCTGTTATCATTTTTACCTCTGTAGACTCGGAGTGGAAGGCCCAAACGAGATTGAATGATTTCAGTCCCACTTTCTGCAGTGCTGCCCTCTGTCTTGGTTGCAGTGTCCTCACGAGGTAGATATGGTTCTTCATCGCCAGCAAAAACCTTAATCCACAGTCGTCGATTGTCTCCGTGGATTCCTTCAACATGTCTCCAGTGCTACCAGCTGAGAAAGACAGGAGACAAGAATTTTATTTCAATGTACGGAACATAAGAGTGTCTAAATTACTGTGAAATCTTTTATTTTCATGAGGTCTTGCGGTTTAAGAAATATAAACATTTGAGAGGTCTTGATTTCGTGTTTGAAGAGCTGCTATTCTTTACTGTAGTTCAGTCTCTCTTGTTTGCAGAGGATTAAGATTTCTGGCTGTACCCATACCAAAAAGATTATCCCCATGAAAATTAATGATTTTACATTACTATATAACTTTATAAACATGTTTGGAAATCTAAAATGAAATATAGCATTATTATCATAACCCAAATTAAAAATTGACTAAAATCTGTTTTAAAACACATGTACATGCAGTACTTTATTTCAAATATACATTCTTTCAAAATACATTAAGAAACCTCAAAAAAAAGATTACATGATAATCGTCGAGAAATGCAAAGAAAAACGATTCATACCTCCTGTCTTTTCCACCTCAAACTTGTCAGTAAAGTCGATTTTGTTATTGGCCACTGTGTCAGCAATAGCCAGGAGGTACATCTGATCCACGCTGGTCAAGCCTGGGAGTTGTGTATGTGTCAGGTGCTTCATCAGAATGCGACTGTGATTGGGGGTGAACTCGTTTGGATGAGATGGACTACTCCCTGAAGTGGACTGAACCCTGCCTCGACCAGACATGTTGCTATCGGCCGAGGTACCCAAAACATTGGTATCCAGCTCCTCCTCCATGGCAACACCGGACGAGAAGAGGTCACTGTAGTCCTGATTCGCTGTAGCTGTCCCGGGGGCAGTACTGGTCATGTGGTCATTTCTGGCTACTGTGACCTGTTCATCTGCAGCTAAAAGAGCATACATTGGTAGAGGTGGAATGAACGAGATTTCTTTGTACTCCAGCTGAGGTTCTTCATGCAGTAGCGGGACCTCATTTGGACTTTTTGGACTTGCTCCACTCACTGAGAGAGTCCGACTTCTTCCGTGGTTCCATTTTAGGTCGTCTGTGTCCATTTCCTCCGATATATTAATCGCAGGAATTTCACCATTACATATGCATCGCACTAAATGGGCCAGGATTGCTTTCACTCTTCTGACTTTACCAAAGTTCAATAACTCCATCATTTCTTTCGGGTGATACTGCGGAAGACACGGATTTGCCTCCCTTACTGCTTCAAAGAGTCCAAAGTCATGAATGGCAGTCAAGCTAGTCAAACTATCACTCTTTGTTTTATTCAAGTTAGATTTCATCCCATTCACCTCAGAGCTTTTCTTGGACATAGTATTTAAATGTTTGAAATTTGGTAGAGAGTAGGAAGGTTTGAAAGAGGTGGTAGATTTCATGCTGGCCAAAGTTTCAATGTTGAAGCAGGAGGACTGTGGGTTCTGAAGACACTTGGAATCCTCTGTGCTGCCATGATCTGTGTTGCAATGTGTACTTCTCCACTGAGAATACACATGCATTTCATTGTCCATTCCCACCACCAGGATCCCAGCTCTCACCCACGATATATGCATTGGTAAGGGAGGTAATCCATCTGCGGTGCATAACTCTACAGATCGTAGCAACATCCATCGAATATCTTCCGGGGAATCATCCATTATCATGACAGATTTTGCCTTCTGAAGCCTCCCTCTAGACTTTGGCGCCTCAGCCTTCCCCTCGCCTAAATGCAAATTCAGAGTTCCACGGCTGAGGTTCTGACCTCCACC